>NC_081787.1:1630000-2230000 GCF_963082965.1 Carassius carassius | reverse complement strand
CAATTAAAGTTTGGATGCGTGTCTCTAATTCTGAAATCTTCTCTGTCAGCCTAACTATTTCCCTGCATTTTTCACATGTGAATCCCTCATCAGCGACAGAGATAGATAAACTGTACATGTGGCAAGAGGTGCAAGAAACAATGACGGGAGAAGCCATTACTCACCGTGCTTGATGAAACTTCTTACTGCGGTTGTTTGATGAACTTGTGAAAAACTGGAGTGAGGGAGAGGAGAAAAGAAAACAGCGATAGGTTCGAATGAAGACGCTAATGACAAGCTAACGAGTGCTAACGCTTTACGAGTGCTAACGCTTTTCAATGTGAGTGTCCCACGTCAGGTCCTGAGAGACAGTGGTGCCCATGAACCTGAATGACTCCACTGCAGCCACAGTGCTGTTCATGATGGTGAGTGGAGGGTTTCTCCTGAAATCCAGGATGGACTCCACAGTTTTGAGAGTCTTCAGCTCCAGGTTGCTGTGACCAGACAGCCAGCTGATCAACCTCTCATCTGTAGGAAGACTCATCACCATCATGGATGAGACCGATGCCTGTTGTGTCATCTGCAAACTTCAGGAGCTTGACAGAGGCGTCTTTAGAGGTGCAGTCATTAGTGTAAAGGGAGAATAGCAGTGGGGAGAGAACATAGCCTTGAGGATCTCCGGTGCTGAAGGTGCAGGTGTTGGATGCAAGTTTTCCCAGCCTCACTGCTGCCTGTCTGTCAGGAAACTGGTGATCCACTGACAGATGAAGATGGATACAGAGAGCTGTGTGAATTTATTCTGAAGGGTGTCCGGGATGATGGTGTTGAAAGCGGAGCTGAAGTCCACAAACAAGATTCTTGCATAAGTCCCTGGTTTGTCCAGATGTCAGAGGATATACAGTAGTTAAATCCCATATTGACTGCATCATCCACAGACATGTTTGCTCTGTAAGCAAACTGCAGGGGGTCCAGCAAGGGTCCAGTGATGTCCTTCAAGTAGCCCAGCACCAGTCTCTCAAATGACTTCATGACCACAGATGTTAAAGCAACAGGTCTGTAGTCATTAAGTCCTGTGATTTTAGGTTTCTTGGGTAAAGGGATGATGGTGGAGCATTTGAAGCAGGAGGGGACTTCACACAGCTCCAGGAATCTGATGAAGACAGACAGACAGATAGGAATATGATACACCCTTTAAACAATATGCAGTTCACAGTATTAAAATCAATAATTTTATAGATATATGACTAAACAAGCTTCATGTGTTTTTAATATACACTTTGCTTGTATTATATTTCTCGTATATAATTCATAGCAATGCAACCAGAGAAAAAGATTTACAAAAAAAATGAAAGAAATCTGTCATTGTTTATAGAAAGATACAGTATATGACTCGCAAAATTCTATTGTGCATGTATTATATTGCTCATAGATGTTATCTTATGTTCATATTATTGCAACCAGAGAAAAAAGATGTACAGACAAATCTGAAGATCAAAATATTTGTGACAAATACAAGGGATGCACCCCCCGCTACGGAAACAAAGTTGAAAATCTGTCACATTGGATCAACTTAATTATGCCTGTCTGAATGTCTTGAATCTAATTTGGAAACCAAATGTTAGCTGTTTCGGTAGCAGGTGGTCCCCTGACAAATATCTTTACTATCCATCTGCAGCACACCTGCGCTCTCATCCTGCTTCTGCTCTGGTTCGACAGGTTATTATATATGTCCCGTGTCATTTTCTATTGAGAAATGCATTGTCCCTCTCAGCTCTGGGTGACACTATAACACAAGAAACCACTGAACATGATTGAATTAATGAGTGAACACGCCACTGGACGCTGATTCTCCAGCATCAAGCCACTTCAGCTCGCCTCGGTTCGGTGGTGACCTTGTACTGTTGTGCACGTCCATTAAGAGCGGCCTGTCATCAGTGTGGCATCTGTGATGTTGTGACATTCTGCTTGACCTCTAGGCGAGCCGTCTAAGGTCCTGATTGCCTTCTGGACCTGACGGGCCTTCATCAGAAATAAACCTCAAGCGCTCACATTACAGAGGACATTATGTTCATTTTGCAGAAAAATTTTCTGATATATCGTATAAAGCAAAAAAATAAATAAATAAATAAATATGATGAGGCTCAATGATATATATTTTTGAAATAGAAAATATATTTAGTTTCAACCCACACACACACCAAAATATATTACAAATTGCATTTCAGGACCAAGAAAAGACATTTCCAATCTTACAGTACCCTACATTTAGGCTAAATACAAATGTGGATGGAATAGCCAAGATATCACATTAACTTAATTAACAATGTTTTAATAATAATACTAATAACTGAATTTTATATAAATGTGTTAATATGTTCATATGTGTTACAGACAACAAATTCAGTTTTTCTTCAAATGTGACGATATGCAAATGTATTTTCCTGGATTGAAATATAAAGCGTAAGATATCATTTTCACTGTTTTTTTATTTTAAAATTTTTTAACTGTGGCACTTGCATAAGGCTTGGTCTATACTGAAACCGTATTTTAATTGATGAACACAAACAGCTGTCAGAACAAGCAAAGGACCTAAATATAGGACGCACACACACAAACATGCATGCACGCCAGCTGCCTCCCTGTTTGTCCTCACTGAGAAGAACGCTCTATTTTCACTGACAATGAAAAAAACGAGCGAGAGAGGAGGTTGACTACAACATACAGCCAGACTCTCCTTCTCTGCACCCTAAGGCAGATTAACCTGCAAAATTAGAAAACCAACCTCAATGGCCTCACACCAAAAGCATTTTTTAAAATAATTGATCTCCTTCAATTCCTTCATGCTTTATTCCCATTGATTTCCAATGAGTGCAATTGGGCCTCAAGGAGAATTCCATCACTTGTGAATAAGAATGCAAGAAGGGAAATAAGGCCACATTTAACATCAGTGCACACAAAAAGAGTCTGTCTGAATGCTTAGTGAACTTATAAGATCTTTATTTATTATAGCATGGCTATTCATAAACAAGGAGAGCGAGGCACAGCACACAAAAAAAGAAAACTTCTTTTTGAGTTCTGTTTATGCAGCTTGTGTGAAACAAACAGCCCCCTTTTATTATTTCCCCAGATACGGTGCAATCGGCTGTTCGGTTTCAAAGTGAAACTGGTAACATGATTACATAGCTTCCCACATGTTTGTAAATGATGAAACTAATTCACATCTTAAATTATACTGGCTGCCGTTCCCACACTTATCTGCTGGGAAACAAACCAGCTCAGCAATCGTGGCTTTGATGTGTTTGTCTGTATCTAATTCCAATTCCATACAAAGATTTCATTTCTGAACTTGGCAAAGGATCTAGACACAGTCCTTTGGCTTGAAATTTTATTCCACAAGTCCCCAGAGTTTTTGTCCTTTTATTAAATGCTTGCGAGCTTAACCTTCTTATACAGCTGCTGTATGAGATCAGTGCATGCACTGAAAATGTATTATTGTAACAGTTCTGTCATGTGCTGATCTGTTTTATATCTGTTTTTAAAATCTCACAAAGCCTGAAACAATACTACCATGGTGTATATTTTTGTAATCAAAATAATTAAGTAAAACGGCTCATTGACAATTGTGTTGTTTGAACAATTCTGCCAAAATTAAGCCAATGAAGAATGGCTGAGCATCTGAAAGCAACCCACAGTAGAAGCATTCTTTAATCAATCTGTATTTTTGAACAAATCGGTTGTGTGAATGATTCAGTGATTCACTCATTTTCTTTCTTCTTCTACTTGGTTTTATGGCATTTAAAAAAAATGTTGGTGCATTTCTACCACTTATTAAAGCATTGATGTAGAAGAAATAAATAACAATAATATTTTTTATAAATCTTTATCTATATTCTTTTGTACAAATTTGTTTCTTTTTAGATTAAAATAACGTTATATACATTATATGAATTATTCAAATGTATATGACGCACTCAGTCACTTGTTTTGTCCCTGAATGACTCCTTGCTTTTGAACGTATCAGATGAATGAATGATTCAAATGACTCACTCATAACTATAGTCAGTTGTTACTGCCTTTTGACATAATGTTGTAACCTGCAGAAACAGTCACTGTAAAATCTCCACCACAGATGCACAGAATGACAGAGAATTTTAGGTATATGTCACGTATGATGTATACCTACAGTACAACTGTACTTTACAATTTCAATAATATTGTTCCCCCATTAGTGGGCTATTAAGAATAGAAAGAATAGAGATGCATATTTGTCATGAAAATGCTAAAGTTCTCCCTGTGAAAAAGGGTTAATTTTCATTAAAGCACAATTGGACATGGCTGAAGTGCCCCATGATTTTTATTTATTTATTATATTGTACATACATAGCACAGAGGCTTGATTTTTTGAACTCATTCTTACAAATTAGCACCCTGACTCTCACACGACTGTGATTCTGCTTAATGCTGACAGAGTGATGACACGTCTTCATTGAGAGCGGCTGAAGAAGCCAGGCTTGATATGCATGGCACATGAGGAAAAGTGACAGAGAAAGAGAACCAAGCCCATGCAGGCCATGGCTGCAAATAAACCACGTATTCACAGTGTGGCGAAATAGCATGAATAAAATGTCGCCTGCACCCCGAGGCATTCCTGAGTGTCTCTCATGGGTCACAAACCACCCCATCATCACGGCAAACAAACAGAGCCAGGCTATTCTGTGTTCATTTTTCAGCGGCGACAGCTCGCCCTCTCTGCAACATGCTCGACAAATACTCCAGTCTGGTGCCATTTAGAACCTGATTTCGTTTTGAGGTCACGTATATTTCTTTCCTCTTAAATGCTTCCTTCAGATCATCAGTTTTCTTCTTGTTTACCCTCGGCGCCCTGTGGCTCACGTCTCTGTTCGGAGCTATTGAGAAAAATCTGCATCTGAGAAACAGCCTGAGTCAAAACAAGTCAGCCAGGCCTGGGGTCAGACTATAGATTTAACTGGAGTTCATTAAGTCCAGCGGGACTCATAGACTCTCTCCAGGCTCACCTTGCAACATAATGACTGTAGTGCCTTGATTTGATGAGTCAGGGATTCTTTGGACAGATGGAGCAGTATTCATGTTATCCATAGCAATAGATTAAAAGAGCAAGAGTAATACGCAAAGCAAACTGTTTCCGATGTACTGACATTTTCTTACTGTTGTGGATTGTGAAAACCAAGTATGTCCGAATTCATAGTATGTGGAAAACAATATTCCAGAGGTGCAGCATTTTAGTCTTAATTAATAATGAAGTATTTGGTTACTAGAGATTGATAAACTGATCATTTTTGGCTGATTAATCAAGAACAGCAGTATGTTTAGTGTATATAAGAATATGCCAAAAGTGGTATGTCTTAATGTTCAAATTTGTAGTATGTGACAATATGAAAAAAGAGTAGCATTACTGAATTCATAGAACCAAAAAAAAACAGCATGTGAAAGACCAGTATGTCTAAATGTGAGAATGTGCAAAAAACAGTACGCCAGAATAAAGAAAAACTTATATAATATATAGTATAAGCCGTACGCCTGAAGAAAAGTACCGTATTTTTCGGACTATAAGTCGCACCTGAGTATAAGTCGCATCAGTCCAAAAATACGTCATGATGAGGAAAAAAACATATACTATAAGTCGCAATGTACTATAAGTCGCATTTATTTAGAACCAAGAGAAAACATTACCGTCTACAGCCACGAGTGGGCGCTCTGTTTTCAGTGTAGACTACAGGAGCACTGAGCAGCATAGAGCGCCCTCTGGCGACTGGAGACGGTAATGTTTTCTCTTGGTTCATGTTTCTTAGTTCATTTCTCTTGGTTCACGTCAAATTAATTTTGATAAATAAGTCGCACCTGGCTATAAGTCGCAGGACCAGCCAAACTATGAAAAAAAGTGCGACTTATAGTCCGGAAAATACGGTATATCCAAATTCATAATATTCTAGAAACGGAAGGCAAAAAGTACCTGGATGATTTCCCTGATACTACCTCTATATTTTTTTTAATGCTTGTGAAGCAAGTTTTAAACCAGGCAGAATGTGATTTCAGACACTGCTCTGGTCTGTTGAAATGTTGCTCTGATTTTGTGATATACTAGGCTCGAAATAAAAGACCTGACCAAGAACCAACCTTTAACCCTAAGTATGAGCAATAATAAATATGATGCTTAGCAGAGCGTACACAGCTAATAAATAGAAGTTCTTTCACAGAAGACCTGCATGCTGTGTGTGGCTCCTCTTTTAAAGAGTGGTCCGAACAGATCACTTAAAGGAGGAAAAGTGCAAGCTTTTATGACAAATGATCTCTCTCTGCCCCCCACAACACCATCAAGGAGGTAAACATCATCTGTTCTGGCCCTGTTTTCTGATGAGTAGATAATAACTCACATCAGGAGGCTAAATGAAACTCACCGGGAAAAGGAGGAGCAAATTACTCTGCCTTTCTAGCCCTTGACACTCACAGCAATGGAGATAAATGTGAGAGTGTTTATGAAGCAGCTCAACACAAATCTCATCACCTGATTAGGTGCCACAGGGTATTCCTCTTGATAACATATCAAGTTAGCATCATTAAAAATTTTGTTTAAATGCCATGCATGTAATGTTACAATTTTTATTTTACTTTTGGCATAAATTACTGTAAACATGTACAGATGTTTTTCATGCTAAATAATTATGATGTCAACTTTTTTTCTATGGCTTGCTTTACAGCAGCAACAAACACACATGTAGTTTTATAATATATTACAACAGTAATATCTACCACAGTGAATTCAGCGTACTTCACTGTAGTGTATGCAACACATTTTTCCACCATGGAATAAAAAATCTAAAAAGGTAATGCAGATTTTATTTTATTTTTTGTATCCAACAGACTTTCTTAGAAACGTAGAATTCTGACATGCTTTCTCAAAATTCCAAGTGTACGCATCACAATTCTGACTTTTTTTCTCGGAATTCTGAGTTTACATCTCAAAATTCTGTTGATGCTTTTTTGTTCCCGCCACAAAATAATAACTATGCCAGTTGTGAATTTTTACCTCACAATTAATTGCTTTATAATGAATCCAATTACTTTCCCACCCTCACATACTGCACTAACAGCCGTCTCTTTCTGCCAGTGTAATGCACAGCTCAATTGATGTGCACATGCACAGAAGTTAATGAACCCATATGTTGCGGTTGATGACTGTGACAGCTTGTGCATTTTCTCAAAACATTGAGGGAAGATTCCTGCACTGACATATTAATAATCCAAAATACAAATACTGTTCAATATAAATGCCACGGTGGAACAAAAAACAAACGAATAACCTAATTATCTTATGCTTTCTAGATTACTAAAGTGCTTGCTAGTAAACAACTAACTATAAATACAACATGATCCACAAAAGAAGGATTTATTCAATTAATACAGAGTCAATCAATGTTTCCAAATTAAGTCCAAATGAAGTGGTCAGTATGCCTTACAGACAGAGATTTTACATTTCCTTTCAGATTTAGGGCTGGTTCAGCAGTATTGGCAGAAGACTGTTTCTCTCAAGACAATGTTTAAAAAGTGCAGAATTTACCTCCAAACCCAACAATTTATCAGCGTACATACTGGAAGGGGGAAATTCTCTGAGCTAATTAGCAGTGCTTAAAAAAGCATTTACACCTTTAGCTATCATTCTAGCATGCATCTTTTATCACAGCAGGGGAATTGCTCACATCATGAAAGATCTGCTTTCCTCATCTAAAGGAGTGAGCGCCAAATACTAACCTCAGGGAACATGCATGGGCTCATTTAAACACCTTTTAGCAGATATGTATGAGCAGACACATAACATATTGTGATAAATCAGTTAATTTAGTAGTGCACTGCAAGAAGAAATGAGCTCAAGTAGTAATTCTGAACACACTTTTGGAGAATGAAACCTATAACAGTGATAGAAGACTGAACTGATTAGCCTGAGGTGAAAATATTAAGTTCATTAAAAGACGTTAAACCCTACGACAGGCTGTCAATTACCCAGGTAATCATTTTGTAAGAAACAAGGTTGTTTTCAGTACAATGGAAAGACATTAAACTGAAATAGAAATTACAAAACACATTATTTGACCAAGACTTACTCATTATAAATATGTATAAATAATCGTGATAAAATCACTTGTCTTGTCCATGCAAAGTTAGATACAATCTTCTCCTCTGTGAGAAACAAGTATTTCAGCATACTTTTCAAAGGAGTACTTAGTACTGAATAAGATCATTTAAAATAATATACTTAAGTGCAAACTGTCTTTATGTTTTTGGACCCTTTATTGCATGCTATTTTCATAAATTGTATTGAGGAAAACTCAAGCACATCTTTATATGTAATTTTTATTTTATTTTTTATTTGTTTTCTTTGAAATGTGGTTAAAGTGTATTGCTGAATGTACATGTATTCATGGTAAATAAAATATATTTACTGTAATTTATATGGAAGCTGATAAGTCATATTTGTATTTACACATTTGTAATGATGAAGGTGCAATTAAAATATATTACAATTAATTGTGATATCAGCTTTATACGTTAGTCAACACTTCAAAATAAGGGTACCTTTTAAAGTATTACAAAAGCTTATTAAAATATAATGATTTAAAATGTACTTTAAACAAAAGTTTTCATGTGACATTATCATAAAGTGCACTTTTAAAGCATGTTCACTTAGTTTGCCTTTTATTTACACTTCAAGTGCACCTTCAATGCAATTAAGCACACTTCTTTTTCACAACAGCTGTTACACAAAGTTAACTTTTGCTGATGAAACAGATTGTTTTAAGTAAGGGATCACAATGTGGCAGGTCAGCATTGTCCACTTAGATAGCATGGTCCCCTGCTGGTAGATGTCATAACTACACTATTACGCTGTAAAAGCCTGTTTCTCCCTTGATGGCCATTTAAAAGAACCCCATGCATGTATCCTGATGAAATCCATTTTACTTGCAAGCAAATAGAAGTCATAAACATTTCACTTTATATTACTGTGTGTGCTCGTAATTTTAATTTAATTTAACTTTAATTTAACTGAGTTTTACATCCATACTGTACTTTTAGATTGCTTTACATCCCAAAAACAAATGTCTTGCACTGTAGACTTCAATGCAGTACTGTGGGATAAGTAGAAAATATTATCTAGGTAAATGACAGCATATCAGCTTAAATTTTGAATGCAAAACATTCCTTTACAACCGAGAAGAACGTTAGACTTAGGTGACTTCTGTAATTGGCCCATAAAATATTAAGACTATGATGCATCAATCTTATATTTATAGTTCAGTGTTCAGCGGTGGGCCTTGTTGTGATGCAGCCAACACAGTTTATGAGTCACTGTAGCTGTTTTTTATATGATGCACATGTTCATTGTTTCAAAATGACAAGGTGATAGCACTTTGTTGAGTTGAGCAAATAAGAAGCAATGATGCATGAATAGATTTTTAATTGTGAGTGAAAACCATATGCTACACATGTCCATGTCTTCTCCCATACCGATCATCAACCAACGGCATTGGAGATCAAAAATGGCATACGATTTCTAAAATTCAATTCCCGGGCACTGATACATGTGAGGTGACTGTGCCGATAACCCACACTTCTGTCCATGAAATCATTTTAGCAGCAAACTGATGAATGTGTCAGACATGGGCTGGTCCTGATGAGAACTTCTCTGTGCTTGTGCCACCTCAAGAATACATATTAACCTTCAGTCAGACTTAAAATGAAAAAATGTCTCCAAGATACATATAGCTTTAGTCGTATAGGGCATTGAATAAAGTATTAAAGGAAAAAAATCACCCAAAATTTAAAATTCAGAACACATTTTGTGGATTTTTGTGATGTTTTTATCAGCTGTTTGGAATCTCATTCTGACGGCACCCATTCACTGCTGAGGATCCATTGATGAGCAAGTGATGGGATGTTACATTTCTCTAACTCTTTTCTGATTAAGGAAAAAACTCATTTACATCTTGGATGGCCTGAGGGTGAAAAAAATTATGGCAAATTTAGATTTTTATGTGAACTATCCCTTTAAGAAGTTTGCACTAAAGACATGAAGGGTACTTCATATCATGTGGCTTGTTGAAGAGAAGTGTGCTATTATTTTTCTTGGTGAACAAACTTGTGATTTTACGCCTGGTGGATCATAAAACAGATGAACAAAATCACTTTGTACTGAAAGGTGACCTGAGTCATATCTAGAGATGGAAAGAACTTGGGATGAAATTTAAATGAAAGTCACAGGAAGGAGACTAAATTTTACTAAATTGCAATGTATTGCAAAACATGATGAAAATAGGTGGGTTTTTTTTAAATCTGTATATAGTTTGCATCAACAATAAGATATATACTGAATTTGGTCTTTATCATCTTAGTCCGTTTTTTCCACATTAAGTGTTTTGTGGTTTGGGAGGAAAACACATTGCATGCTTTGTTCGTATTCTGGCCATCTACTTGCTTTACAATACATTTTATTAATAAACTGTATGTCAGATTTGGTCTTTTAATATCACTGTCTTAATGCATTAAGCCATATTAAGTGTTAATGGTTTTCTAGGTGGGAAACACTAAAACACATTTTGTTTATATTCTGCTACAATACTACATTTACCATAATCTTTTGCCCAGACTTAGCACCCATTGCAATCACCTGTATCTCATCACACCATCAGTCTCACCATATTTAAATCCTGGTTTTACATTCATTCATTGTTTAGTCTTGAAAGTGACTACTGACTACCCTGTTTATGATCTTATGCCTGTTTATGGACTCCAGCTTTGTAATAAACAGCTTTTTTTATCTTCAATCTTTGTGTCCCTCTGCAGAACGTTACAATTAGCACAAAAATATAATTTATGCATCATTCATTGAACAGTTTTTTCTGAAACATTTTAGTTAATTTTTTTAAATGTTACAACTTATTTCAGAATGATCAGAGAACATTTAAAATGGACATTCCATTAATGTTTGCAAACTGATAAAATGGAATGTTCTGTTAAAGTTCACGTAACCAAGGATCTTTTTTTAAACATTAAAAAAACTGGATGTTTTAAATGTTCAAAGAACATTCAGGCAACATTAGCAAAACGTTCTTATAATAGATAACTGGGTTATACTCCAATATGTAATTATTTATAGAACTTGGTATTTTGGTAATTAACAATTTCTTAAGTGTGCTAATGTGTAAATTTAGGCATGAGTGTTAATATTACAAGGCCAGTGAGACTCCGGGTTATATCCAAACATATGGCGCCTTGTATCAGCATATTTTATTTGTCTTTGTAATCCTCTTTACGGTGTGCCATAAATTTCGCCCTCTTTTGAAAGCAGGCCCCATTTGTACTGCCCTGTGGCAGGCCTGATTAGTAACCCTGGGAAATGATTAATAACCACTGGGATTGCTGGTCAGAACGCCTTAATTGACTTCCTGTAAATTTGGAGGCAGTCCTTAAGAGAAGATTAGGTAATGAGGGGGAAAATGACAAGCTGCTGCAGTAAATCTCTCCTCCTCTAGCCAAGCGCGGGAACAGCGTGAATGAGAACAGGTTTGTGAGCAGTCACCAGCCGACTGTGATGCTGTCGAAGTCGACAGAGCTCGCTGACTCCAGGGTAAGCTGTTTAAATGTATCTTATCTCAGCTTTAAACTATAGTTAGAGCCAAGAGAGGGGTAACACAGATGAGCATCAGATTTTTACAAGGCCTGCATCGCTTCCCAGCAGTTGCTTCTGCGGGAGCCAAAGGCACCTCTCTCATTAAGGGCTGCTCACCTGCAGTGCTGGCGCCTGGCTCTCTGGGGACGACACAGAGAGTCACGGATAAGAGTCAGAGCTGCGCTGCTCAGCACAGAGAAAATAGAAACCACACGGAGAAGAGTGTGGAAGCTCTCCCTGGATTGAATAAGGGGCCGCTTCTTTCCTACCACACTGTGTAGCTGATGGAAGGACGTTTTGTTGGTCTGAAATCGAAAGCAGCAGCCTTGCTGCTTCGCTGACCAGTCGGTCAACTCAATTTATTTTTTAGAGCCATTCAGAATACAGTCTAGCAGTGTTGTGAAAAATGACAGTGGCAAGGAACATTCTCTAAGACGATAAGAATACACTTCATGAGGAACCAAGACTTTAAATCAAGCACTTCAGACAAAATTTGCTGAATACTTGCTGAAGACTGTGTATGGAAAGCAGCCCAATAGCTTTCAGGCTTTGTACATAATTGACCAGTCGTGGCATCTGAGAAGATGGGAGCTACAGAAAACAGTCAAAGCGATGCAAATACCCATACATAAAGTGAAAAAAATAAATGTTCTCAAAAAGTGCTGCAATTAACATTCTGTGAAAATCCTTATGATGTTATTTGTAATTGATGAACATTCCAAGAAACTAGTTTTTTTTCCCTTTAAAATAACGTTCCAATTACAATGGGAAAACTGCTCATTTTATTGTTAATGCATACTGCATAAAATATAACGTGATGAGATTTTACCTTCTGCCAAAACTAAGAAGGCGTTCCGGCATGAAGATAACGTAAGTGAGAGAGAAGTGTTTATTACGTTTGAAATATGGATATTTTTCGCATGGATTTGCTACAGGAGGCCTTTATTCACCCCCTGGAGCTGTGTGAGGCACTTTTTATTATGGATGTGCACACTTTATTTGACGACATGTGGACTGTTCAACTGCAACACCCGCTGACTGCAATGATAGAGCTCGGAATAGCCAGGATAATGTAATATAACTCAGACTGGATTCATCTGAATTAAGAAAGTCATATAGGATGCCTCGAGGGTGAGTAAAACACTGGGTGCACTAACCCTTTAAGAAAACATTTACATATTTTGTAGTACAAATGTTAACATGAATTAAAGGAAATGATAACAAATGGACATTTATAAATGAACATATTTCTTTTAAGCAGTCTGTCAGGTTACCCTTTTCTTCTTTCAACCAACCATTCAACCACGCAGCCAGGATTTGAGGATATTAAAGACAGTGAAGGATCTGTACAGGTTTAAAAAAAAATCTGTCAGTTGTTGACAGATCACATATGAAAAGATGTTATATAAATACTGGGTTTGGACATGCCTTGATGCTTTCCAACCTTTATATACATGCTTGAAAAAGCTTTGTACAGAGCCATTGAATTCTTTGAGGATCCGAGTGCTTTTGGGCTGAAAAAGAGAAAAGAAACCTGCTTTCCTCAGATTATGACCAACTCAAACATTCCTACAGATACAAGTTCATAGACATCCAATACTAGTTTTGGGTCAGTAAGTAAACCTTTAACTTAAAACTTGAACTCCAAGCAGAAACCTACAATAAACCATTTATATAAAAAAGAGTATTTTCTTCATTTAATGAAAGACTACTGTGAGCAAACACACACAGCTTTTCAACTGAGACCCAAAGGGGTGATGATAATTCGGCTCAGCTGGAGGAATCAGCACAATCATGAATCTCAACAGTGCCCAGAAGACCCCAGCTAAACCATATCATTTATTCAGTGACTCTAGGAGTGTTGCTATGAGGCTGGATCTTCTGTGCTTCACACCGAGATCCTGCAGATAAAATAAAATATTACATAACACACTTTTACATGCTAGAATAGACCTTGACGTCCTGTAATGCATCATTTTAGACAGCATGCCATTAATGCGCTGAAAAAGCATCAGTACTGTGATAGAGAAAAGGAACATGTTTTTTTAGCCCCTTTTGGTTGAGATTATTTCCTACTTTGAGCTACTGTATTAAATGAAGCCTGGTTGATGTATACCGTAATATTATACAGTGACCCCAAAAGGTTTTTAGAGACTGAAACAAGACTTAAAAATGTATGAAGTGCAATGCATTAAAAAAAAACAAATATCAAACCAAGTGAAATCTGCAAGTAGAGCGTTCCTCAGCCTAAGCCTAACTTTTTTTTTCTTCTTTTTTTTTTGAGACATTGTTCCTGGCATCAATGTGTTTCTGTCATGTCTGTCAACTGCGCATTTTCTAAATAAAAATAAATAAATAAATCCTGAGACTGTTCACAGCTATGTGTGGTGTTTTATCTCTGCTGCATTTCAGTGCATTCGTGCCTGACAATTTTTACATGTTTTTTTTTTATAAATTTTCCCCATAGACCCACCCAAAAACTTAATTCAGTCATTAATTACTCACCCTAGTGTCATTCCTTCATCTTCAGAAGACCTTCCTTCATCTTCAGAACACTAATTAAGATATTTTTTGTGAGTTGAAGTTAAACCACTGATGTCACTGATTACATATTATGGCATATTAGACTATATATTGTATACATGCTCTCAAAGAGAGCAGTGTGTCAGTGCACAGGGCCAAATGTTGGATCCTTCCCATGCCCTTTCATTGATCTGTTTAGGAGTATAATATGGGCACAAGGAATACATGGAGGGGTCATTTCAGTTTTTGATCACATGGCACAAGTAGACAAGACAGAAGCAGGATCAAAAGAGGATGAAGATGACAAATGCCTTTGATGCTGATTGAAATATTTCAACTGCAAAATCAATTAAATGTGTCTTGAAGTTATATGGTTAATATGCATGTTAGGTTTGAACTGAGAAGCTGAGCACACAACTGTTTAGAGGAGACAATAGTCTACTGTGAGTCTCCCACTAGCATAAATAATGACCAGGAAACTAGATGTTTAATGCATTAGATGAAAAAAGTACAGTTAGCTGAGGATCATAATGTGATAATAGCACAACACAAAAAAATTCTGCCGGAAACCTCACATATCTAAACCTCCTGGCTTCCCGGGGTTACAAAGTGAATCATGTTTCTTCAGCATAAAAAACTTAGATTTTAATCACTGAATGATAGAATATTTGAGTATTAACTTTCTAAGATGTTTTCTAGCAGATATGAATGGAAGTCTGTTTTTATCACTTAAAAAAAAAAGGTAATTTCGATATATATATCACAGTTCTGACTTACTTATTTTCTTTCCAGAATTGCATGATATAAATTCGCAGTTGCAAGCTATAAATTCAGAATTGTTGGTTATAAAGTCACAGTTGAATGTCAGAATTGCACAGAAACTTGCACAAACTTTTTGCATAGAAACTTTTTTTTTCATGCAGTTTTAATTCAGACTTTTTTCTCACAATTGCTTTATGTCTAGTTATATATATTATATATCTTTATAAGTCGCAATTGTGAGTTCATATCATGCAACTCTGAGCAAAAGTCAGAACTGTGGTGGGAAAAAGTAAACAAAACAGTGGCAGAACAGGCTTCCATAGATTTCTGATTTGTCTTTAATAAATGCATAAACTTTTCCAAGTCTGTCACGCTTCTTCAGCCCCAAAGCTTCTCTGTTTTAGATTAAACGTATCAACACTGCAGAATCTAATGGCTAAAAATAGTATGTTAAAAATGGTACTTGTGATGCATGTGTTTATCAACAATTTTCCTTCACAGTGACAGAAAAAGAGAAAACTAATATATCAGACGGCAGAATGCAGGATTACACCACCGTGCATCTGAAATCAGCTGAATATTGTAAGGGGTATTGCACAGAGATTTGTCTGGCGGTTTAGTATTAGATTCAGCAAAGCTCATAATCTGTTCAATTCAGAGAGATGGGTAAGGTCATCTGCCATCTGATTTGCATTCATTTAACACAAATAAGAAACAAGCAGCTCTTGATTTTTCTGTCAAGAATCCAGTTTAAATGCTGTGCCTACTCTAATGCGAACCACAAAAGGTGCAACATCGCAATGAACAAATTGTATTTTAAACCCAGTTCATTTAATGATTCATTGCACATTCAGAACAAAACATCCTTGTGTACCCACAAGCGAAATCCACAAAAGTCTCAGTGCAAACATTCACAATGACAAAAAGAAACAGCTTAGTATTTGAGTCCGATCCTGTTGATGAATTTCCACTGGGTTTGCATGACTGGTGAATGATGTTTGGTGAATAATGTAGATCACATCACAAATTAAATGCATTCATTGATATGAGCCATTACTCTTTATGAGTGACATAACATGCATTGTCTTCTGTCTACCGCAGAAACATACTCACTTGTGCTGTTTAAACGCTTTAAATAAAGGGGTAAATTTGTGGTAAAGGAATAGTTTACCCCAAAATATTAATTTCCTGAAAACGTAATCACCCTCGAGCCATCCAAAATGTAGATGAGATTGTTTCTTCATCGGATTATTGTGATGTTTTTATAAGCTGTTTGGAGTCTCATTCTGACGGCACCCATTCACTGCAGAGCATCCATTGCTGAGACACTGATGCAATGCTCCAACTCTGATGAAGAAACAAACTCATCTACATCTTGGATGGCTTGAGTGTGATAATGTTTTCAGGAAATTAATATTTTGGGTTAAACTAGTCCTTTAAAACTCTCCATCAGCTAAACACTGAATTGGATAATGCAACACAACATTCACATACCAATCCTGCAGTTCTCATATGTGCATTGCATTTACAAGAGGAACGCCGTATAAAAGTGCTGTGCAGTCCGTGTGTATACTTTGATCATCACCGGGTAATAAACACTTGTGATTATTTTGAATATATATACAATCTGTTTTTATTTGAGAGGCTTGTATAGACGCTGTGAAAATTGGTTTAGACTTTAATGCCATTGTGCCCAGTAGCAAAACAGGACCGGTGCCATAGGAGTCACTTGAGGTTCACTGAATTGTTACTTGTGTATCTTACCGCATGATTACACAGACGAGCCAATTAAGCCCAAGCAGAGAAGAATTATGATGTCATCTTATGTGCTGAGAGCTCTGTTGTGTTGCACTAATAGGCTCAGCGAGCCCAAAGGAAATCATTTCAGAGCTGATATTTTTTCAAGAGCTCCGACTGCCACATGTACTTCCTCTCCGGAAAACGCTCTGGAATTTGAATCCGCCGGAAGTCCCGGATGCATTTCTCCAGCTCCTGCTCCGGCGTCATCTTCTCCTTGGCCGGTTTCCTCTTCCCTGCCATGACGTCACGCGTCCCGGCGGTTCGAACGCGGAGCAGATCAGTTCTCCTTGGAATTGGGGTCGGACCCTTCTTCACTGGACGGTCCAAAGTCTGGATGTTGGGTTGGCGGGTGACTGGACGCACGATGACCGTTTCCTGCGGAGAGCTGGCTTCCGATTGGGTCTCGGAACAGGAAGTGGAGAGCTCGTTTAGGGAAGTGCCACTTTCACCCTCGTGCTCGCTCTTGTGGCTCTTGCAGCAGCAGTCGCAGTGAGAAGAAGACCATCCGGATGGGCCACCTTAAAAACACAAAGCCACAAAACCCACAGATGTCATCAAAGCACATACAGCCCAAATGATAACAGAAGTCGCAATGGGAGTCATTTTCGGAAGTCAGTGTGATTTTGTTTTAGATATCGGATTGCAAAACGGTCCGTTCAGGAATCAGGATGTGTGAAACCTGATAATAAAGGTGAAAGAACTGAGGTGAACAAAGATATTCTTCATTTCCCTTTATAATACAGCAGTTCAACCAAGACAAATGCTCCTCTAATGGCACAGACAGTCGATACTCATACCACCCTTTATGAAGCCCGTTTAAAATGCATAATTTAATCAAAAGGAAATTAAACTCACCAACTTGAAAATAAAAAAGCATCAGTGCACGTGCAAACAGTGAAAAACATTAATATGTACAAGTGCAAGCAAGTCGCTTGACATTGAGCAGTTTGACCTTATCAAGTTGACCTTATCAAGGACATAAAGAATCCACATTTAAATCACCATCTGAACTATATGTATCGATCTGTTTTGTTTTTTGCACAAAGAACTTTGCTAAAACCACAAAAAGGCTGAGTCCTTGTCTCAAAAAGATAACCATGTGCATCAATCCCTTTTGTTATCTGATGGACATATGCATACAACATCAAAATAGACTATGACTGTAGAGAAATCTCCCAACATCAAAGTATCAGCTGAATCAAAGGACAAAACACCTTCAAATACATTTACATATTCATATTTTCATATAATCCTTGAGTGCGATAGAGGTGCAGAGTCTGAGCTCTAAAAACAGGATTAGTGAAAATGCATTGTTTAAAACTAAATTGAAATGTCTGAAAATAAAACTTTGAAGCACTTTGTGAAACTGTAAATGGATGACATCCCGTCCACCTTCACAGGCAGACTGCAAACCAACCTCTGAAACCAGTTATTGTGTTTCCTGGCAGGCCTGGTCTGGCCCCATGTATCACCGGCCCTGCAGGTGTCTTATTCAGTTCATGGACACAAATCACCTCCCACTCCAGGGATCCTGGAGGAAAAACTCCTTGAACATGTCTGGGTCATATTTCATGTCCAGATAAAGGCAAAAAAAAGTATTTTGTATAAAGAAAATAAAATTCAAGACCATTGAAATTCTCAATGCTGTAATGCATAAGTAAACTAAAGTAGTAAAGTAGTAAAGAATTTATACAAAATGGTATCAAATTAAAAATCTTTAGTTCTCACAATTAAATTATCGTTAGTGTAATAAATAAATGTAAGTAGTAAAGACTTTATTTGTCATGGTATTAAAATGAATCATTAGTTAAGACCAATAAATTATCTTTACTGTATAATATATATATATATATAAATGGTTATGAATTTATCTGTCATGGTAGATGGTCATTTATGGGCCATAAAAATATTATTGTGATAAAAATTTAAATAAATAAAGTGCATGCATAAATAATAAACAAGTAAATAATTTAAATATTGTGTAATTAAAAAGGAAGCAATAGTTAAAGACCTTTAAAATTCTCTTCATTTTCATGCAAAATGAAAATATAAATGAATGGATGAATTATAAATCAAGTATTAAAATTAATATTTTTCCAAGACCATTTAAATTCTCATTACAAAATTAAATAAATAAATGCATAAAAAAATAGTAAAGATTTTATACGTTGTGCATAAATGATGCGTTGCTTTTTAAAATCTCCTAAATAAATAAATAATTTGAAAGGCATTTATACATCATGGTGTTGCTTGTTTCCGTGCATTTATATAATACTGATTTTGGCTTTAAAACATAAAACAAACTTTTCCTTTACAGTAATAGGAATTTAAATGGTTTTGCATTACGATAATTTAGTTGAAAAATATGCTTAAATGTAACAATGTCATTGAAAAAAATGACTTATTTCTTTATATGTAATTTGTTCCTATAATTTGGAGATGAAAAATGAGTGGACATCAACCACCCAAATCACAGTGTGTGGATGATCTTGCACTTTTGTTGTGTGTATATAATCGTTGCTACATTTTCTCAATCCTGTCCCCATGAATTGCAACTGTGCTTTCAAGAACATAAAACGCAGAACCTATAGCTTTATAGAGGCTCGATAAAATAAGTCAGACGTTTTCTCCCCAGGGGTCACTGTATCTCCATCTTCCTGTTATTGGTATTCCTCTTTCTTTCACTCATGTATAGAATTTCAACCCTTTCACCATCAGCTTGACATACTATTAAAAAGAATGATCACCAATGAGACGACATCTGCATAGAGGAATGCTATTTACATCTGAGTATCGTTATTAGCTAAACACGAAACTCAGAACCAATAATTTGTGTTCATTTTGTCTCCGAAGAAGCTAATTTATCCTGATTAATAACAAAATCATTCAACTTGACTTTCAAATAAATTTTACTGAATGCAATAACAGGCTAATTGAAGGCGGTGTGATTGCTAGTGGCTTTCTAATGGGAGGTTCTCAGGTTCTCCTCTTTCCTCGGCACCCAATTATCCTCTTTGTCCATCTCTCATCTTTGCTTCCCTTTGCCTGGAGTAGATGAAGGGTGAATAGAGAGGCTTCTACTGCAGCCTGATGGGACCACAAGTCCAGAAGTGAGGCGATCAGCTATAACTCTGCCATAAAAATTAATAAGCTGGGTTGGAAATGCTCCTCAACTTGCTGTTGTCCTCAGATGGCATATTTATATGGAAGCTTGCATTTCCCAGAGACAGTGCATTCCTTGGTCATTGCTTATTGGTATTACTGTAAGCAGTAAATATCAACCTTGCCTTGGTCAACGGGACATTAGGGTAATCTGGTGCTGTTTACCATTAATACTTACCAAGCTTATTGCAGCAGTTTCTTTCAGACAAGAAATTTTATGCATTTTGCTGTCTTCTGATCTCAGAGTGACTACAGAGCTGCGTTTACGGCTGCACGGATCATATTGCAGGCCCATTATGTTTGGGGCTTGTCTGCAGAGCTAAATCAGTTACCGTATGTGAGTGCCTTCTGGTGAATTACACAAGCCTGAGAGATGCAGCTCGAGCAGAGACAATCTCATCACAAGGGGCACCCACCCACCAGAGTCTACCCACAATTCATTGCATCTACGTAAATGTCTGAGAGTGCTTCCGATCACAATTCTCCTGAGCGGCGTGCTCGGCGTAATGTGTTTCCTAGCACTACAATAGAGGTCAGACAGCAATTTCCTAAAAATAGTGTGACGCACATCTATGCATTTTTAATTAACACTCAATCTTCTAATGCCCACATGAAGCAGCCGATGCTATGGGTTAATCATATGGGCGGCAACTAATGTATTTGTTGCTTCCTGTGTATCTGTGTATTAAAGTTTGCAAAGATGTTTAACTGTTAGAATGGTAAGAAATTAATTAATTATGGATTATGTATACTGAAAAATTACAAGGAATGCAGACCCATTACTTACTTCTTTACTTCACTTGATTTCCTCTTCCGTAGGAAAAAGACTAATGAGATTAAATTGAGAACATCGAGATCTAGAAAAGACTATGAAAATCTCATGTCTACTCTGTTCATTAATATAAATGCAATATTTTCTAATGAAATTCGTTCAAGATGAAAAAAAAAACCTGGAGCCTTTAATAGTCTATTGACGCAGAAGCTTGGCGCAAAGCAACGGAAAAATGACTATGAATGTGTCGGGAAAAAATAGCAAGGAGACATTTTTTATTATTTATTAATTAATTTTCTGAGTCAGTGTTGGCTGCAAAGATGAAGCTAATAATGCTGACTCACCATTTCTGCAGTACAGTGAGAGAAATGCACATTTTATGTGGATTTTGTGTTCGATTTGAAGTGGTTGTTTAAAAGTAGACATTTCAAGCTTTCTATTCATATATTTCTCAGAACCATGAGGCAAGTAGACTATTGCCTATATGCTTCATCATTGTGAAGAGCTCCAGTTCACAGAGACAGAACGGCAGAAAGTGCATCCTGTTTGTGTTCTTTATTTTACAAAAGCACAACGTTTTGTTGATATTGTGAATGTACACAAACACAAGTAGACGTTTACAGTTCTATATGATCTATTTCTCTTTTCTGTACAAGCAAAAATGGACTGTGTATTTTAAGTTGTTTCTACAAGTACCAGAAAACATGTCGCCTCCATGTCATGCAGTCATGCAATAAATACTTGAATATGAGCCTATAAGCACACATTTATCTGACATTAATGTGAGCAGCCATGGAAAGTTGCTACATGTATTACATGTTTAAATTTCAACTACACTATTCTAACTCTATTTCCAACTTTTAGATTTCCAGTAGAGCCTGTAAGAGCTGTTGGAAGCTTAATAGTGGTGATTATAAAATCATGTGACCATGCATTTACATAAATCCTAACTTGAGCTTTTTACTTCTGCCCACTGCATAGCAGCTTTTATTGGCCACCGTTTGACTGACATGTAAACAGCCAATTACATACTGTATTTTTTTTTCAAAGGCATTTTTCTAGGGGTGTAAAAAAATATGTCGATGTCCCTACAAACAGAGTGACATGCAAATGCATCATTCATTCAGGATATCATTTTCAGTTGCCAAGAGTCTATGCCGTGAACTTTACAGTGTTTAGTTGATCCTGATAACACATTTTGTGTGGGTTATGCATCAGATGTTCAGTGGTCTGTGGGTGTAACATCTGAGACTGAGACTATAGGGTGGTGCTAATTTCCAGGCTGGCCTGAAAAAATACATCATCACTGCAGCACTCTGTAACTATAGGTCAACAATATGCTCATTTGTGTCAATTATATTTCAAATCTGTGAATGATGTTGTAATCAAATATCCTATAAAAGTCAGAAAAAAACATTTTCTTTTGGACTGTTTGGATCCAAAACCATCCAGCTCCCAAATATATGGTCTATCTACAAACAGCAAAGGGAAAAAAATAAATATTCTCAATTCTTGAAAAATGATTGAGTCAAGCCGTCTGTTTTGGTATGCCAGGAAAGTCAACCAATCATACTTACCACAAACCTGCAGACATCTCTGGATTGGAGCTATTTCCACACACACACACACGCACTCATGCATACGGGCCTCAGTTTGCACAATACAATCATAACCATCAATTTTATTGAGATGATAATAAAAGTCTTTCTGCAGGTACAGGTCTTTCTGCAGCCTCAGATTTTGTAGCTCTGACTTCAGATCTTCGTAAAGACAGAAAAAAACCTCTTTTTTTTCAACAGATTTTTTTTATAGGAGAAATTAGCAAGGTAAACTGCACACTTGAGGCTTGTTAATGAAAACGGGACTACTGATACTGATCCTGAATACTGGGGGTCTGTGCCATATTTTCATCCTACGAAAAACTGCAGATCAAAATCAATTCAATTACTCGTGCATGATGTTGATCAACTGTTTGGGCATCTCAGGGTTAGATCAGTACAAGAGCTCTGTGTAAATATGTATAGTGTCTATGTCTGATTAAAGTCCTTCTGTTATGGTTTTTGAGCTTCGCCTGAGGTTTGAGTGTGTATGTGCTTGTGCTTGTTAATGTACAAAGTAGGCCAATTTTGTCCTTGCGGGGGAGCAGTCATATAGAAAACTAATCTTTGCAAATAAAAAAGCTTGTATCTAAGAAGCACAAACATTTTACTTGAAATATTAAGCTGTGAAAACCCAAACTATGCTGATAATGATACTAATGAGGTGTCCCAATTTAAAAAGAGCTGATGCATCATGGGAATTAAAGCTGGGTGACAGTAGCGTCTAAATGGGTTGGACTTAATAAACACTCATTGTCCTAATCCAAGGACGAGTAACACCAATCCCAGTCTCAGAGTCTTTGTGCTGGAAGATTACAGACAATGTGACTTTTCATCTTCTGAATGATGTTGACACAAGCTGCAATCTCCTTCTTTTGTTAAAGGCATCCATGTTCATCTGAGGGAAAGAAGCATCTGACAGACAGATCGGAGAGCCCAGATCATCTCATTGTAGTCGTGACCCCTCTCAAAGCGCTGATGGGCTCTAATAAGACCAACAGAACCTGTCATTACTACATCGGTTTCTTTTGAGACGTGGAGAAAGACAAATTACACAGCATCATAGAGAAAGGACAGGAATATTTAAATACTAAAGAAGAGCCATTGTTGTAAAATTCACATTGTAATGTTATCTGGAGGCTTCTTTAGGTGAGAGTATACAACACTTTTAATGCTTGCAATGTACGGTATAAACACCAACTTCATTTCATGCTTTTAAACAGTAATTTTTACTTCCTTATCTGGTTCAATCCATCCATTAAACGTAAAAATAAGAAAAGAATTAACCAAATGTCTTATTGCACAAGTTCCTAACTAAAAACAAGTAAAAAGCTGACACTGGGTCTTTACCCTACAGTACAAGAGCTAATCTAAGACAGAGGTACATCTTTGTGCATTATTTACCCCTAAATGGTACATATTAGTTTATTTAAAGTTAATATTAATATATTAAAACCTGTGTACATATTAGTATAATGGCATATATTATGTTTGAATACATTTACATATATTAAACTACTATTTTTATTTAACATTTACAACAAAGATCCCATTAAATATAATAATACATGTCTTGTTTAGCTTTGATTTTATTTATGGAAATAACTCCAGATGTTTCTCTATTTCCGTCATTATTAAATCCACTCTCCTGTTTGATTGAGAAATCGCATTTTCATACTTCAAAGCTTATTTTACATATTTTCATATTCAATTTCAAATGAAAACAGTTGGTAGCAATATTTTATCTGAGCATAGACACTCTCTACTGTATTGCATGTACTGATGTACCCAGTTACAGCCACATGACAAACACATAGTTCACCCAAAAATGTAAAGTGTGTCATTATCATAAACCTCATGTCATCTAAATCCATAACTCTCAAATTAGGATATTTTTAATTAATCCTGAGAGGTTGAACGTCCAGGTAACTAAAACTTAATGATCCCAAAAACCCAGAAGTTCATGAACCAATGAGGTTTTGTTAGTGTGAGTTTGTTAGGTAGTGTTAGATGCATTTTATGTGTAGTGTCGATCATTTAGATGTAAATAAAAGCCTTAATAAAATTTCTGATTGTATCTCTTCACAAGACTTGAATTAACCCACTCAGTTCATATGAATTCATTTTATGATGTCTGTATGACCTTTACTTTTTCTATTTTAATCACCTGGACTTTTAGTGGAGGAACAGATGGAAATCACTGAAATAAGGTCATTTAAATATAAGACTTTAAATATAACTATAAAGAATAAAATAATTAATCATATTAATGATAGCTTTTATTGCACTTTATTTATTTAGATAAAATAATAAATAATAGTGC
The DNA here is from genome assembly GCF_963082965.1 of Carassius carassius. Classification (NCBI taxonomy): domain Eukaryota; kingdom Metazoa; phylum Chordata; class Actinopteri; order Cypriniformes; family Cyprinidae; genus Carassius; species Carassius carassius. Next base: position 2,205,380 of record NC_081787.1, on the reverse strand, counting down.
AATTATATTGTAAAATAAAAAAGCGAGTATTAAATAAAAATACAATTATTTTATAGTGCACTTAAAAAAATTCCTAATATTTACATTTTCTTTTATTTATTTATTTAAATATTTTTGGAAGAATTATCAGCATTTTCAAACCTAAAGCAAGCTTTTATTTTGGCAGAAATTTTTAACACTGGATATGACCGGTTCTGTTGGAAAATCACTTGCACTGCTTTCTTGCTCTTCTCCATTTACTTTCCATCTTACATGGAGTGGCTCTTTCTGTAGTTGTATCTCAACTCCCTCAGTGGACACTGGACTTATTTCCTGTGCCAGTTCAATAATGGCTGTAAATCACTAGTGTTCAAAGGAATAATCGAAACTGCATATTCACTTGACATTGTTAGAGGATATGGCCAGAATAATCTCTGTCTATCCATGGTGTATTTTGACAAGCTTAGTTTCCTAGCTCGTGTTTCAAGTGCTGTGGGCCTAATACACTACTTGAAGCACATTTGATTAGCCCACACCCTACTGTATAATCTGCACTGGCCTGGAAACAATGTGACAGGCTGAGTCGTGATGTTGCAATACATTAAATGCAAAATTATATAGCGTGGGCTAGATTCTAGGATTTGAATGAGATAATTATGTACGCAGCATCAACTTCACTGGACGTTTCTGCTTTGTGATGCAAAAACATGCCGTAGATCATCAGTATTCTTGGGCAACAGAGAAGGTGACCTTAAGAAAGATCTAATAGATTTTTAATTGGAAAACTTTCAAGTTGGCTTGTGATTTTTATAATTAGCTATACTGTTTTGGTCCTTAATGATCAAAAGAATAAGGCTTGTCCATTTGAAGAGGGTTTGTTACTGATAAGCTAAACTTAAAAAGAGACTTAAAAAAATTCTTATTGTATTCACTTTCAGGAAAAGAAACATGCCTTATTTTACACATTTTGGGCTGTTCGTCATCAAAGTGAATGGTGCTTAGGATTTTAAATATAATATAAGGCTCTGCTTGACAACAGGTCGAGATTTTGGGTCAAATAAATAAAAAGCGGAAAATATCAGTAAGTCATTGAGTTCTGTCTGAATACAGATCTGAAATGTGTGAGACGTTTATGAATCGCATGAAGCCCATGCAATTTATTTTTCTGCCAAGCAAACATCAATGTGGCTGTAATCTTTGGCCATTAATTAATGCAGAGACAAAACTGACCAGTTGGTACGGAAAAAAAAAAAGTTGAGAGCAACCTGCAGCACATTTTTAACCGCAAGAATGGGCAGAGATGGCATGTTAAGTGATGAAGCACATAAGAAGGACCGCAAATGATATATCACCAGTCTCCTGCGTGGTCTAAATTGGTAAAATGTGTCATGTGGGTGATGTTCTGAGAAGTAACAGCACAAGAGAAGGCAGTGAGGCCTGTATAAAGCAACTGGTTCATTTCACCAGGGGATTCAAGAGCAAATAAATTCAGAAGAGAAACAAGAATCTACCAATCATGCTGTAAACTGAAATGTGCAGCGTTAAGTTGAGATAAAACATTTCAACCATTAAGTGAATGCAAATAACTACGTTATAATTTAATTTTGTTATCTGATGTGTTATCTTTTTTGAGCCAAGTGGTTTTTTAATACAACTTTAAATGCAAAAAATATTATAATGTGCATCTTTTGAACTATGTTGCATAATAAACCTTTTGCTTTAACATCCTCATGTCTCTGCATATCCATAAGATTTTCTTTCCTGTGGAAGAAATGTCAGAGCTGCTTCAATGAAAGTGCATGATGATTATAACTGTCAAGTTCATTTGTTTGGTTTATTTAACAAAAGTAATAGGTTGGGACTTAAAGCCAGGTCTACTTTAATGTTAAATAAAAGTGTACTACTAGATCGTCCCATCTGATACACAATTATAAAGGAACAACTAATTAGAAAAAACTGTGTTGGTCTGAAAATCAACTTACAATATAGCATTACTCCTTATCTTGATGTGTCATTTTTTTCCATTATGTGGGCAATGGGCAGGGCTGAATGCTTCAGTAATTACACTGGTGACAGAGAACAAATCATTAAGCAGCCATATGTCCATTTGCCCCAAATCTCGTGACTGTCCTCCAGAAGTAGTTTACTACTTATAGTTTTTCCAAGGGCAATTAAGCACAAAGTGATTTTTTTACTGGCCATATGCTGCAACATCTCTCTCATTTAAGACAAAGGCGAGTCTTGAACCACTACTGACGGCAGACGCTGGAGAACAATTGTGTATCCAAGGTGCACATGTATTTAAACAAAAAGAGATTGAGCGAGAGAGAGAGAGAGAGAGAGAGAGAGAGAGAGAGAGACGCACTGCGAAGACAATGAAAGTTTAGGCTAGCTGACACCTCATTGAAAATGTTAACTTTTTTTAACAGGTCTATAAATTTATGCAATTAATTATAGGCATGTAATGAAAAAAAAATAGTAGTTTTATTTCATGCACCGATTTTCAAAAACAACCTGTTTAACGCGAAATCCCTTTATTCTCATGTTTTTCACAATACTGGCCACAAGGGAAATATTAAAACCGGGATCAGCATACTTTAAGTAGTTTCGCTAAGCATCTTTCTGATGTGGCTATAGTTTTTAACCCAAACTAGTTTATGTAATGGCCTAATTGACAACCCAGATATCACAGTTCGTCTGCAAGATGCATCCGGGAAGCATCTGCTGTGTACAAACATCTGATAGACGTCTTTCAGACGTCAGTTTTACATGCATTCTAAATTATAAACATCTTAAATACATCTAAACGTTCTATAGACGTATTGCAGATGAGCAAACACTCGAAAAAAATTATAATAATAAAATAGATGCAGATTTAAGGGAACAATCGATAAACCAATTTCATGATTTGTCGATTATTACCGACTGGCTGTACATTGTAGTGAAATAAACTGTACTCACGGTAGAAGACGTACTCTGCGTTATTGGACCAGTATCTGTCATCAGTGCGTCTGTTGTGCGGAGAAGCGGTGAGCGATGAATTGCACGCGACGATGTGGAAGCCGCTCTCCGCGAGCAGATCAAACGCGCGCTCCAGGTGGAGAAACTTCAGGTAAAACTGAGAGGTGTATCGCTCGGCTGTCCTGTCGGGATCCCGGCTCTCGTTTAGGGTGTCCCCAAAAACTTCTTTGGCCAGACCGACCCTTCCGCAGATGAAGATTTTGGGTGTTCCTCGCGCTTTGGGATCCGCGTCCCTTCCGAAGGCGCACGAGCTCTTGTATCCCACCGTGATGAAGCCGTAGCGCCTATCGCGCGCGTCCAGGTAAGACGCCGGCAACAACCTCTGATCGCTTCCCTGGGACGCTTCGTCGAAATCACCGTGGATGTTTTCATCAGCCGTCAGGATTTTGACAAGCTCAGGCAGCTGGAAGAACTCAGCCTCGCGTTTGAGTCTCCCTTTCTCCGGGAAATAATCCGGCAGGACGACGCTCTTATCGCGGAGATAGTCCAACACATATCGAAACAGGAATCCGTCCCTGTCGATGAAGATGCGTCCCTTGATGTCCTGCGCGAGGTCGTTGGAAACGTCTTTTTTAGCTAAGAACAGTTTCCCCAGCAGTGAGTTTGGCACGCTGGTGAGGGTTGCATGGCGAGTGTAATACACCTGTCCACCAACATTGAGCTCAACCACATCACCAGAGCAACTCTGAGCACATCCACTGTCCTTGGGCGTCTGATAAGTCCTGCAATTCTCAATCAGAGCCATTTTAGTGCGTTGCACGCTTCAAAAACAACAACAACAACAACAAAAAACGAATACGCAAAAGTTTTTGATTCGTCTTTAGTGAGCAAAAAGTCAAAAGGAACATAACCTGCACGTGCTTTAATAGACATTCATAGTCTATTGTGTTATGTACTGCATCTTTGAGACATGCAAAGTGTTTATAGACATATATATGCATCAAAATGTCATTTTAAGATTAGGCTTTTCAACTAATGTAGCTGGGCGTCTATTACCAGATGATAAATCTGAAAAGGCATCTCCCTGCTATTTGAAATAATGTAGAAATAGAAGAGCCCTCACCCAAGGGAACCAATTATGCAGCTCATGTAACCTCCAGCCGAGAATCCAAAAATAAGTTCTGCTTATAAAAAATGAAAAACTGCACCAACCAAGACAGCTTCAACTTCCTTTAGAAGAGGAGTGTTTCTCTCCCAGGAATGCTAGTCTGTCCAGAACAGTTAGTCTTCATGTACCTGGCACCGACCCAGCATTTCAGTAAAAGGATCTGTAGTTGAAAAGGAGGGTGCGTTGTGAAGTTTGTGCATCCCGACTCTCCTGAGCATCAGCAACGTTGTGCGAATGGATGCAGCGTGCAGAGAAAGGCTTTGGACGGGGGAGGGAGACCATTCTTAGGGAGATGAGCCTTACATCATCTTAAAGGAAAATGACAGCTGGAAACACACAAGCATTTCACCCTGCTTCTCCAGATTTCCAAATATACTTTTGCAATTAAAATGCTAGAGATGAATTAGTTAGGCTGCAATATACATTTTCATATAGATTTGGAAAATTTAGCATTCCGTCACTTGCTCACCAATGGATGCTCTGCAATGGGTGCCATATGAATAAGAGTCCAAACAGCTGATAAAAACATCACAATAATCCACAAGTAATCCACGCCACTCCAGTTCATCAATCAACATCATGTGAAGCAAAAACTGCATGTTTGTAAGAAATTGTGAATTTGCCTACATGTTTATAATCCACAATAATGCTTCCAACAGTGGTTAAGTGATGCAATGCTACGTTTCTCCAAATCTGAGTTGATGAACAAACAAACTCATCAACATTTTGTATGTAAATTGTAATCAAGTTTTTCATTTTTTGGGTGAACTATTCCTTTAACCATGGTTGAGCTCAAATCCATGTTTCCTGAGATTACCTTTGGAAAGTTTTGGGCGATTTGAGGGTGTGCTATGGTTTCAGGACCACGGACAGTTCCTCACAAACTTGGCTGCATTTGACTGCCTTTACTTGACTGAGCTAACATATATTTCACAGTAATTTGAGTATTACATAATGTTTGATAGTGCATCGGCTTTGTCTAATACATATCTCTTGAAACTACTAAAACTCGAACATTTTATGAATTCCACTCTGAATTGACATCACAGATTTAATAGCATTTCATTGACTTTCATCTAGAGAAACCCTCACAAGATTGTGTGCACCCAGAGGATGCTTTGAGTTAGAGAACATATTTATTTTAGTATGCAAACCTTTGGCATTGTGTGCTGATCCTGTTTCAAGGAATCTGTGAGTTAGGCTTCACAGAGCGTTGGCTTTAAGTCTGTGGTCACCCTTACCCTGCTAATTTTGTGTTTTCTGCTGAAAAAGTGTTGCTAGGCACCGAAAGGAGAAACTGTGAGTGGGATTCAGAAGGCAAATGCTCTGCTGTTTTCTTTTTTATCTGCAATAACATTTCATTATATAGACTTAAAGTTTTTGCATTAATACCTTCAGTAATACATGAACATTATGATATCTTTAGAATTCAAGCTGATGTTTGTTCCCTCTCATGATTCTCAGAAGAAGATATGAATTATTACTATTTGATTTCATTCAGTCTTCATTTTAAAGCAGGTAATACTCCATGCAAAATTAAGACATGCCTGCAGCCACTGCCTTTAAACACTTGAATAATGAATTACAGCTCTTCAGGTGCACATCTACCACTCGTTCAGCCCTGTCTGATCACTGGAAAATGTATAAAGTGTAACAAATGCAGTGTTATAAAAAATAGCATTACCCCATTCATCCACAGATTAATGCAAAGCACGCATGTTGCATTGAAGATAATACGTGTATAAATGCATGTTATCTTTTTATTACTTCAGTTACTGGTCAGACTGAGTGGTTTTTATGATCCATAAGCATAACACGTACACTTTGAAAAAGGGATTCATCATAGCTGTGCAGCAATACGTTGACCTAGATTTGCAGTATTCTCTGGATTTCAGCCACCCCTGCCTCAGAGAGGAGCCATTTATGTGGATTTGGATGTTTCTGCATTCGGAGGGCTGTGGGGGTGCTTTCATGCTTAATGGAACCAGAAGAGTGCCATTATTGCAATTATTTATTGAGTATAAGGATTTGATCCTGTTCCCTAAAGTAAACACATCGCCTAGTGATTTCTAATGGTTTCATTATTCCCGATGGTTTGGAAAATCAACACATATAAATTGTTTATGTACACCTCCACTCAATTTATGCATCTGTTTTTCTTTGTTGCACGCTCTGCATCAAGTAAGTAAAAATCACAATCAATATTGTAAAGCTCAAAATAATTTTGTGAAGCACTATGCATTATTAATGCACAGTGTTAAGAATGTTGATGCATGTGTAATATATAGTATGGACACAAAGCCAGTGCAGAAACCATGAATGACATCAGTAAAATTAAAATATGCAAATGTAGTAAGAGCAAGTGTGCTTTATTGAGTGTTTCTAATTCATCAAACTCACCAAAAGTACTTTTAAGATATTTCTACTCCAAAGCCTACCTATGAAACAAAAACATCCGCTAGGTGGAAGTGTTGTCACCCGTATAATGGTCTGTTAATTTGTATAATTACTATAATAGCAGTGATTATTAGCCATTATACATGAAATGAACACTACAAGAATAGAAGAAAATGTATATTCGGATTAATTAGAAAGTTTTATGCTAGAAAATGTTTTTTTTAACTAACAACAACAACAAAAAATCAGTTTACCTTTTATTCATTTAAAAATTGTAATGTAATTAATAATGTAATTACTGATAACAAAGGCCACTGATGTAGTTCTGGTTGATTGTTGACAATGAACTGCCACATCTGAAAATTAAAAGTGATTTTGAATATACATTAAACCCGTTTGTTTGTTGTGACCATTAGTTAAAGGCCTGTTTGAAAATGAAACGTTTGGAAAATTGTTTTGCATTCTCAGTTCCTGATTGTAGATTTTATAAGCTTACATGGACTAATGTTAATATTTATCCTGAACACCTTTACACTCTTTTTGTATTTCAAAAAAGTTTGAAATGGAATATTTTATGTTTTATCTTTGTTGTCTATTATTTCTTAGTCTCTGGAAAAACACTTACATTTTAACAATTTTTTTATTTAAATTTAAGATTAAAATTTATAATTGTAGATTAAAGAACTAAGTAAAATCAATTAACAAAATGTAGCCAGCTTTCAATAGGGTTAGGTTTATGGCGTGTAATTATACATAATTTCCCGTATTACTATAGTAGTATGCAATGTGTAACAAAGATACTGTAAAAGTGTTATCATAAACTTCCTTTTTTGCAACACTACAAGAAAGAAAAAAATAATGTTTTACAAAAAATAAAATAAATAAATCTATTGTTTTGGATGCACTGCAAAATAAAATATGTTCAACCAAGAGCTGCATGTCAAAGTGGAACAAACAGCAGATTTACTTGATATACAAACATTAGTTAATTAATATGCATGCATGTAATAATGTTTGTTATAAATGAAATTAAGCATTTGGAAGTGTATGAACAAGGTAGTCAGAATAAGAGTAGACTGAAGACATGAACGATCGAGACAGAGACGCACTTTTACTTCACTGTTACAAATTAAATCAATAAATGACCTATACTTTAACAAATTCACAAACATCATAAAGAACTCTACAGCCATGACTGAAGAGGAACAATTAAAAAGGAGAGGGACAGACAGAAGCACTGGCTGTGAGATATGTGTGGATGTGCACACATTTAATGTAATGACCTTCGATGAACAACCATAAGCAAAACAAATTACTTTAGATAAACATAACATTTGAGAAAGAGAAAAATGAGGCCAAGGCAGATGAGAAAACAACACAAAAGTAATGTAACACATTACTTTCCATCAAAAGTAATAATTATATCATCAAAAGTAATAATAATTATTAATACTGAAATCTAATTTAGTAATTAGTTACACTAGTTAGCCTACTGCAAAAAGTAATTTTATTACTGTAACTAGTACCGCCCTACACTGGTTAATATGTTTCTCCGCATAAGCTTTTGGCAATATTGTATTTTTTTTACAGTCATGCCACTAAAGCAAGTGGGAATTCATTTGAATAAGGGCAAACAGAGAGAGAGAAGGCAGTAGGATTAGATTTATGGTGATGTCACGAGGTTACTCACATCAATGAAGTCACTAGGCGCGTTCGACTTGAAGCAGCGCTGCACAGAATTTTCACTGTACGACATCAAAGTACCGCGAGAGCGATTCGAATGCATTGGATCCGTGTGCTCTCTTATCGCTCTCGCGGTACTTTGATGTCATACAGTGATCATTCTGTGCAGCGCCTAGTCTAGTGTACTGTAATAAAAGAGGGGATGTAATAACTCTGTGCAGCCAGTAGGTGGCGTTGCACGATGTAAACAGGGGTTTATCGCATAGACAGTAACTGTAATCTCCATTTTGAATGTTTTTATGGTTTGGGGTTTTATGGCACGCCTCCTTTCTCATGGCTGGAAACGAGTAAATTGCCTGGATTACACAGGGGGTGTTATGAATCCGGACTAAAACAACGGACGATATCCGAGCTGCGGAGTTTTCTTGTGAAGCGACCGGAGGCTTTCGCTACTGCTTCTGTTGTTGTTGCTAATCGCTAACAGCGCAACGTCTAAACAAAACAATGCCAAATGATGCAACAAATCAAAACGGGAACTTATATATCAACAGGTACGTACGTTATTTCGACCTTCAAACAATTTTTTTGTTTCGTGTTAACTGCTCACCTGAGTACGTTACAAATATTGCCGTTGCTATCGTAAAAACACAATCGGATACTTTCGTCGACTGAACTCGTTTTTTTTGTTTTGTTTTTTCACGGTTTGTCGTTGAATCATTTGTGCTGTGTTGTTGTTTCGTAGGTGTTACACGTTATTTACCGTTTTATAATCTAAACGTGTAATGATTTTCTCGTATGTTTGCTGTGGATTAGCATTAGCAGTAGCAACTAGGCCTCAGTGCGTGTGTCCGATCCGGGAGCTCGCCAGAGCCAGATTTGCGAATTTTATTCGTTTATTTTAATATTAATCGAGGAACATTAGAAGGAGTAAATCATCATGGATTAAGCTGCAGCTTTTGGACAAAATAGAGTTTGTGGTGTTAAAGATTAAGCCATTTTTATGAGACATTCAACTTCAGTCAAGAGTGCGCATGTGATTGAGTGAGTGACATGTTTAGATAACGGTCTTGTGTGTTATTTTAACACATTAAAATATAGATAACACATCTAAACGCATAATTAAAAACGTATAAATCATACTTGTATACATAAAAATTTAATGTGTATGCAAAACAGTTCATAAATCCAATCCTACAAAATACCATAGTTGCAGTACAGCAAAATCAATTAATATTGAATCTAACGTTTCATTAATTATTATAAGAAGCTTAGTTTGTTTAATTTATCCCTTTTTATAGCTGTTATTGAGGCTAATACTGATTTACCAGTTGTTTGTTTACAACACATCACAATAAGGACCATTAACAGTAATTAGTTATAGTAGTTAACATGAACTAAACATGTACAAATACTATATATATATATATATATATATATATATATATATATATATATATATATATATATATATATATTTGCTGAATCTTTTATTTTGGAGGTAGGGTCAACATATTTAATATATATATATATATAAGTCCAAACAAAATTGCACCAAAAAATGCATATATATATACAGTACAGACCAATTTTAATGTTTTTGAAAGAAGTTTCTTCTGCTCATCAAGCCTGCATTTATTTGATCAAAAATACAGAAAAAAATGTAATATTGTGAAATATTATTACAATTTAAAATAATTGTTTTTAAATGTATTATACTTTAAATTATCATTTATTTCTGTGATGTAAAGCTGAATTTTTAGGATCATTATCACATGATCCTTTAGAAATCATTCTAATATGATGATTCATTATCAAAGCTGGAAACAGTTCTGCTGCTTAATATTTTTTCAGAACATGTGATACGTTTTTTAGGATACTTTGATGAATAAAAAGTAAAAAAGAAGCTATGTTTTTAAAATAAAAAATATTTTGTAATAACAATATACACTACTGGTCAGTTATTTGGGGTCAGTAATTTTTCTTTTCTTCTTTTTAAATAAAATCAATACTTTTATTCAGCAAGGATGTGTTAAATTGATAAAAAGTGATAGTTAAGAAAATGTTTTATTAGAATATATATTGTTAGATTTATTTATGTTTTTTGAATAAATGCAGTTCTTTTTAACCTTTTATTGATCAAATATATTAGACAGCAGAACTGTTTCCAACACTCATAATAAATCAGAATATTGGAATGATTTCTAAATGATCATGTGATCGACTGATGTTACATGTGACACTGAAGGCTGGAGTAATGATGCTGAAAATTCAGCTTTGCTTCACAGGAATAAATTATTTTATATAAAACAATATTACAGTTTTTTCTGTATTTTTGATCAAATAAATGCAGGCTTGATGAGCAGAAGAAACTTCTTTCAAAAACATTAAAAATAGTAATGTTTCCAAACTTTTTTTTGGCGTTTACTAACTCAATGTTTCGTTTTCACGTTACCTACAGTAAACTAGGTTTCTCAGGCATGTTGTTGATGGTGTTTCAGAAACTATAATTGTTTTGTTCTGTTTTATCACAGCAATGCAAGATGGATCAAGGAGGACTGAAGACCGGCGCCAAGAGAGATGATCATCTGAAGACGTTGGATTACAGCAACAGCCCAGTCGAGGGAGTTTTTCAAAGCGGACTCCAAAGCGTCATGTCTGTCGCCCCCACCTCGCTGGTTCCTCCGCCCAATCCGCTGATGCAGCCGGCTTCTGGGGATCTTCCCAATGGCATGAGCAACTCGCCTACTCTTGAGGAGCACTCCACTTCCGTGTCCTCCACCTTTGGCATCTTTGAGGAAGATACAGAGCTCAAAGTGGGTGGGAAGGAGCAGAGACCCCATCAACACCAAACCCTGGGAGCTTTCACTTTGGGAGACAGCTTCTCAAGTCTGGAGGCCAGCATCGCAGACCTCAACAACACCTCCCCTTCAGCGGACTCCCTGATTGGTGGATTCGACCCCAATCTCTTTCCTATAAAAACAGAGTTTTCTCCATTGGATAAAGGCGATATGGACCTTGAAAATGATTCCTTTGGGCCTATTGGGAAAGATGTCGATGTTGGCAATCATAAGCTCTTTAGTGACAACACTCTGGACCTCCTGCAGGACTTTGAGTTGGACGGATCACCCTCTGATTTCTATGTGGAGGATGACGCGTTCCTCTCCACCATAGGTGACGATGCTCTGCTCGGAGACATGCCGACAAATACGGAGAGTGATTTGAAAGCCGGAGTCTCGATGAGCAACGGCACGACTAGCACCATTTCCAGTCCCTCCAGCATCAACACGGTCACCACCAGCATCATCTTGCCTACCGTGAAGGTGGAGAAGGACTCTATAATCCAGCTGTGCACTCCTGGGGTCATCAAACAGGAGAACAACGGTGGGACTAACTACTGTCAGAGGAGTCTGCACAGCACACCTATTAACATTTGCGGAGTCACCACTTCAAGTGGACAGAGTTTCCTCTTTGGCACTGGACCATCCACAGCTGCTGTCAGCCAGAAGAAAGACCAGAAGTCTGTCTTTAACATGTTCACCCCTGTGACCTCTACAGAAGAGAGCTGGGGCCGGGGCCAGGGCTTTGGGAATGCAAGTGTAATGCAACAGAGGGCCAGCGAATGCTTTTCCAAAAACTACGCAAGCCCCTATGCCAGGTGAGCAGTGGTGGTCTGTGATTTTGTTCCTACAAAATTCCAGGGAATTTCAAAATTAGGCCTGGAAGAGTCAGGGAAATTACTTATATCTTTAGAATTTTTTGGAAAAACCATAGAAATGTTTGCATTGGTTATAAATCTTTTTTGTTGTTGTGCTAAGATCTAAAACACCTTTCAATGGCATTTCAATTTCACATTTTTTTTTTTCAGTTTCATTTTTAGAATTCCAGTAATCACTTTCAAAACTCATTCATTGGTCAAAAGCTTGGCAGTGTTATAATAGTTTTTATTAATATTTTAAGATAGGAACATTTTCAGTTTTTATTTTCATTTTATTGTAATGTTTTAGTTGTTGTGCTTTCATAATTTTAATTATTTTTAATAAAAAAAACAGATATTACCCTTTTTTAAGTTTAAGTATTTTTTTAATCTCAGTTTTAGCTTTTATTTATTTATTTTCAGTTAGTAGCATCATTTTATGCTTCCGCTTAAGCCAATTTCTATTTTTTGTTTATATTTTATTTATTCCAATAACTATAAATGTTTTTAATAGATTCACGCTGTAGCTATTAATAAAAAAGTGTGGGGAAAGTTTTAGCATTGCTATCTCAGAAATAAATCAGATTTTAGCAGTTGTGACACAAAAATATATTTATTAAAGAGAAAAAGAGTTAAAATTTCAAGCATATCTGTTCTGGGAACAATCATGCCATGCATTTCCTCCAGTAAGGAACAGACAGGAAATGAAGTTCAGATCAGATGAAATCAGTTTTAAAGACAGCACTGCAACCTTAATAAGTCTAAAAATGTGCTGCACCATTATGGATATTTTACCCTTTTACCCACAGAATTCAACTAGTTAAAGATTCAGTAATGTCTGTGATGTTGCCTGAACTTTCAGACGGTAACGCTCCGTTTTCCTCTTCACATTCATGCCCCATCATGTTTTACTGCTATCTCTCTTCACCTATTTGCAAACCCTGACAAACCCTGTGTGAGCAGAAATCGTATGAAAATGTGCTGAGAGACAGCATGACAGACAGTAAGGCAGAATTTCTGTGGAAGTAATCTGTTAATGTGCCTCTTTTGTAACTTTAAAAACGGTTTTGTTTTTACTGTAAGTCTGAAGAAGCCTATACTTATGTACTTATGAGTTATGTAAGTGACAAACATACAGTATCTGATCAGCTCGACCCGAAACCTGCTTTTCCAAAACTGCTACGGTTTGATGGATTGTTAATGTCGCGTCAAGCATACAGGCTTTGAGGAAGTGTCTGCATATTTGTCATTTAAACAGGCCACTGGCGACTCACGCACCTTAACCAGCTTTTGCTCGATGCTTAAAATAAACACAAGATAATTTTTCAAATGTCAGAGTCGTTGAGTTCAGATCAGATGCCAGTGACCTCACTTCTTGTTTCAGGAATTAGAGCACAGATAACATTACGCAATCTTACTCAAAGTCAACAAGAAATTGAAATCAGCCGTGTTTACCTGGTCTTTTTATGATAATTTCATGAGTGCATGTCATCATGGAAACTGAAGTTGTTATATTCAATTCAATTCAAGTTTATTTGTATAGCGCCTTTTACAATACAAATCATTACAAAGCAACTTAATTACGAATATTTAAACTAAATCAATCTCCTTGTAATTTTTCAGCAATATATATATATATATATATAAACTGGCTCTGCATCTGAAATGACATGCTACTACTGTTTAATGTTAACCAGTAATCAAATAACTATTTAGCCATTGTTTGCTGACTATTATTGTATGTGAAGAAGCCTTTACAGGGCTCCAGACTCATTCTTCCCACTGGTCGCTCTTTTGCAACAAATTTTCTCAGTTGGTCGCACAAGCACGTTTTGGTCGCAACATAATATTATATATATATATATATATATATATATATATATATATATATATATTGCACTACAATATTAATAAATTGCATGCTTTATCATAGTTTATAGTTAGCTATTTGGAAACGACAGTGGTTAACATTTAACCCGTTCTTTTACATAAGTAGCCTGTTATTTGTGATCTTGTTACTTATTACAAGAAAATATAATTGTCTATTTTGCTTACATACACCTTTCATTTTTAAAGACTAAAACAAAAGATAGATTCATTGTTATTCTTAATTAAAAAGCACAACAACAATAAAACCTTAACATGACACAGAAAAACTAACTTAAAAAACGTTTATTAACAAAAACAAATATTTACATTTATTCATTTAGCTGACGCTTTTATCAAAAGTGACTTACAATTGCTATATATGTCAGAGGTCGCATGCCTCTGGAGCAACTAGGGGTTAAGTGTCTTGCTCAGGGACACATTGGTGTCTCACAGTGGATTCGAACCCGGGTCTCTCACACCAAAGGCATGTGTCTTATCTACTGCGCCAACACCACCAATAAGATGAGGAATTGTATACACCACATGCTGTATTATATAGCAACTGACTAATGCATTACAAAACGTTTAACAAACATTGAGGAATAAAATAAAAAATAAAAGAGCCTCCATAGCGTAACGTGAGGTAATCGTGAGACTTTTTAAAAAGAAAAGTAAAACTAAACTTGATGTCCATGATGGTGCTTGCATGTTTTTTCCCCACATGAATAGCAACATGTTCACCCTCTCTGGTTTAAGAAGTTAAAGAAGCTTCTTTAGCTTGAAAACCATCTATCATTTCCTCTATTGGTATCATTTTTGCTGCGCGAATTTTCACGCTCGTGCTGACGCGGCGAGTAAAAACCAGGCTCTACTCGCGCTGCACAGTTCAAACGAGTAGCGCAGTTTCTTTATGCATTCAGTTTCGTTTTCCGTTTGATATTTCTCATATGCAACAGATATACCAACGCTTATGAGTTGGCATCATTTATTCGCACAGGCAGAATTTTTTTCACAGTCTGCAGCCCTGCTTTATATAATCTTGGCAATAGTTTACACAGTATTTTAATGTCAGATAACATTAATGAATGCTTACAGAAGTGTCCAGTCCAGTGTTGTTATTGTTAACCGAAAAAAAAAGTGAATTAAAATAAAGCTAAAATAAAATATAGATGTAAACTTAAACTGAAATTTGCAATTAAAAAAAAATGTGCAAGTTGAAGTTTGTACAAGCAGCCTTGGCAACTAACTGAAATAAAAAAAGGTTTAAGGTAAAATACAAAAATTACTGAAACCAAAGCTATATAAAAATTAATTACAGCAAAATAAAAATAAATTGATAGAAATAAAATAAAATAGCTGAAATACAAATAAATAACAGCTAAATAGAAACAAAATTATTAAAATAGAATTACCAAAACTAAAGCTGAAATAAGAATTAATTATAATCAAATATAAATAATATAAAAATAGAATTAACATTTAATATAGACGGTTTCATCGGGCGCACGCGCCTGGACCTAAGTTAACTTCCGGTCTGTGTTGTGTATATCGGTCTTCTGCCTAGCGGTGCCGTCTACAAACGCAGTTAAAGTCAAGGTGATGAGTAGACTGAAGTTGGGCTCAGGTGGTTGTGCTGTGGGATGTGTTTCCCATACATTTATTTATTTTTGGAGACTCGCCACAATTTTAAAACTGATCGATTTTCAAAAAGGCTTCGTTGGATAAACATGAGTAACGTTATTTACTGCACGTTTAATAATAATAATTCCTTACATTTATATGTTTAAATATCAAAACGAGGCACAGGTGTTTTTATATCGCTGTATTTCTGAAGGAAGACTTGCATGTTATATGCCTGATAAATAGAGCCCGACCGATATGGATTTTTGGGGGCCGATGCCGATATTAACTCGAAAAGAGCCGATTTATAAGCCGATATTTTGATTTTAAAAATAATCTGGATATTAGACCCATTTCCTATAAACTGCATTTACACAACATTCAATAGCAAAATATCTGCCTGTTCTATGTATGTGGGCTGTATAAACCATTTTCCAGAATGGACTATGTTAAAAAAAAAAGCCTTAGATTACAGTCTCAATGACTAAACAATTGCACATCAAAAGTATATATTTTTTAATGATCAAAAAACAGTCTGGTTTTAAACATTTAACACTTTTACTTTCTTCCAGTTGAAGCTGGTTTTAACAGTCTGTGTGTTTACTGTAAATAAATTATAATACTAAAGTTAAAGTATTTGCAGAAGTAGTCCCACACTTTGCTGCTACAGCATTCACCTTTTTCAGCCATCTGTAGGCAGCAAGAGAGACGGAGAAAGAATAAGCATGTGTATTAATAATATCACCATGTATCATTACTCATGTCATCATTAGAATTATAAGAATAATAAACTGGGATCTCCTACATAGGCAAAAATTAGAAATGTATATATATTTTTTTATTTGTCAAGCAATAGGTATTACCTACTTATATTTAACAATATTATTTCAACATTTTCCTGTTATGTCTGTAAAGCTGCTTTGAAACAATATGTAAAAAAAAAAAAAAGCGCTTGTTCAGCTCACATTTATTTACATGTCCCCTCTGGTTTAATCATTTCTGACGCACCTACTGTAGTTACTGTAACTACACTATATTTGCTCTCACAGACACATTCACAACAGACCCGTATATCTTCTCCTCTTCTCTTTGTGCAGTCTGAATCAAAACATCGTCTTGCCTACTTTTACCGGAAGAATACGGAATCAATTCGAAGTTGAATGGTTAACGTTAGTGTCATGAACACACCGCTGTCAATTTTGAGAAGAACCACCTTCAAACAAGTTAATAGCAAGCATTTAAGGGGCCTGCTAAAAAGGAAGCTATTAGCGTTAGAGTAACGTAACCAGCCTGAATTCACCAAATTGTTCTCTGGACCTGAGGGTAGCCTCTTCTTCCTTGCTTCTCTCTTAATTCTCATCAGCAGGACTAGCGCTATCGCTCGCTTCTTACAACGGGACAGATACATGTTTGCTGCTGACCGAAAGGAGGAGGAACAGACTATGAAAGAGCTCCCGCTAAACGTTTTTAAAACTCCGCGCAGTTATAGCGATAGCGCAGCCATAGCGCAGCGCAAATAGCGTTGTATCTGAAGGGCAACGCTGAGCCCAGCGGCAAGCGCCGTGCATACCGCGTCCTGTGTGAAAGGCCCAATTACGCGGTCATTATGTGGGAAACACACCGCAATAGAATAAGAATAAGTTAAACGCTAACATTATAGTTTGACCTCCTATTAACGTTCGCGCTCTTCCACTGATAAACATGGTATTAGCTTTGTGGCTAATCTAATATAGCAATGCATTAGCGGCTGTAAGTGATGTTACAGAATATTTAGAAGTGATAATGATAGGACCGTTAGCTAGAACTACCACACAGTTTTTATATACAGGGTATGAACTAAATCTACAATTATTTCACATGACGAACGACAGACTCACCGTCAAAACAGTTGATCGCTTTCTTCTGTAGTGGACTTCTGGCGCTGTTGTTAACTCTGGAGCTGCAGAGCTCCCTCTGGTGGGCACACTATGCAACACTCATGACATGAGTGAAGCATGAGACTCTGTTTCTCATGTTTCATCGGCTGTTATAAATGCCGATGCCGATTTAAATGCAATTAGCTTATATCGGCCGATAATATCGGCCGGCCGATATATCGGTCGGGCTCTACTGATAAAGCAGCGTGTGAGCGTACCAGCTCTGCTTTGTTTACAGCTGTTACTGGGGAAACCTCTGTTTCTCGCACTTTATGTCTGTGTTTTAAAACATCTCCTGCTGGCAAAGAATGAATTAGCATTTTCATTAAGTCCGCCTGATCCACACGGCAAACATATTTTGTTTGTTTATCAAAAAATATCTACTCTAGAGGGACTTGGCTGTTGTTATTGATTCTATTTGGAAGTCTACCGGAAGTTAAGTTAGGTCCACAAAAGCGCGCATGCAAAGTAATGTTTGTTTATGTTGTTGCCGTTGAAACCGTCTATAAATAAAATAAATTTACTGAAACTAAATCCAAAATAAAAATAATTTACAGCTAAATAGAAATCAAATCAATAGTAATAAAATAAAGATATTAAAAAACTAAAGCTTATATGTATATATATGTGTGTGTGTGTGTGTGTGTGTCTGTGTGTGTGTGTGTGTGTGTGTGTGTGTGTGTGTACAGACACACTTACAGACTGATAACAAAACACTAATAATAATGTCTAAAGCACATAAAAAATTATTAAAACTTAATCTAGACTTAAAATGAAAACTGAAATTAAAAAGCTCCTTTCACATAGAGATTTCGGAAAATACACTTATAATGTGCCCCGGGATCATTGGATTTTGGTTCACACACATCCCGTAAAGACACGTGACATCACCATTAGGGCTGGGACAACGCGTCGAGGTCATCGATGACGTCGACGCAAAAAATACGTCGACGCAAAATATGCGCATCGATTCGTCGACCTGTTTTTATTTCTCTAAAAAACGTTTGCAAAACGTTTACCTTATGTGCGCTGAATATACGCGATGGCCGGATCAACATTCTGTCCAACGTTATATAACCAATCCAGGGGTTTTTCTGCATTGATCTTTTTTTTGGTGGCTGTCAAAGCCTTATTTGATCGGTGAGTGACAGTGACAGGTCGCGTACGAGAGAGAGCCCCGGCTGCGCGCGCACTCACAGTCTTCAAACTACACGAGCGCTTCTTGCTCTCTCCCTCCCTTGTGCATATTAACCAAAATCATTAAACACGATAGAAAAAGGGCGAAACACCAAAGTTTCACGCGCAGTTTCACTCACAGTCTTCAAACTACACGAGCGCTCTCTCTCTCTCTTCCCCCACCCCTCGTGAATATTAACCAAAATCATTAGACACGATAGAAAAAGGGCGGAACGCCAAAGTTTCACGTGGAGCAATCGGAGATTTTTTTTTCTCCATGACAGGCTGCTGGCTCCCACTGTTAAATTTTTTATTTTTATTTTGGAAAAGCACTCTCTGTATTAGCTTAAAGCCCTAAAGTTTACATTGGTTACTGTATTCTTTCAATTGCTCTAAACAAGTATTTTGGGTGAACTTTTTTATTGAATGCTAGACATCAAGTTGTTGTTATTTTCATATGAAAGAAGAACTTTTTTTCAGTAAGCTAGGCCCTATGTGTTCAGTAAGCTTGTTTCAGTAAGCTATGTGTCTTCAAGGCTTCAAGGTTTTATTGAATGCTGTCTCTATAAAGTAATGCATTCTTAGTCAGTCTTTTATTTTGTAATTTTAAGAGCAATAAACATATATTGCAATGTTAAGGAATTCATGTTTTTTTCATTCAGATATGTAAATCAACATGTATAAATTGTTAGTAGTCAATTAATGGGGAGATAATCGAAATCGAATCGGCCCGAAAAATTCATCGTTAGATTAATCGATGCATCGAAAAAATAATCGCTAGATTAATCGTTTAAAAAATAATCGTTTATCCCAGCCCTAATCACCATGTGTTACTAGGTGCCCATTCTGGCATGGTTCCCGGGATCAGTTTTCCAGAATCAATGTGCAGTGTGAAAGCGGCTTAAGAATGAAATCACATTAATTAAATATTAATAAGTACCATAATAGTATATGAATAACACTGGTTCAATCCTGCTCCACTTTCACAACTGGAAAGCCAGTTTAGCTCCAACACACCTGCTAAGAAGTTTCTCGTGATCCTGAATTAAACCTTGATTAGCTGGTTCAGGTGTTTGATTAAAGGAGCTAAACTCTGTTGGAAGTGGCTCTTCTGGAGCAAGGTTTAACAAAAACTGCAAATAACTTTAGCTTCGTAAAATAGATGTTAAAGGTCCCATTCTTTGTGATCCCATGTTTTAAACTTTAGTTAGTGTGTAATGTTGTTGTTAGAGAATAAATAATATCTGTACAATTCTAAAGCTATGAATACACAAAAAGGGGGCGTGGTCTTGTTGCGCTCCAACGGAGAAGAGGAAGAGTTACGTTTGTGTTTGTTGCCATGTCGTCGAAACACTGTTATTTTCATCTCGGAGTCCAATCACCTTTGTTTGGCGTTCCCAGGGACGCTGTACGTGGAGATTAATGGTTACAATTTATGTTTAACTCGGTTCCCGAAAATTATAATGCACATGTAAAACTATGTGCAGCACATTTTGCTGAGGACAGCTTCCTCAATCTCAATCAGTTTAATGCCAGATTCGCACAAAGATTATTCTTGAAAGATGGAGCAGTTCCTTCTTTGTCTGGAGAAGGCGTTGTTTATGGACCACAACCGGTAAGTGTATTTTATTATTTAAGTTGGTGCGTTTAACAGTTTCTGTAACTTATTACACCAAGGGCAACACTGTTTAGCTTTGTTGACTAGATGCTAGGGCTGTGCAAAAAAAATCGAATGCGATTTTCATGTGCATCTCGTCAGTAAAAACGCTCCAGTGATTATAAGTACATCTCCAGCACATGCGTTCAGATCAGGATTGCCAGGTTTTCAAAACAAATCCTGCCCACTTGCTTCTCAAAACTAGCCCAATTATGTTTCCAGGAGGCCAGCGTGTGCTCAGCTGCTGTCGAATCACAACACAGGAACCGCTGGCACAATCAGAGCTCGTTACGTATTTCTGAAGAAGGGACTTTATAGAACAAGGAAGTCATCGGCCCGTTTTTATGACCGTGAAAACAGCGGTGTACAGATAGGTGAATTGTGTGATAAATACTGTGAACGTGAACACGTTATATTGCACACTGTAAACACAATCAAAGCTTCAAAAAAACATGAAAAACGGGACCTTTAAGATGTTAACCTCTCAAGGTTGATCTTGACCTTCAACCTTTTGGTCAAAACACATCTGGACCACATCTGGCTCCATTCCTACAATCCTATCAGTTCCCGATGGATAAAACCATTTTTTTT
This sequence comes from Carassius carassius, assembly GCF_963082965.1. NCBI lineage: Eukaryota > Metazoa > Chordata > Actinopteri > Cypriniformes > Cyprinidae > Carassius > Carassius carassius. Next base: position 2,184,669 of record NC_081787.1, on the reverse strand, counting down.
GTCTCATTGTACATCCTGTTTTACTCAGATTTTTGTCAAACGGAATTAAAATAGATGCGGTTTCATCTTGGCTCTAAACAATGTTTATTTGCCAAATACATCACAGGGTACTGACTGAAAATCTGGCCTACTACATAGTCAGATGTTTTATGGGAAACAGCAATAACTTTAAAGTGCAGCATAAAATCATCTAAATAGCTGGTGGTTGTGGATAGAAAAGCAGTCAGTTTGTGGTTCAGTCACTGAGAGCAGGAACAGATGGTGAAACACAAGAGAGGTTTCATCTTTAATTTACATTTGGGCTCAATTATCAGGCCTTTGTGGTCTGCAGGTTTTGAGTGGGAGTCAGGATTATTTGTGACAGCGTCTCAACCTGTGTGACATTTAGTGGCTTGCATCCAGCTTAGACAGGAGCTGTTTCTCTCGCTGTCTTTGTCGTGTGCATGCTATGCAGGAAAAATAGTTGGTATCGTGTCAGTGGTGCACCGTTTCTCACGCAAACATGAAATCGGTTCACACCCCTTTTACTTTGCTGCATGTTTTTTACATTTTTTTACTTTTTATATCTCCACTCCTGTGTGACTCTGTCCTTAATGAATGAAGATTTAATTGAGGCAAACCCTTTTAATTAGTAGTGACTCAGAAATTCTTCCTGAAAGCTTTGCTCGAATCGTTCTCGGCTTTATATGACTCAACCAACATGGACCGCTCTTAGACAGCTGTGAATAAGTAGCTTGTTTTCTCTCTCTCCTCTCCTCCCTCTAGCAATCACCAACCGAATATTTTTAACTCTGCATAACCAGTCCCACAATGAGGACCTTTATAGTGAAATATAGGTTTTCTAAAAAAAGAAAAAAAGCCCTGAGGCTGATCTTTGAAATGTATGGAGACTGTCACGCTGTTCTGCAAACACTGTATATATGGTTTATCCAAAAACAGACGGCATTTATTTAAAGCAGAAAAGCAGCTCTGCTACTACAATGCAAACACGCAGTTGCTTTTATTTCCATTGGCCAGATGCATTTTGCTTGGATTACACTTGTAGCTGACCATAGACTCCATTCCAAATGCCAAACATAGAGATGCTCCAGATGCCATTGGAAAATAACACACTCCGTATTTTACAAAATGTTTTTTTTTTACCCACAGCATTGATTGTGTTTGGTTTTTAAATTTCGTAATTGAAATAAATCCCTTTTTAATAGTATGATTGATCATGTTGAATTACACAACCATTCAAAAGTTTGAGGACACATAAAAATGATCAAAAATTACAAGGCTCTTACATTGTTGGAAAGAAAAAAAATGTAATGCTCTTAAAGCTGTAATGAGATGTACAGTATCTTTCATACTGGTCAGTAGTTTCTCCTTTCACATTAAATAACATAATACATAAATTAATGCCAATTTTATTAGTAATTAAAAAGTATAAAAATTTATCTTTTCAGTCCTGAATGCTGTCTAGTCAATACAACATTATCAAGTGTGCTAAAAATACAATATGTGACTAGTGTTGTCAAAAGACCCGGTACTTCGGTACCAAGTCGGTACTAAAAAAAATGTAAATGTGACGGTACCAGGTTTCTTTAAGTACCGGTAGTACCGAGGTCCCGTTCAAACCCGGTTCAGCGCTATGATTTCCGCGAAGCAGAAAACGAGGACGGAATCTCAAAATCCAGTCATGAAAATGAAACCTACATTTTAATATGGACAGTCATGGAATTTGTCAAAGTTAGCATAAATTCAAATCTCCATATGGACCAGTATCTGTAAATGTTTAGCCGCAAAAGTTGTTTGAAATATGAATCCGTGAATGGCAGAGACGTGCGGGTTTGTTTACTACATAGACTGAAGCGCATGACGCTTGCATTCATTTCAGCATCTGAGCTTCAGAGTTCTCTCAAATCATTTTGACCGAACGCATCAACGTGATTAATATTCATGAACCCAGCAGCTCATTAATTCATAGTGCATTGTACAGTCGTGGCCAAAAGTTTTGAGAATTACATAAATATTGGAAATTGGAAATAAAGTTTTTATAATAGCAATTTGCATATACTCCAGAATGTTATGAAGAGTGATCAGATGAATTGCATAGTCCTTCTTTGCCATGAAAATTAACTTAATCCCAAAAAAACCTTTCCACTGCATTTCATTGCTGTCATTAAAGGACCTGCTGAGATCATTTCAGTAATCGTCTTGTTAACTCAGGTGAGAATGTTGACGAGCACAAGGCTGGAGATCATTATGTCAGGCTGATTGGGTTAGAATGGCAGACTTGACATGTTAAAAGGAGGGTGATGCTTGAAATCATTGTTCTTCCAACTAGATTTTTTTTGTTGCACCTACAGATTCCAGATTGTGTCCATGGCCACATGGACACATATAGTAACCCCTTTGACTGTTTTCTGTTATCAAAATCCAACTTCCTAGACCTCTACACTAGAAGCTATTTCAGCTACTGGGAAGCTGTTTCACAGCATCTCGGCATTAAGAATATCAGGCCAGTTAGTCATCGTGTATATTTGACAAAACAGCCAACCTGGGTTTAACAACAGCCATTAAAGAGGGCAGTCTCTCTCTCTCTCGCTTTCGCTCTCGCCCTCTGTTTCTTTTACTTCCTTCTTTCTCTCACTTTCTCACTATCGTCTTGGTTCGGTTCCTGTAGAGCAAAAATCTTGACAGTCAGCAGAAGTAAATAATGGATGTAAATCACCTCTGCTTTAGAACACGGAGATCAAGCTGCCTGAAATGGTATGAGTGCCATTTGTTTGACCTACTTTCCCATCTGGGCCGAGCAGAGATTATCCCATGTGTATACACTGCAGGCCGGCGGCGCGACACAACACAACTAAAACACCTCAGTCATAACTAATGAAGCAGTCTGAGTCCTGGAGGACAAATCAAATTATGATGAACGAATAAGACACTTGAGATTTACTAAACAGAGCAAATTAGCGTGAGCGCATTAATTCCCACAAAGTGCTAATGGGAGTGGACTTTTGTGTGGGTGATTTTACAAACAATGACCAAATGAAAGAAAATGATCATTTTCATAACAATCAACAAAATCTACCAAGTGCAATGCAAATTAGCATCTGTTTTAAGAGATGCATTTTATTTTTTTGTTAAATAATGGTGCAAATACCAGTAATTTGATGAGCACAAAAATTAGTATTTCACTATTCATTTTAATACTCCCATAAATGTTGCATCTGAAAGGAAAACTCCTATAAATGCATATTCAGTTAGGTCAGGCGCAAAAATAACTGTCCACGCCTTTTCAGCATTAATTATTCACTGCGTGTCTTCCTTCCAGTAAATCCTGACAGTAGTATTTTAACGCCAAAAGAGAGTTTGCAGTGGCACAAGCTGTTTGTAAATCTGGCCCATAGTGTTTTCTATACATTGATTTATTAGTGGCGGCCTGCCACAATATCAGCATTGACCACCACAAATAGATTTGCACAAATTTGTCCAAAACTCATACAAGAATCATGATATGGCTTTAATAAACTTTAAAAGGCTATGATTTCACTGAAATGTGCAGCGCTCACTCAGATTTATATTTTATGTGTGTCTCTGAAGGAAACAGACATTATTCAGAGTAATATCATTGGTATTTTAATGTTATTATACCAACTTATAATGAGCTCAGAGCTGCTTTGTGTACAGTTGTTGCCAGGGACACCTCTGTATTTCTGCCTTTCCAAAGGTGCCATCTACTGGCAGAGAATTAATGTGCCTGTCTGCTGTTTTTGTTCAGACCAATGTGAAAATGTATTTTCAACATGCAGGAGTAGCCTATGTAGTGTGTGAAAGTCTGTGTGCATTTGTGTGAAACAACAAACTGTCGATTAATATCCTTAATCATCTGTAATGCACTAATGATTGCTGTCTGAACCTTGTGACTTTCCATTGAGAAGAATGCAGATAATGTTACTGTATTTCGGGTTGAGCAAACCCGTGTGGTTAGACTGGTTGGAAAGTAAATGTGACCCACATTTTCCTTTTTTTTTTTTTTATATGGTGAGTCATCTGTGAGTCAAAAAGGAAAGAAAGAACTTCTCGTGTTTTGATTATATATTCATGGAACAATTTATAGTTTTAAGAATTGTTGTGTAAAATGTAGTGTGTTTGTACTTGCGGCCTGATTTAAGAGGATATGTCTTATGGCAAGGCAAAAATATTAGACACAGAGATGGCATGCTCAACTTCCTCTTTCTGTTTTCATGTGTTTCTCCTCAGGGTAGGTGCTATTTCCTTTTTTTTATTGCTGCTTTTGCTCTCCGATCCTGGGAGACTGAAGACTTCAGCCACGAATTAGACATTTCTGTCAAAATGACGATGTTAAGAGCCCACCACCTTTTGCAAAATGTCACTATGTGCCTTTTAAGGTATAATGAAGCTATTAAAACAAATAGACTAATCTAGCATCTGACAACTAAAATGTGAGATTTTCAGTCCACTGTGATCAATAGATAGCAGATGGATGCGTAATGTGGAGGAAGTCACGTGCTTTTGTGGCTATCAAATGCAGTCTATAAATAGGTAAACAGAAGATGGATAGAGTCGGATTTTGGCCGCTGGTGTTTCTTCATTTTCGAAACCCATACTCCTCTTCTTCATTGCAAAGTCAGGCCGATTTATATTTAAAGTCAGCATGAGAAGAGAATTCATCCCATCTATTTTCTAAATGCATGTCATAGATCTCATTGTGAAAAATTAATCCATGCATGTCTCATTTTAAAAAATGACATCAAAAGTTTTATTTAAAATGCCATTTTTTTCCCCCGTAACTTTCTAATTTAGGTTCTAGAGCTGAAACAATTTGTTGGGATTATTAACAATGTCGACAATAAAAGAATTGATGACAAATAATAATGTTTTTGAATAGTTGCCTGATCTCATGTGACGTAATGTCACATATACGGACAGCAAATTCTTTTATTTTCTTCCGTTAGGGGTAAAAATAAGTTCAATATACACAAGCAGCACTTTACTGTAGTGATGGGAGAAATGAACCATTTTGAAGCTTTGAATCAATTGCTTTGCAAAATGATTCACTGTTTCGAAGCACTCTGTGTAAATGCAATGAAAAAGAACAGCTTTTACAAACCTAAAGCAATGCTTTCTTGAGAATAAAATGTATTAAATGCAATCCAAATTATAAAATTAAATTAAATTGAAGTGTCTGTATAATATGCATCTTTAAAATAGGCTTATTATCATTAATTTGCAAGTGCTTGTTTTGTTTGTTTTATGAAAATCTTCTCTAAACAGGCCAGTTAGAGATCATTAACTACTACTCATCCTTTTAATTACACAAATGTCTCATTAAAAATGTCTACAAATTGATCAAACTGATCCAAGATCATATAAAAACACTCACAGAGATCAGGGTTCACAGAGATCGCCCCCTCCAAAGGCAAATTATTGAAATTTCAAAACATTTATAACGTAACAAACCTTTTTTTTACTAAAATCACATGACTTTTATACGCGCTCCAAACCACTGTTAAATGATTCCCAATGGTTTCGAAGCTTCATGAAGCAGTGTTTCGAAACCGGTCATCACTACTTTACTGTTAGCGATCATCCTGACGCTGATGAGATGAATGTGTAAGTATATGCTGCGTGCTTTCCTCTCAATGACAAAATAAACACAAATCAAATGACAGAGGTGGAAAAGCAGCAGTTAAGAAAGCATCTGATTGAAGATATGTGAATGTGTGCACCAGCTCTGCAATCGGCACTAAAGTAAAGTTACGTCATGTTTATTCATATGACACTTTAAGGAATAGACTTCTATAAAGCAAGCAGCTTGACAATATTAAGCATGCAAAAACAGTGTTGCTTTCAGTTAGAATTACAACTTGATTTTCTGCTAAAAGGCAGCTTTTTATGAGTATGTTTAGAATTTGAGTATTTTAACAATTTGCAAAAGTGGAATAATCGTTCAGAGACTACTTATTAATCAGTTAATCATTCTAATAATCTTTGGTTTTAATCAATTTGATATTCACAGCCCTAGTTACCCCTTAGAGTCCTACGTCTTCTCATCATTTCTGTTACAGGTTTGACACAGCTGTTGTGTTTTCTGATGCATAATGCTCTCGCTTTTAATAGAGCAGGGCTCTTCTAATCTCAGGGCCACATTTGGCCTGCGGGTCAACAGTTGAAAAGCTCTGGAACAGACTAAGACTATTATTAAAATGTTTTGTAAGTAATAGAGATCAGGTTGAGCTTGAAAGGTATGACATGATGCTATTAAAACTTCAAGTGTGCATGCACAGGTTGCTTCTTTTACAGGTCTTTATAAACAAGATATTTTGTGGTTTCTGTTTTAAAGGGCAATAAAATGCATGCCGTGACAATAAGTGGTAGATGAGCGTGTACTTTTATATATAATGCATAACCCTGTGTCTAGTAATATCCATAAAAATAACTACCACAAATGATGGGTATCTCATAAAATTATTTATTTTGGAACTTGATGAATGCAGACCAAAAGATTATTGATAACGAAGCAATAAATCATGCATCTGAGCAAAAACAACTTCACATTTTGTAACACGTGAGTCTAAACATTAGTGTGAAGTAAAACCAATAATAAACTCATATCATCTGGATCTTGCTAGTTGTGATGCTTGTTTTGTGCCTAACAAGACCTGTCATGTTTAGACTTGTTTGCAACACGTCTCACTCCGTATTTTCAGGCTACTCCGTTTCTTTGTTTCCCTCACATGTGAATACAGTAAAGCAGTCCTGTCTGCTGATAGTCATGCCGATGTACTTACTTTATTACAAATGATACAGGAAAATCTCAACCAGTTGAATCATAGCTGTTTCCATGTACTTACAGCCTGCATCGTTTTCAGAAAATGAAGTTTAGACTGAAAATTAAAATGATTTGACAGCTATTTGTCTGGCATTTGCTATCTGTTAGAGGGAAACTTACTCATGTTTTCTAAAGAGAATATGCAACTGTCCTCTGTTTCACTCTGCTTCACTGGATGGATTTGCATGCATCTCATAGTCTTTCTCTCACGCTGAATTCATGTGTAAGTGTTGCAAATGTGGCTCATTGTGGTGGTGGAGCAATGATAAACGTTTAGGCCATCGTTCAGCCGTCGCCCCCTGGTGGCTATTCTCACATCCTCATCGTCATGTTACGTAATCATTGCATTGGCATAGGAGCGTGCTGAAACTTCTAATATTACTATGTTAGTAAAAGATGAAGATGAAAAGAGCTGAGTTCTTGTTATTCCTGCTGAGCAATATTAATTATTATTCAAAATCTTATACACGCATCCCTTTGTTTGTGTGTTTTCAGACCTGAAGACCGCACGGCCACAACCTCAGCTGCGGGGAAGTCTGGCACACACAAAAGCTGTCTTGTGTGCTCTGATGATGCTTCAGGCTGCCATTATGGAGTCCTCACCTGCGGAAGCTGTAAAGTCTTCTTTAAGAGAGCAGTTGAAGGTAAGAAAGTTCTGACACATTTTGTGCCCTGTCGAACATCTGGCGCAATGTGTGGTTTTTGCTAAAAAACTAAAAGTGTTTATTGGCCATTAGGTAGATTTAGAGACACATCCTTCGAGTGTGACTTGACTTTTACACTGCATCTAATCAAAATGCTTTTTATTCTGTTGGTGTTGAAATGCATCTGTGCCTGACAGAGGAAATGTATTCTGATAACATCACTCTAATGCAGACAGGTCACCTGAATAGGATTTTACAGCTAATTAGTGTTTATTTTAAATGCATATATTTTAACTATACAAACTATTGCTCTGCATTTAAAAATTAGCAATGCAATTTGTTTCAGGAAAGTTTTTGACATGTCTGAAACATCCTGTCTGATCCACACTATTCTTGATTCTCGTAGGGCAACACAATTACCTGTGCGCTGGACGGAACGATTGCATCATTGACAAAATCCGCCGGAAGAACTGCCCTGCTTGTCGTTACCGCAAATGCCTCATGGCAGGGATGAACCTAGAGGGTAACATGCTGCACCTGTTACATAATTACAATCCCTAAATGTCAGTTATTATGTCAGTATAACAAAACTTAAATTCAAACAAGGGAAATGCATATAGCTTGAAAACTGACTGTCGTAAACTTTGCTCATTCACCGCTCAGCTCGTAAAACCAAGAGGGGGAATCAAACCGGAAAGGTAATCCAGCAGCCGTCGGTTCCAGAGCACAGTCTTCCTCCGCTGCCTGAGCCACGGGCACTGGTGCCCAAACCCATGCCCCAGGTGGTGCCCACCATGCTGTCACTGCTGAAGGCCATCGAGCCGGACACCATCTACGCCGGATACGACAGCACCATACCGGACACCTCCACCCGCATTATGACCACTCTGAACCGGCTGGGCGGCCGGCAGGTCATCTCCGCAGTCAAATGGGCCAAAGCTCTGCCAGGTACAACTTGAGACTAGGGATGTAATGATGCACCGCAAGCTGATAAAAGTATGAAATGTTAAAACAAACCGCGAGACATTTGAGGCTGGAGGTTTATATGAGTTTATCTCTGAGAGGAACTGACCGTCTTCAGAAACAATTAAATGTATTTTCATCTCACCTTTGCATAATTCATATTAAAGCAGTGCTTATAAGCTGGAAATGATGCATCGCTGCTGTTCCATAAGCGCCACCTGCTGTCAGAGAGTGAATTTGCTTTTTTAATTTTATTTATGCAGTGCAGTGTATTTTCACAAGCTGAAAGTGAAATTATAGAATCTTCATTTACATCCCATTTTGTAAAAAAACAAAGATTGTCGAGTGACGTCTTCAAAAAGCCACGTGGAAGATCTTCAGCCGCAGCATGTACTAAAATCTCAATTTTGCTGTTTTTAGGGTTTAGGAACCTGCACCTGGATGATCAGATGACCCTCCTGCAATGCTCCTGGCTCTTCCTCATGTCCTTCGGACTGGGCTGGAGGTCATACCAGCAGTGTAATGGAAACATGCTGTGTTTCGCACCAGATCTGGTCATCAATGAGTATGTATCTCATTTAACATGCTATTTGCTTTAATAATCTCTCTGGCAGTTTAAACGCACTCACACAGTGGAAACTATGATGATAACGATAACTGTAAAGGGTTAAATAATCATACTAATTCTATGAGAATTTTTGGAATCACTTTCAGAACCATTTTTTTCTAGCTGATGAACAAAAAAACACACGGACAGTCAAACAAAATCCACCCAGCTATAAAGAAAAGCAGTAGACAACAAATCTGCAGCATGCACTCATTATAAAAAGAACATTTAATGTCTGGTAAAAATGTGCTCACTCTCTGGCCATCCAAGATGTAGATGAGTTTGTTTCTTCATCAGATTTGGAAAAAAAATATAGCATTGCATCACTTGATCAGCAGTGGATGCTCTGCAGTGAATGGGTGCCGTCAGAATAAGAATCCAAACAGATGATGAAAACATACTCCAGTCCATCAGTTAATGTCTTGAGAAGACAAAAGCTTCTGGTACAAAATACCAGTCCATAATAACACTTCCTCTACTTCGTTCTGACGGCACCCATTCACTGCAGAGGATCCATTTGCAAGAAAGTGAAGCAATGCTAAATTTATCCAAATCTCTTCCAATCACCAAACAAACTCATATCTGTATCTGATGACCTTAGAGTGAGCAAATTTTAATTTTTAGGAAAAATGTTGCTTAAGCTGCCCATAAAAGCCTAAATAAGAGTCTTGTGTGTCCGTCTGCAGAGAGCGGATGAGGTTGCCCTACATGAATGATCAGTGTGAACAGATGCTGAAGATCTCCAGTGAGTTTGTGAGACTGCAAGTGTCCAACGAGGAGTACCTGTGCATGAAAGTCCTTCTGCTCCTCAGCACAGGTGACTTCTTTAGAAGCCATTGATGCTTGAGGTTCCCTGAGAATCCAGATGAATTAATTTGAGGTCTTCATTTTAAAGAGGACTGTAACTTAACCTTTGTGTGTTGTTGTGCTTTCTCAGTGCCGAAGGATGGTTTGAAGAGCCAGTCAGTGTTTGATGAGCTACGGATGTCTTACATTAAAGAGCTGGGCAAGGCTATTGTGAAGAGAGAGGAGAACTCCAGCAAGAACTGGCAACGATTCTATCAGCTCACTAAGCTACTGGACTCCATGCATGATGTAAGGACTTTTATCCTAAACAATGCTCTTGGAAAACTATGGCTCTGCTCCAAACCTTAGTAAAGACTCAAATAGAGACTCAAATCAACAATTGATCCCAGTAGAGTTTTGTATGTCCCTAAGCTAAAGACTCAATACTCCAATAAGCATGAAACACGTGGCACTAAGCTCACCATCAGTTGCATAAACAGGCTGTGTTTGACTAACTAGTTACTACAACTACTACCTAATCCAATAGTAATCAGACTTACTTTTTTTGTAACTGATTTTGAAAAGTTATGACCAGTCTTGCAGAAAAAAATGTAATGAGTAACTTTTAAGTCTAAGCAATTAATGCAATGGCCCCAGATGTTCACTGCAGGATTATTGTGGCCATAAGAATTCAAGCCAACATATAAATTAAATTAAAGTTATGAATTTAGCTTTTATCCAAAGTGACTTACACTGCATTCAGGCTAAAATGTTTTACCTTACCTATTTATATATATATATATATTGTTGTTGGCCAATAAATCACACTCAAAATACAAGTGTGGAAAGAGAGTTTGTAACCATAAGTATACAAATGTGCACAAAAATAACCTTTGTAATGAAATCAAAAAATCTCCCACACTGGCAAGCACACTTTTTTACATGTGAGTGAAGTGTCTTTATTCATTTAAATTATATATTTTTAATTGCTATCTAATAATTGTAATTCCTACTGGGATTTATTTCACTGCAAAGCACAGCGAAGCAAACAATGCTTTGCCAAAACTAGGTATCTTATATTAGCCAGCATATCATTTTGATGTTTATCTTTTGAGAACAGCCTTCACCTCAGAAGTGTATAAATGATGCTGACTGTTGTGGCAGTTCACTAAGATTTTAGATCAGATCAAATATAAATGGGTCGTCTTTTTGTTGCATAAATTATTATTGTAGTTAAAAGACAAAAGACAGGCCTGATTTATTTTATTTATTTATTTGTATGTTTTGAAAGAAGACTCCTTATGCACAACAAGGCTGCATTTATTTGATCAAGAATACAGAAATATTGTGAAATATTTTCTACAGTTATTATAATTGTAAAATATTTTATAATGTAATTCCTTCCTGTGATGCACAGCTGTATTTTCAGCATCATTACTGAAACTTACAGTCTTCAATGTCACATGATCTTTCAGAAATCATTCTAATATGCAGATTTCCTGCAAGGAACGTGCATTATTATGATCAATGTTGAAAGCATTTGTGCTGCTTCATATTTGATGAATACACAGTCTAAAAGAACAGCATTTATTTGAAACCTCAATTTATGGATTGATCAATTTAATGCAACCTTGCTGAATCAAATTAATAAATGTTACTGACCCCAAGCTTTTGAATGGCAGTGTATGTTCTTTTTCCAAATGCATGAACTTCCTTTACTTTTAATGAAACGGAGAATATGTGTGGATAGCCTAACTTCGTCTCGCCCTATGTTTGGGGTTCACTCGAAAGTCAAATGCGGTTTAATATCTCTTAACCCCTCTGTGTCTCTTCAGATGGTGGGTGGACTCCTGAACTTCTGCTTCTACACCTTTGTGAATAAATCCCTCAGTGTGGAGTTTCCCGAAATGCTAGCGGAGATCATCAGCAACCAGTTACCAAAATTCAAAGCTGGGAGTGTCAAATCGCTGCTCTTTCACCAGAAGTGACGATCCTCCTCCCAGCAGCAGGACACGATGCCTTAAATGTCCACCCCAGCGGGACAACAGAGGCGTGTGAGAGCGCTGAGAGCCAGGACCATATGCAACCCAGCACACTACTCCAAGATTGACCACAGTAAAGTGGACTCGGAGGAAGAGACGGGTATCTAGAGGTGGTAAAAAGCGATGTTGAAATGACGTATCCGCGAATCTCGTTGATAGATTACCCCATACATGTCGTCTCAGGTGGTTGACTCCCAGCATCAACTGTTAGTAGATGAAAGCTTATTGTCTAAGGTCTCTTATTAGGTAGAGTTCAACATGTCTCTTATTTTTGGAGCAGATGCAACACTTACAGTTCAGTATGCGCAGATCATATAGTCAAATCGGAGTATCCTACTTTGTAACTTCAGATGATAACACTTTGAAATAATCATGTCAATAATATGCAGAGATATTGGCTTCGGCTTGGTTTGAAAATGAAATGCATTTTGTATGACACCATATCTACATTGTTTTAAAACAACTCATTAACAGTTACATATATATATACAGAAAAAGGGAAAATATGTGCCTTTTTATTTTTAGCTTTACTCTTTTAGCCGTTTCCTTGACTCGTTTACAACCAGACATCCAGAACTACTTCATTATAGTCGATTGTACTTTTATACCCACTTGCACTTGTAATTTCAAAAAACAGCGCTTTTTATTTTATTTTATTTTTGCCAGCTTTGTAATCATTAGTGTGAACTTAAAAAAAAAAAAGTGATCCTTATCGATGAGTCCGGCGATTATTTACGCTGATATCAGTGGAGAAATGCAAATCGAGCACTTTCACTCCTTGTAAATACTTTAAAGGGGCTGGTTTAGATTTGCTTTGCAGAAAAAGTGTATTTGTGTCAAAAAAAGAAAGAAAAAAAAAGCCATTTATTATGAAATCCACCTGTTAATTCATATAGGAATTATGCAATGTGAAACATGTCTGTTTTTTTGTTTTATGTTTGTCGTCTTTGTTCCTTGGCTTACATAGTAATGCCACAGTATACAACCAAAACAATGAATGCAGATTACATTTCCTATAATGTTCTGGATTCATCCAAACATGATTTTAATTGTAAGATACAGTACAATCACACTTAGCGACACCAAACATCAACTCAGGCCCACTACATTTATATTTTGCAGTACTTTTTAAACTCTAGATCATGTAAAACTGTGTTAATTTTTTTTGTTTTTTTATCAGGTCCACACTAATCCATATTAAACTAACATTGATCTGTCTTGGTTAAAACAGTCAAATTGTGGTGCAGGAGCAGGGTTTTAACTCTCTGGGAATTTCTACTCACCAGTATTGTTGCAATCTTTTATTTCTGTGCCAAACATATATTGCATTCAATTTGTACAAACTAAAACTGTGCTCGTCTTAACAGTTGTCAAAGGTGTATCTGTTCAAGAGAGGGAAAAACATTAAAAGCTTAATGCATCATGTTTAATATACGAATAAAAATCTGATGATATTTTAGCATTGCATTGATTTAGCGAACAACACTCATTTTCAAACTATAATCCATATATGAGCAGCGCTTTTCACTTTGCTCTTCCGAGTCCTAAAGATATATATGATATAAATAAACAGATGTATTTACATGCACTTTTGCAACATGTCTAATAAAATGTTCTCTTAAACCCTGTGTGTCAGGAGTGGCCTGTCATGTTATCAGAAGTCAAATGCATGGTAAAGGATCGAGTGGAATGATTCAGTCATTTGAACATGTTGCTGTGTTGTCAAAATTGACATGATCTCAGCTCTAGTGTCATCTCGTTCCAATGGAGCAAAAAAAAAAATGTTCATCGGATGCCCATTATCCACAAGTTGATATGATTTACTAGGGTCTTAATGAAAAGTCTGTAACATAGTTTGGTTAAAATGTCTCAATGGTAGTGTCAAAAACACCTTGTCAAAAACTGCTCTTTCAGTGTGAGCCGTTTTGTAGCATTTTCCTTTAAATGTTAATGAGCTCTGCTGACTCCGCCCCTCTCTTCCAAGCCACTCAGAGAGACTGTGCTTAAGTAAATTCATTTTGAAACTTGCTAATTAGTACATTATTAGTAAAAGCAATTTGCAATGATTCGTTAAAACCCTTTATACTCACCTCTTCTGAAGATGAAGCTGGACCATGAATGATTCGCTCCAAGATAGACGTATTTCGATAGGGGGTACATTCCCTTCAACATAATCCACTGTGTCTTCAGCGGCTCATATGTCGGGAGTAAATGACGACTGCTATGTTCATTATTACATCCAACAACAAAACTCCTCAGTCGTTTAGGAGACATTCTTGTCTACATCTGTGGTGAAACAATGGACCATGGTTGCCAGGTTTTCATAAGAAAGTGTTAAAGTAGCCCAATTCCATGGGAAACCACAGACTTGGCAACACTGTGGTGGACTGAAGAACGCTCACTAAGGACGGGTCTAAGGTAAGACACCAGCCTGTGCTGAAATGCTACTGTCAATCAAACCATCGTGGGAGGGGCCTGTTTTCGTGATGTCACACAGACCGGCATCTGAGATCGGCTCAATTTGAGAAAGGGGTAAAGATTTTAGTATATATATATATATATATATATATATATATATATATATATATAAAAAACACTGGGTGGATTTGAATACTTAGAAATATCTGAATATATGAAACTACATCTATATATATACATGTAAAGCTGAATTTATAAATGTAAATCTGAATATATGAACGTTAATCTCATTATATAGAGACAAATATATAGAAGTGCAACTGTATGTATGTGTAAATCTGAATATATAGAATTACATCTGAATATATACATTTTAAATTTTAACCCTTATGACTGGTATTGATGGTCCAGCATCAAATTTATTTATATCAAACAATAGTTTACAGTTCCCACCCAAATATCTGAACAATTGCAAATGTGATATTGATTTTATACAATAGTTCAATAAACAAAGTTAATATGACATTCAATTTCAGACACAATATTGTCTGGTTTTGCTCAATGAAAAAATAAATTCAACTGTTGTGGCTTTTTTTTTTTATGATAATTTCAAATTTCAGTATTCATAAAAAAAAAAAAAAAACCTTTCTAAAGCTCCATACTATGTCCATTTTTACTTTTCTCATCTAACAGTGAAATGATTATTTAAGGGATAATATCTTGGCAAAAATTGATGCACGATTAATTTGGTTAATGAATTGGCACATCATGTAATTAATAAAAAAAATCTAACCCTAAATAATACTTCACAACATTACAATGATGAGAATAAAAGACTTAAATCTTCCGAACCACAAACTGATAGTGCTAGTGTATAATAATGACAAATGCACGAGTGATGTGTGGTGCTGCCATAGATGTTACATTTATTAAAAGTTACAGGACAAGTGTAAAACATACAAATCACAAACACATCGTGAAGCACTATCCCACACTGAAGCCTTCAATACAAATAAAAATGAAAAGATCAATGAACTGCTACATTTGGCATCATAAGATATTCTGTAACTCATACTGATTGATTAAGCGCATTACATAACCAGGTGTGCTTTAATTCTGAACCATATATTGAACTGCTATCAGTCTAAGATAATCTATTATACAATAAGTCTATTTTGGTCCATTTTGTGACAGTAACTTAAAACAAACCGACATATTCTTGAATAAACGTTGCCTTAATATGCTTTTGGCTTTACAAGGATCTTATTCTTTTTATATCTTGAAAGTGCATGTTTATAACATTTAATATCTCTCTTGTCGTATACTGTATATACATACTCTTGTTCTAGCTCACTAGGTTTACTCAAAGTAAATTTACAACCTTCCCACAAATTAAGTGAAAACCCACAGAAACAAACGGTGACTGGGAATTTTACAAAAGCAGATTATTGATGAAGCACATGCAAATGTAAGTAGTTTTTAACTGCATAATGAAAGTATACTGTAAGACTGAATTAAGCACTGATTAATGGTTGGAGGAACTGGAAAGCAGTTAGTCAAAATGCCAATGTAATTAGTTGCATTATGCAAACAAGGGCGTCTGAAGCAGACGTGTTCTTTGCACTTTTGTTGTTTATGTCCTGAAGATTAAAAAAAAAAGCTGTAGGCGTTTCTCTTTTATTTTCCGTTTTGTTCATTTTGCAATTATCCTGAGATTATAATTTATTTTATAATTTATTTTACAAAGTCAAAAAAAGAGAAAACACTTATCCTTCAATTTAATATCATGATCACAATTATTTCAAAATCACTGAAAGGTTGTCTTTTAATCGATTTTCCCCTAATGCAATGCACACACATAAACCGATCTAAAAAAAAAACTATTTACCTAATAGATAAAAAGAACTCGGGTTCGAGGAAGAGTAGACATGGAGTGATCTGCCATGTTGCGCACTCTGGAATAGTTAACAAATCCCCGGAAGAACAGCAGGAATCCTGGTGTAACAAAAAAAAATACAAATAAAATTTAATAATCAGATCAGATTTGGAGAAATGTAGCATTGCATCAATTGCTAAGCAAAGAATGCTCTGCAGTGAATGGGTGCCATCAGAATGAGAGTCCAAACAGCTGATAAAAACATCACAATAATCCACAAGTACTCCACAAGTAAACTCCAGTCCATCAGTTAACATCTGGAAAAGACAAAAGCTGTTCGTTTATAATAAACAAACCCATTAAGGATTTTGGCCAAATCCAAATTCCATAATCCATAATAAAGTTTCCTCCAGTTAAAAAGATCATCTCCTGTTGTCTCTCATGTCAAAATCCAACCACATATTTGTTGTGTTGATGGTAACTGATGGACTGGAGTGCTGTGGATTATTGTGGTGTTTTTATCAGCTGTTTGGACTCTCATTCCGACGGCACCCATTCACTGCAGAGCATTCTTTGCTGAGCAAGTGATGCAATGCTACATTTCTCCAAATCTGTTCCAAAAAATCTTGGATGGCCTGAGGGTGAGCACATTTTCAGCAAATCTGATACATTTTTAATCAATGAATGTAATGCGGAAAAAAAAAAAATATACACTCACCTACAACAAGGAAAACCCACCACAGCCAGTACTGGCCATCAAAATATCCAGGGAAGTAGGTAGAAAACTGTTCAATCACAGAAAGGAAAGGGTGAGCAGTGTTAATTCTCTAATATTTAGCAGTATAATATAAATACCCAATAAAAACGAATCCACTGCTACGGTTTATTATGATGTAATATTTAACGTCTTGTCATACCCTGACAATCAGGACCCACTTGACCAGAGACAGTCCAAACCCAGAGATGGCTCCATAGCGTCCCGCCGCAGACGTGGTCAGACAGAAGGACAGGAAGAAGCCAATCCAGTTAAAGAGGAACGCCACTGATGAGGCAAAGAAATGAAGAGCCATTTACACATCTAGCCATCAGCTAGTACTGCGATATAGACATGATATATGGGTATTATGATAATATTTTGCTGGGCATGTTCTTGTGCTGGTGGTACATTGAAAATTCAGTCGAGATTCAAATCGGTCGAGATGCTAAACAAGTTGTGATTCATTTAGGGAAAAGAGTTTATATGATTTTATGTCTGAGTGGAACTTACTGTCTTTTTATAAGAGTTTATATGCTATTTTTTATTTTCATCTAGCCTCTGTTTAATGCATATTAAATGCATATGAGCAGCATTGTTCAAAACCAAAAAAACAAAACAAAAAAGGCAGTGCTGTTTTGTTAAAAGCAGAAATGAAGGAAAGGCTTTAAGCTCCACCTGCTGGCAGAGAGGGAACCTGCGTCTCGTTCAGCTTGTCTGCTGTTTAATGCATTTCTTTTTATGTATAATTTCACAAACTAAGTCAAAGCATTCTGTTTTTGCTTCATAATTTCAAAATCTATTTTAGATTAAAAACTGCTCATGTTGCATGTATGCAGCATCTTTGTTTGCATCATGATTAAAATGCAGTGGCTGCCTTATTTTGTTTATATGAAGTCCTATATTAGTATATTATTATAGTTATATTTCAATTTCACACAGAAATGTGCAGCATTGTCAAATAATTTATAATTCATCTTAAATCTCATTTAGTTTAAAGTAGTAAATAAAATCGTGAATCGAATCTTGAGTTGAGTGAATCATTGAATCCCTACTACCTTACCATCAGCTCACTTATTCACCCGTCCAAAATACACAGCAGTCTATCAAAGTGCATCTTAAACAGAAAGAACAAACATTGTGTTGGTGAGTACGGAGCACTCTTACTGAAAAACGTAAGCATGAATATCCCATCATTCCCAACACGCAGTTGATCCGTATCTTCGAAGCTGTCTCTAGCAATGAAGTCCTCATCCTGTAGCACAAAAACAGATGAGTCAAAGACTGCATAATTAACTGTAACTACCCCTAAAACGTTCAGAAAGGCTCACCCTGTCGGTGACGAGAGGAACGCTGGCCTCCACTTTGCTCCTCTCGGCCTCGTCGTATGACGGCAGTGACGTGGCAACATTGTACGACGGAGGTTTGGGGTAAACCTCGTCCTCCTTATACTCAAAGAAAGCTATCAGACAGACAGTGAAGGGTTAGGAGTGAGTTGTGTGTGTCTGCAGTGGTGTGTGTGCAGACTCTGTGTTACCTGCGTCACTCGCTGTGATGCTGCTGTACGGAGGAGGTGCGTCAGAGGCTTCTTCAAACACCTCCACAGACGACGACTCGTCAGTATTCAACTACACAACAACACAAAACACAGCTTTCATATTACAACAATATTAGATTTCATATAAGATGCATTTCATATAATATGAATGCATGTATTTATATGCATATCTCTCTCTCATATATATATATATATATAGTCTTTTTTACATATATTTTGGAATCTTGAGTCTGTAATAAAAGGTTGATTGATAAAATATACATAATTATATACATAAGAACATGTGTGTGTATAAAATGTATGTAACTTTTTTACAAAGCAAACTATAAAATAAGGATTCATGTGTATTACACACACACACGCACACACACACATACAGTACAGACCAAAAGTTTGGAAACATTACTATTTTTAATGTTTTTGAAAGAAGTTTCTTCTGCTCATCAAGCCTGCATTTATTTGATCAAAAATACAGAAAAAATATATACAATTTAAAATAATAGTTTCTATTTGAATATACTTAAAAAAAAAAAAAATTTCCCGTGAAGCAAAGCTGAATTTTCAGCATCATTACTCCAGCCTTCAGTGTCACATGTAACATCAGTCTATCACATGATCATTTAGAAATCATTCTAATATTCTGATTTATTATGAGTGTTGAAACAGTTCTGCTGTCTAATATATTTGATCAATAAAAGGTTAAAAAGAACTGCATTTATTCAAAAAAAAAATTCTAATAATATATATTCTGTACTATCACTTTTTATCAATTTAACACATTCTTGCTGAATAAAAGTATTGATTTTATAAAAAGAAAAGAAAAAAAAATTACTGACCCCAAATTACTGACCAGTAGTGTATATTTGTATATACAATTGTATATTGTTATTACAAAATATTTATATTTTAAAAACATAGCTTCTTTTTTTTTTTTTTTTTTTACTTTTTATTCATCAAAGTATCCTAAAAAAGTATCACATGTTCTGAAAAAATATCAAGCAGAAGAACTGTTTCCAACTTTGATAATGAATCATCATATTAGAATGATTTCTAAAGGATCATGTGATAATGATCCTAAAAATTCAGCTTTGCATCACAGAAATAAATGATAATTTAAAGTATAATACATTTAAAAACAATTATTTTAAATTGTAATAATATTTCACAATATTACATTTTTTCTGTATTTTTGATCAAATAAATGCAGGCTTGATGAGCAGAAGAAACTTCTTTCAAAAACATTAAAAATAGTAATGTTTCCAAACTTTTGGTCTGTACTGTATTAAAAAACACACACATTTTATGTATATATATAAAATAATAAAATCATACGTTATACACACAATTTATATATATATATATATATATATATATATATATATATATATATATATATATATATATATATATATATATACACACTCTCACGTGTATATATATTTTTTCACACACAAATACATATATATTTTTATAATATAAAGTATACATAATGATATACATCAGATTTTGTGGAAAATATTATTTTTAATATAAGATGTACCATTTTAATACGGAACAAGCGATAAAACAATAGAATGAGAAATAACTTTATATATATATATAACGTGTGTGTACATAAACATGTATGTGTATACATACATACATGTATATATATATATATATATATATATATATATATATATATATATATATATATATATATATACACACAGTCAAATCACGCAAACGTTTTCTCAAGCTTTCTCTTTGTACGTTATGTGTTTGTAGTCTATTTTCCGATGTTCCCGTCGAGTACTTTATATAATATAGAAGTATTATATGTTAAGATAATAATCTAATCGTTACCTAGATTGTATGATCATTCACACAACTAAACCAGATCACGTCTTTCTTTCGACAATTTTACCCTGAGATCAAACAACACTTGATCAGAATGAAAGCTCAGATGTTGATTAAACACCGTTTGTTTGTGTTCGTTGATGTTTTCCGGTTTGTTGTCACCGCGAACTGAAGGCCGCGGCTAACCAGCTAATTAATCCATCGGCCTTTATCCTCAAAACATTACAGTTTAGAGTCCGATAAATGATTATCAAAACCTCATCGACTCGACACATGTCCATAAAACACCCGAGATCACAGAAAATCACCTCAGAAAACCAAACGAGCTCGATCATGTTCGTTACCTGCTGATATCCACTCCTCTGATCCGTCATTATCTTCACTTAATCACACACACGAGCAGTAATCACTAGTTTGACGTATCTTTGATTTAAAATCACAAACGGTGAACAGATTCTCGTCTGAGGAGAGATTGACGGTACTCGGCTAATCTAACGTTATAGTGTGAACAATGGCGACTGCGCATGCTCAGTCTGCTTCGGCGCAGGCTCGGTCACAAAGCGTAGTGTGCTGCCTGTCTAGACCGCTTTCAGCCGCTAGAGGCGCACTCCGCTCTGCTGTATAACCAGGCAGCTCACTACGATTTGAAACAAAGCCCATGGGTGTATTTATTGTCAGTGCAAAGAGTATTGTTATGTAACCAGTTACATGAGTTTCCATTAGTAAACTGTTGAACTAAAAGTATCTTTGTACCTTTATACGTTCTCTTGTCTTTACAGTGCCTAGAGAGATTAGTGTCAAGAGTAGGCTATTCAGTCGCAGTACAGTAATAATCACTGTAGGCTAAGTGTAGTGAGGCTGTGATATTTGATTCTGGAGGGCGTATGATTCCCAACCCTTGTGAATCACTAAGTTATTGTTGCTCAGTCAGTCATGTATGAACTTGATTACACTGAACTGCCTATTTTGACTTTTTAACCACATGAAGGGAATAGCTCTTTAGTCTAATAGTTTCACACAATTAAAAAATATAATAGATGTCCTTTCTGTCTTCCACAAGTGTCGTCATTGTTAACTGAAATATGATGAAATAAAAGAAAAACTACATGAAAATGTTTAAAAAATGTAAAACTATATATATATATCCAAGTAGTCTTAAACGTGCCTTAGAAAGAAATGTTACTGGTGTGCATCTTGAGACACTTACATATTTTAAGATTTATCAGTGCAAATTTTTTTCTTTTAGTCTGAGACTAGGTTTAAACCTCATCTGTGAAACATAAACTTGTGATTTATTTAAAGACTTAGATTTCCTAGTCGAATATTATTATTATACAGTATAAACACATTTGGATTCAATACATCACGTACTGAGAGGTTTAATAAAATAAATGAAATGTCATATAAAAAATAATAGAAAAAGGAGTACAATTGTTTTTCTGTTGTGTGTCCATTCTCTTCATCAGTCTACGGTTCTTTAATCATGTTAGCGATCATCGTATTGTTTCAGATCAGTCCACAACTGCTGATGCCATGAATGGATGATTTTCACAAACTATGATCACTAACACGAGTTATGCAATCATATTAGACTTTTTTCGAGTAACTAGTAATGCATGACTTTTAAAATTACAAGCAAAACTCTTTATTTTAATATTCCTCAAAATGAATAAAAACAGTCAAATGCAAACTCAGAATATGAAGCAAAGTGCATTAATGAAATGTTAATTAACAGAAATATAAATTATGCAAATCCCATTTTGATGATCCAATTCAAGTGTACTAATAAGCAAAAATGACTTTAGATAAACATAAAATATTTGTGGGTGTTTTTTTATGTTATTTTATTGCTGAAGAGTGTTGAACTTTCTTCTTTTGGATTTTTTTTTATTTTTATTTAATGCATGTTCCAGTCATTTTTTTATTCTTTTGTGGTTAAATAAACATTACTCATACTTACGGAAAATAATTTTATTATTTATTTCCATGCTATTCTATTTATTAAAACCAAGTATAAATCTCATCAGTTTAGTGTTTTTATTTTTAAGGATTTTTTATTTATTCCAAAATAATAACTCAAGGCAGTAAAAATGTAAAAAAAATTATATTTTATTTATGACCTGATGTTCCGCTGTTTTTTTAAATAATAAACTTATTTTCAGATCATCAGTGATCGAAGATAAATAAATAGTGTTCACAGATGGAGAGATTTCATCTCAATGATCTGACTGCTCACTAAAAAACCCTGAAGATCAAATGTGGTGATACATAATTGTGTGATTTAATTAGTCTTCCCATTAACACCATTTAATTGTTTATTCAGACTGATTCGTGACCTCACACAAACACAAGAGGCAGGATTTATCACATATACCAATCATAATCATTGACAATGCAAAACTTATTTGTTATCATTTTCAGTCACCACTATAGTTCACCCAACTATGCTGACTTCTTCTGAGAAACCTAAATTAATCCTGCATATTATTATTATTATATATTATTGTTAAATTCATTTTAATTTATATAAATAAACTGATACTTTAAAATACTGTAAATAAAATGCTGACTTTAGTATGCAGTTATTTTCGCATATAACTAGCTTACAACAAATTTTTGAAGGCAGAATTTAGCTGGAGAAATATTAAATTAGTTTGGCAATAAAAGCTGAGTCATCTGAGAAGCAGAAGGAGGGGCTGACATTTATAGAAGTCATTAAGATAGATTAGGAAAAGCACAAATGTGAACCTGGAGCACAAAACAGTCTTAAGTCTCTGTAGTAATAGCCAAAAATACATTTTAGAGGGTAAAAAATTATCGATTTTTATTTTATGCCAAAAATCATTAAAACATTAAGTAAAGATCATGTTTCATGAAAATATTTAGTAAATTCCCTAGTGTAAATATATAAAAAAATGTTATTAGTAATATGCATTGCTAAGAACTTAATTTGGACAACTTTAAAGATGATTTTCTCAATATTTCGTTTTTTTTTTGCTCCCTCAGATTCCAGATTTTCAAATAGTTGTATCTCAGCCAAATATTGTCAGATCCCAATAATCAATGAAAATCTTATTAACTCAGCTTTCAGATGCTGTATAAATCACAATTTGGAAAAATTGACTGTTTTTGTGGTCTAGGGTGAACATTTGTACCTCTCGAGCATCCATCACTGTGCCAACTCTAACCTAAAGCATCCCCTTTAGAGAGATCGCGATCAATGAAACGAGCGTTAGAATGGGGTCCATAGCCAGGGTGTTCACACGCGTTCGGGACACCAGACTGGATCCAGGCTCATTGAACACGATGTGGCCATCAGGTCCAATACCTGCAACACGATTACAAGCCAGTATGTTTAATGGTGGCACTCACAGGTCAAAGTTCAAAGTTGATTCCTCCAGCAGCTTTGATGTTGGCTTCAAATTCCTGACACTGTGTGCATTTTCTGAGTTACAAAAGTACTAGTAAATCGCGATGACACTGAAATTAATATATATATATATATATATATATATATATATATATATATATATATATATATATATATATATATATATATATATATATATAATAAAATCATAAAAATACTTACCAGATCATATGTTTGTGTCAGAGGAACACGATCATGTTGTGATCGAGACGAAATGTTGCACTTTTCACGGTGTTTGTGGGTAGAACACATTGCGTCATCAAAAAAAGAATTTTAGGAATGATTTGGAAACAATGTATACACTTTAAAATCGCTCATCCATCCATCCAATGTATCTGAGCCCCTTTCCACGCAGAATGTGCACTGCAACCCTAGAAGAAACATATTTTAATGTTCAACAAATGTTCTGTGAAATGAGGTCTTTACTTTCGAAACATGTTGTTTAGAGAAGTTCATGATTCTTTTCAAATTAAATTACACCATGATGCGTAATTTAGCGTAGTAGTTTAGGTATTGTTTTGTTTTGTAGATATATATATATATATATATATGTGTGTGTGTGTGTGTGTGTGTGTGTGTGTATAATAGATAGATTTATTGTGGAATATCGAGCTGTAACACACACACACACCTGTGGCTGCAACACAAAACTGCTGAACGCACAACACCCAAAGCGAACAAGAGTGATGAACGAGCGCCGACGACATGCTAGGTCGAAGGAAGAGGCTCGATATTTGTGTGTTATAGTTAGCAGCGGTCTGTTATCAAGAAATAAAATAGTTTGTGCGTAAAAAAAAAATTGTCCACACGCCGCTCAAAAAATACAAAACAAAAATAAAATTCCTGAGCGCAAGTCCTCCGTCTAGGCAGGCTTTTTGTGTTAAATTATATTTCCTGTTGCTGCGCAGGCTCTTTTATTGTATATGACCGCTTATGTCCCGATGACCGGTCTTTGCATTACGATTAAAAGCAGTATCAATAAAGTAAAAAATTGTGATCAGGTTAATCATTTGTGAATGTGTCTCCTAAATCAGAATTTGAAAACCAGACACATTTAACATTTGCATCCAACAGAAATCATTCAACAAGTGTATTTTGTCAGGTAATTATGACATTTAACCAATGTTTGAGATATGAGAAACACTTTTTTTACTGAAATGTTTATCAGTAATAATGTGTTATTAAAAAAAAACACTAACATTTTTTGACTAAAACTAGACTAAAATTAAAAGACTTTTAGTCGACTAAGATACCTTGAGTTTTCTTTTGACTAAAACTATACTAAAATGACGAGACTTTTAGTCGACTAAAACTTGACTGACAAAAAAAGATATGTGAATGACTAAATATGACTAAAACTAACAAGGACATTTGGCACAAGACTAAGACTAAGACTAAATTAAAAATAGGTGACGAAATTAACACTAGCGCAAAGATAAGACATTGAATATGAAATAAAGCATTTATAGATTATTTGCGGCACTGGTCACATAGCTAAACCTGACAAACATTGTGACACACTTCATTTACATTCACCTGATCTGACCTACAGGCTGAAGCCAACCAGTATCATGTGTAAATGCATTCAGAAATCAACAGGCGAATCAAACTGCATCTCACATTGTGTTACAATAATTCCACAATAGAAGCGTGCACGTGTATGTTTCAATCTATATTTATTGAAACAACAGTTGACAGAACCAGCATATTACAGAAACTGGATCGTAGGCAATCAAAGTCACAGCATTTTGATTGATGTTTTTCTTAATATAAAAGGACATGCAAATGTAGCCACTGGTTCTCTGCTTGGGAGAGTCACCCCGCTGTGAGGAAGATGATTTAGCGTTCACAGGAAACACAAGTTAACATTAACAAAACATTATGTTGCATAACATAACGTGTAACGTTAACATAACATTACACAGCGTGGTTAATCGAGGTCCATGTCTGGCTTGGTTTCTGCTGTGTCTGCAGTCGCTTGCTCTGTGCCGCCGGACTGGGCTTCAGGGTTTTCTTGTGTATTGACCGGGCCGTTCGGATCTGAGGGGTTCTCCTCTTTTGGCAGGTCCACTTTGGGTTTTGGTTTGGACACAATGGGATTGCAAGTGGAGAACAGCTCCTGTGGAAAATGCGAAGAGATTGAATAATGAACGTATTATTCTGATACAAGTTAATGCATCAGAGGGATGCACAATGTGACCAAAATCACGTTATGAGAAATTGTATTTTTGACACTCTCAATGCAGCTACACAATTTTATTTTTGTTATTAAAAATAAGAACAAAGAAGCAAATTACAAACACAATAGAACAAAAATACAAATTAATGAAATGTACAAAATTCCCAAAGAACCCTTACCCTACATTTTTTTTAAATTCTAAGTTTTTTAGCAGCGGAACATTTATTTTGTAAAAAATCCTACAGAAAACTGTAGAACAAAAACACTGCATAGTCTTTACTTTATGAATCATATATTAACCGATTCTTTGTAAAGATCCAAAAGAGATTCAGTCAAGAACAGTGAGTGATTTTCTCCCTCTTTTGTTGTTTGGTTAACTTTAATGACAGACAGCAGCAGGTAAATTAGGCTGCTGTCCCTTTAAGACAGAATGCACAGATCCAATACACTGAAACACATCCAGTTTTAACACAATTGCTTACATTGATTTAAGCCATAATCGACTACACGACGGCATACTGACATATGTGTGTCTATTGATCATTCAAGCGCAATAAGATGTGAAAGAGAACTGAATTTGCGATCACACACTGAGAGAAGTGCGTTCTGTTCGCATGCTTCGGCTGTATGTCAGCGATGCAGATTAGAGTTGTTTTTCACAGTTTATTGTGCTTAATAACTTTATTAAACATCATGCACGTCTTGAATTTGTGATTGCGTTCCATGCATTGAGTTGTCAACTGCTTATTGCTTTTAATAACTCTATTTAACATCATGCACATCCCTCTCTTTCATGCATGTTTCTTTATCACTCTTAGATCAGGTGTATGTAACTTTTACGAAATATATGCATTACAAAAAATAAACAATATAGCAACATTTTTAAGGAGAGACACTTATACCGTGGTGACGATATATACAGTAAAGTACTGTGACTGACCCGTGTTTTGGCCTGAATCTCTGTCGTTTTCACCACAGGCTCCAAGGCGAGACTCTGTTTACTCTGCTGGTTCATTTTACTGTTCATCCAGATCATGACGTCGTTCACCATCCTGTCCACCTTCTGAACCTCCGCCTCCTCCAGATGGTCATACTGCTCTTCCTGTGATTCAGAAAGACATGTGAAGCCACCTTATGTAACATTAATCTAGCACAACCTCACCTTGGTTTTGTAGGCCTCTACAATCTTCATGTATTGCTGCAGCTGTCTGCCCAACTCATCGAAAGCTTTGGGTCTCTCCTCAAACTCTGTGTATCTGTCTTGAATAGGTTGGCCGAGACTCTGCAAGAACATTTTTAATATGTTAACAAGCCCAAATTAAGTCTTCTTTCTAAATGCATAATGTAAGTATAATTAGAAATGTCAAAAGAACCTGTACTTAGTGGAAGTCATTTTGTGCTAGAGTGCTGTTTGTTTTGTGTGTAACTGGCATGGTGAGCTATATACATCATAAATTATAGACCTCAAAAGATGTTTAGTACCTTCAGATCAACTAGTTTGTCAATGTATACTTGTTTAGGCTGGTCTTCACCGTCCTCGTACAGCCAGACCTCAGTGTCCTCCAGTTTTAATGAGAGAGCATCTCTGTCCTGGAAGAGAGAGCAGACGGCAGTCAGGCACCGCTGAAGTTAACGCTAACTATTAAAATAATTTTTGTTCATTTAAATACACCTGAAATAAAATATGCATAGTAGATGAAAAACTTAAATGAAAAGCAGAAATGCTGCTAAATGAAATAAGTTAAACCAAAATTAAACTAAAGCTATATTATATACTATATATATATATATATATACTATATATATATATATATATATATATATATATATATATATATATACATATATACATATATACATATATACACACACACACACACATTTATATAAAGAATAAAATTAACAAAAGCAAAATTATTTAAACTGGAAATAAAAATGTAATATATAAAAATAAAAGCAAGAAAAGTTTTTATTAATACTATGATAACATATACATAATACTAAAATAATACTCATGCACTGAGATCAATTTGTAGTCGTTTTTTTAAATCAGTGTTTTTAATATTTTCTATTTTAAGTTCGTCTTTTTGTTGCGTTTTTGTCATTTTTACAATTATTTTTATTAAGTCAGGTTTGTTATTGTAGTTCATTCAATTAAACAGAGCATGGATCAAGTTAATCCATTTTTAATACCTGCACAATAACAATAAATGTCTGAGGTCTTTAGATTTAATAGTGATATAAAACACTTTCTGAACAATGAATGTCTAGAAATTTTCCAGTCTTTTTTTGAAGACTAGACCAGGATTTCACAATCCTTTCATGCAGATATTTCACTGATGAGAGCTATTTCTTTTACTTCATTTAAATAAACTGCTTCAAGATTTTAAGACACCTCCCTAATTTATATTTTAAGCCACGTGACTGCTCTCACGCTCTCGTCGACGAACTTCTCGAATATCCCGTGCAGTTTGTCCCTCATCTCGTACACGTACTCCTCCACATAGTTCTTGGCATCGTTCCTCTCCTTCTCAAGCTTGTCCTGCATGATCATCTTACCCTGAGGAGAGAATTTCACACTGGATTTAACTCTTAACTGTTGAAGACGTTTCCCCAGTTCTCATCTGCACAGAAAGCATACCTCGCTCTCCACGAACAGGTTGAGCATGTCATAAGCAAGCTGCCACTGTGGGTTGTTCTCGATGGGCAGCTCCAGGACCTTAGTTTTCACTTTGGCCTTTTTGGCTTGTGGAGGCTGATCTGATTTCTTCTCCTGTTTGCCTTCCTCTACTGATGTCTGAACAAATCACAATCCATGGAGGGAACAATTAGGGCGTATGAAGCAGGGGAGTGTGTTTTTGTGCTGGTAACTTGGCCTGTTTAGGGCCTCTCATAGATAAATAAATGTAACACTAAAACTGTCCCTTGTCTTAAAGGGATAGTTCACCCCAAAATGAAAGTTACCCCATCCTAGGTGTATATGACTTTACTCTTTCAGACAAATAGAGTTAAAGTAATATAAAAAAATGTCTTGACTCTTTCAAGCTTTATAACGACAGTGAATCCAGAGATAGATAGACATTGGCTTAGATTTTGATGCAAAAAAAAAATGCATCAATCCATCATGAAAAGTGCCCCAAACGGCTCCGAGGGGTTAATAAAGGTCTTCCGAAGTGAATCGATGTGATTGTGTAAGAAAATAATTTCTCTGAAAGAGGAAGAAAGTCATATACATCCAAGATGGCTCGAGGGAGAGTAAATCATGGGGTTATTTTCAATTTTATTAATTTAAACATTCATTCAAAATAGCCGATTCATTTAGTCTTCATGAATGGATCATTGAATCATTGACAAACACAGACCCAGTGCAGTGCTGCTCTGAGACACACAAAAGTTCAGATCCGGCTTCGATTTGAACTATTTTCATTGGCGAAACGAAAAAAAAAAAAAAAACCACACACACTGTTGCATCTAAAATTGTAACTCATTTAATATTAACTAGTTGTTTGAACGGTTGTATAAAATAAATAATCGCATGCTTTCTATCAAGATTTTAGACTTTAAAGATGTGTGTTTGCGAAATGAGTGGCGTATCAGATAATAGCAGCTTGCATATACTAAAAACAAAAAGTACTATATTATCGCAGACAATAAATATGGCACACCCCTTATTTGGATGGTTATCAACAAAATCCAAAATCAAATGGGTCATTAAATAAGTGCTATACCTCCATTTCCTCTGTTCCAGCTTTTTTCTCTCCATTTTCCTGTTCTCCGGGCGCTGGAGTCTTTTGTTCATCTGGATCAACCTGCATTTTGCTCTGTGAATGATTGGAAACACACATGGCTGTAACTTCACCAGAACGCCTCATTAATAACATGCCAAAACAGACGCTAAAGCTAAAGTTCACGTGAACAGTAGTGTCCTGCAGCAACACCTCATTCTCTTTCTCTGTGCTCTGCTCTGTGTCCATGCTCTCCTCTTCTTCCTCAGATTTCTGCACCTCCACTAGTGAAGCACTGGACACACTGAAGATCCCGTGGAGATTGACTCGCACCTTCACCTTCACCTTTGAACTCTCGCCTGAGGCCTGGGGGATCACCTTCTGGATCACGTACTGGCCTGCGTGAGAGTTTGATCGTACAGGTTTACAACAGAATGCATCCATGACAAAGACTGTGCAGTGAAAATATGGCATGATAAGAAAAGAGCACGTGCAGGGCCCGGAATATTTGCCATCATGTGTTTACCTGATTTTTAATTTTTTCTCTCAGGTCATTGTATCACCCATGAACTCTCTCTCTGTAAGAAGACATTGTGATTTTGCTTCTCGTATTTTCATTTCAGTAGTTCAATGTTTCTCGGTTTTTGAAATAAGACTGGAGTTACGTCAGTATGAGAGAACGACACTTCAGGTAAAATCTGTGCAGTCCATCTGTATCTCTTAGAATTGTTTAATTAGTTAAAAGATGAAATTGAAACGGCAATAGATCTTATTGCATATTATTATGTACATTTAAGAAAAAAATGCAGGATGGGACTTGTTTCTATGAATCAGATGTTGATGTTGCGCTCAATAGTGGATGCTAATAGTTAAAGTCCTGCAAACTTCATAAAAGAGCAGTCTGGTGGTTTTTCCAGAAGATTCAGTTGAGACATTTCGATTCTAAATTACAAGGTCTAACTGTTTAAGAAAAAAAAAAAATGATTTGTTCACAAGAACGTGCTCTGACAATATACAATGGTTGAGGTTTCATTTCATACTGACATTAATGCCAGATTAAAAAGTTATGAACAATAAATAAAACAGAGGATCAGACTATTGTGGTTACACTGCAAATTAAATCATGCATGACCCCCCCCCCCCCACACACACACACACACCTACACCTTTTTAATGCAATGCCAGCTTCTGTTACTATGTTTATGACGAAAGCTGGGTTTAGTTATCTAAAATTAAAACTAAATAAGATATTTGTTAATTGTAAAAATGTGTAAATGACTTCAAAATGGAATATATGTCTTTTCCCAACATCAAGATTTATTTCACGTTATTTGTAGTTTAAGCACTGATCTCATTCTGACCGCCTTTTATTTCTGGTGTATGCATTTAATGACTGGTTCTGTAGACAATGTTCTTTATTTTGAGATAAAAAAAGGCCAGTAACTCTACAGTAACAGTAACATTAATTAAAAGCCATTTTTACACACAAATGGCACTTGGTGAGTATTACTTTTGCACCATTATTGTGTGTGTATGTGTTTGTGTGTGTGTGTGTATGTAAGTGTTTCTAAGTGTTTGTGTGAGTGTGTGTGTGTATATAAGTGTTTGTATGTAAGTGTGTGTATGTAAGTGTTCGTGTGTGTGTGTGTGTGTGTACCTATTGTGGGATCTGGATAAGGGAGCTCTTTAGGACAGTTGTAATACGCTTCCAAAGAGAAAGGCTCTCTCCTGTAAAATGTCAGCACTTTGGAGAAAGGTGAAGCATGGTTCTTCGGGAAGACCTCACAGTCGCTGAAACGAAAAATCAAAGAGCAGTGTGAATAAAAACAGAGCAGTATCAAGCGCGGCGACCGAATGTTACATGTTCGTACCTGACTCCATCTTCAGCTGCAGAATTCCACTTCAGAGAGATGGGAAACGGAACCACGTCCGTTACGGAAAACTCACGCACTTTAAAAGCAGGCGAGAGGATAGCACACTGTGGGATCGGGAGACAGAGGAAATAAGGCGGGGAAAAATAACATTGTTCAAGTGACTCAATTCTGATTCTTCCTCGCATGTGGCACAGATCGGATATCACCACGAATGTTTAAGCAGGAAAAAAGCACACTGATTCTGAGATTCTCCGATTGGTTTCAAATGGAAATAAATCAGTTTTGTTAAACTATGAGCATGGCTTGAAGAAATGTGTCCTGACCTGAAGAGCACATCCTCTGGCCACAGCCTCATCTGCGTTCAGCGTCGTGCTCGGCTCCTTCCCAAAGAACTTGTTGATTCTTTCTTTGATGGCCGGCATTCTAGAGGCTCCGCCCACTATTTCTACAGCATGGATGTCATCTTTCTTCAGATCTGCAGAGGAGCAGGTGACAGACGGTTGAATTAATCATTTCTATATAGCTTTATTATCCGAGGAAGGGTCATTACTCACGAGTTTGCTCCAACAGACTGCGCAGCGGAGGCTCCACTCGGGCTAAAACATCAGCACACATCTCTTCAAACTGAGCCCTGTTATATAAAACAACACAGACGCTCAAAACTAACTACTGTCAGGATGATTGCAGTCGATGAATGCATTCATTGTCAATTCATACCCTAGAATCACTGTGGCACTCTGATCTCATTTGCATACTGTTGATTTAGGCGCAAGAATGAATATGCAAATGAGATAAGAGTGACGGGCGTGACTCAGGATTTTTAATGATCTTCTTAAAGGGACAGCGCACCCAAAAATGTTCGCTTCATGTTCACTCCAAACCAGATTTTCATTCATCACCAAAACACAAATGAAGATATGTTTTTTATTAAACCGGAGACATATCTCTCCCTACTTTTTTTTTTTTTTAAGACAAATAAAATTAATACCATGTAAGCGGAGTCTATGGTAACATTTTAAACTGGTTCAGATACAGGTTTTCACAAAAAAAAAAAAAAAAGGTTTTATAAATTATAAACAGCCTTTAAACCATTTTTAAGAAAAGGGATGAGTCAAAAGTATCTAGAGCTGAAACAACGAATCGATTTAATTGATTAAAATCGATTATTAAAATAGTTGTCAACTAATTTAGTCATCGATTCATGGCTAAATAACTTATTTGTAAGCGGTTCATTTCGTGCATATTTCAAATCTGCGGTGACCAAAGTGTGGCAGTAATGAGCCACCGGAGGTTTTATTCAGCCAGTACAGCAGGAGAAGTAGCGTATAGCCAATAGCTGGCCTTGTTTTATGTCACGTGCTTCCCGAAACAGCGTCTCTGCAGCATTCAGTGGGATGTGGGAGTACTTTACTTTGAGCCTTCAAAAAAGAAGATTAACCTGTAAACTCTGCACTACTGAACTGTTTAAGGGGCCGTTCACATATCGCGTCTTTTGCGTGCTCATGTTCGTTATTTCCAATGTAGGCGCGCAGTATGCGCGCTCATAATGGAAGCGACGCGGTCGCGACGCGCACCACGGGTCATGTGACAAGAACTTAATAATCAGCTTCATCCTTTCCCGTAACAACGTTAAAAGCTCAGCCAAGATGAAGGAACAGCTGATCATAGCTGTATATGGATTTCCATTTTAAAATAAATTTAGTATCAGAGCTACTGCAAGCGATTTTTAGAGCTGCAAATCCATTTATCCTTTGCTGAAATTTCCGCGTCTTCAAGGAGAGAGCACGTCATGGTTGCTTAGCAAAGGCAGACGCCTCAGGGGATCTTCTGCACGAGCGCTTTGGAAAGGAGGAGAAAGCGGCGCGCCTAGCGTTTTCCACGCGTTTTTAGGCGCAATATGTGAACGGCCCCTAAGACTTTTATTTGTGCAGATTCTCCAGTACAATGTTGTTTGCAAATGTTTAGTCGTAAAAGCTGATAACATTGCTTTTAAACAGTTAACATTTAAAGCTTTACAAACATGTTCTGTGATCAGTTTGTCGTTTACCAGTTCAAAATTCAGTCGTGCAGCCTAATTATGACTGAATGAGAGAGGTAAATGTTTAAAGATATTTGAAATGCCCTTTTTTTTCTAAGTATTCACTGCTCTTTTTCACACAGCAGGTTTTTTGTGTGTGTCCGAATTTTTTTTTTCTGGACAACCTTCTGATGTATTTTACTATAAATTGTGAGTCCCATTCAGGTTTCATGCCATTGGCACTTTATTCGAAGGATTGTTTACAATTTCACAGCATAAGCTATAAAGCTGTTTCCCAGTAAATAATAAAATACAATGCACTGCAATCTTATTCTGTTTTATCCTTATTCTTCATGAAAATATGTTCCTTAAGCTTTGTTCGGGATGTTAAACTACTTTAGGAGCTCTAAGGACTGCCATGGTGAAAACATTATTTGAAATCTCCTTGTGAAATTTGCTAGAGTATGGGTCAGTGTTTTGATTGCAGAAGAGTTTGACAAGGGATCACTAACACATAATAAAACAACTCCAGGTATATTTTTGATGAGGATATGACAATGCAAAATGGTTAAAATCTCTTAAAAATCTATGCTGAATGATAAAGACCCTTTATTAATAATTTACTTGGGGGGGAAAATGGAAAAAACTAAAATATAAATACATAAACCGATTAATCGATTAATCGTAAAAATAATCGACATATTAATCGATTATCAAAATAATCGTTAGTTGCAGCCCTAAAAGTATCACTTACTGTATATTAATTTAAACAATTATCATCAATCGATCAGATTAAGTTGAAAACAAATATATATTAAGTGTCTAAAATGTTTAGATTTGTATAATGCATCGGCTTCTATTCGATCCACTGGTTCATATTTACAACTGCGTAACAATATGGATACATTTTTACACCATTCTGAACAAAAACAGATGATTGAAAATGCAAAGTCATCCTCTGCCAGCAGGAGGCGCTTTCAGAAAAGCAGAAATAATGTGTTCAGTCTTTTGAAGTTTAATCATAAACCTCAATTCTTGTCTTTTCGTCAAATTTAAAACCTCTTGAAATCATAATTAAGACTTTCTTATACGATTTAAAACCCTTTATTGATTAAATTTAATGCAACTAAATTTAAAACTTTTTGAGACCCACAGAAACCCTGTAAATTATTTTAATTTTTGAGTGCACTATTCTTTAAAGACTTGTAATGCAGTGCACAAATCATGGATTACTGGACTTTAATGAGGTTTTGTAACCCTGAGAACACATTCCTTGACCAAAGAAAAAGAGCAGCTTGTAAACCCATCCAAAAATCCTGCTTTTTTTGTTTCTAGAAACATGCAACAACACGAATTGAGAACATGATTGCAAGTGCTGGTTTCATTAACCTGTTGAGTTTGCTTGAGACGTCGATATCATTCATGAAGCACTCGATGTTCAGGGGCAGGTCTGAGGAGTTGGCGCTCATCAGCTTCTTCAGCTTCTCACATTCCTGATAGAGTCGGACCAACGCTCGGGGCTTGGACTTCACATCCAGCTTGTACTTGACCGCAAACTCCTCACAAAAATGTCTGACCAGCCGCTCATCGAAGTCTTTTCCTCCCATTTCAGGGTCAAAGGCCGTAGCAAGAATCTGTGTGGGTGGAAAAAGCGATTTGTTTATATTTCCACATAATTGTTAAGAACACATTTAAGAGGAATAAATGTCATCGGCACACACCTTGAGCTTGCCTTTATTAAAGGCACACACAGAGACCTGGTAGCTTGAATGGCCGATGTCCACAAACACCACTGTCCTTGGCTTTTCTTCATGAGCGGGAAGATCCTGTTTGTAGATCCCGTACGCCAGAGCCACTGCATGCAACAACAAAAACACGGATGTCACTCGAGGATGGAAAGTGGATGTGTTAGTACTGAAACAGTGTTACTTTTCACCTGCGGTGGTTTCATTCATGAGCCTCAGACAGTTGAGTCCTGCGATCTGAGCCGCATCGATGACAGATCTCCTCTCAGCATCGGTGTAGAAGCAGGGGACCTTGGGATTGAAAACAGAGTATTCAGATTTCAGAGTATTCAGAGAATCTACGGTGGACTTCTGTGTCCAGGTACTCATTCACGGCCGATGGGGAAACGTTCATGCAGGGCTTGATGCTTACTTTTCCCTAAAGAGCAAATGCGGTCCTAAGATGAGAAAATGTAGGAGTGCATTTAGAAACTTTAGAGGTGCAATGGAAATATGAGGAAATAATGTGTTTTTCCTTAATATAGGGATACAGCGAGACATTATCATGCAAAAACATCTCATTTATAAAAATACAAATAAGACAATAGGTTTATATATATATATATATATATATATATATATATATATATATATATATATTAGGGGTGGCATGGTTCAACTTTTTCACAGTTCGGTTTTAGAGTCACTGTTTTCGGTACAGTTCAGTATGTCCTATATTTATGGAAAAACTATACTTCCTAATAAAAAAAAAGAAGAAGAATATTCTATCCAACTACAAGCAGCAGCACACATAAATACAATAGAGTAAAGATACAAACAATAAACAGTGATTTTCAGTTTTTGTTTTTTTTTGGCAGGTCTAGCATAAGTTTTTAGGTACAGAAATTGAATAAAGTAATCAAATGTAAAACAGCATTGCATATTGGACTATATAAATTATAGATAATTCTTTATTAAAGTTATAAAAGCTTTTTAATCAGGAGCAGTGAGTGATTTCTTTGTTGCTGTTTCTATTAATATAAAGACGGCTATGTCTGCTGTAGGATACTTACCAAGACGGGCATTTTGACATAATTTTTCTCTGAATTTGTCCATTTAAACACAATACTTCAGAGAGAGCTTAATATTTGCGCGCGTTCTGATGCGCGGGTTTGCGCGCTTCGGATGAGCGCATGCACAAATCTTCTCACTGCGCGCGCAAGCTCGCGTCCTCTGGCTCTTAAATGTTTAAACTGACAAAGCTTCAATGAGTTTAGTTTAAATACATATTAACGTGTGCTGTCCAGGTCTCATCTGTGTGCGCGCGCCTTCAGCACCCGGATGATGACAGAATAAATGACTGCTCATATTCCAGCATAAATCATTCACATTGATCAAGAGTGAAGGTTTGTCCAGGTTTTTTTTTTCCTCATCGCATTTGTTGTAATGTCTGGGAATCCAGAATGAGCATCCATCAACAGAAACATATATTAACTGCTAACCATATTACAGATGCTTTGGATTTAAGTTGAACCGCGGTCCCAGCGCTTACCGAAGCGTGTGTGGTGAACCGAAAGCTACGGGTTTTTTTTCAGCTAACCGTGCCAGCCCTAATATATATATATATATATATATATATATATATATATATATATACATACATATACATACATATATATACATACATATATATATACATACATACATATATATATACATACATATATATATATATATATATATATATATATACATACATACATACATACATACATATATATATATATATATATATATATACATACATACATACATACATACATATATATATATATATACATATATATATACATACATTCATACATACATATATATATATATATATATATATATATACATACATACATACATACATATATACATATATATATATATATATACATACACACACACACACACACACACACACACACACACACACATAGTGTGCACACAGATTTTGCCATACGAGTGATATATATTTTATTACTATTTTTATTTTATTAATATTTTGAATTTTAGAAGTTTTATATTTTCTGCTTTCATTTTAGTAATTTTGTCCTGTTTTTGTCATTTTTATTGGATTTAGTTGTTTTTAAACCTGTCTGTAATTTGTATTTTGAAAAAAAATTGTTTTAGTTCAGCGTATCAGGTTAAACTAAATGAAAATATTAGTTTATATTAATATAATTTCAGTTTACATTAATCTTTATTTCATTATTTTAAATAGTTTTAGTTAACTATAATAACCCTGACATATACATATATATATATACAGAAGCAAATAATAACCAGAGGAAAAAAAGAATAAACATACTACGTGACTTATTTATAAACCAGCCCAAAATACTTAATGTTTACTAAAGCAGGCGTCTCCTTCGAATCCTTATAAAGGATATAAAATAATTTCCATTCTTACAACATATCATATCTGTGTGCTAATCACTGATCACAAACCGAAGCAGTCTTTAGTGTAATATTAGTATCATGTGATGATTAATGTATGGTGTTCTTGTTTATGTACTTGTTGTGTGTTGAACTGGAGACAATAAAGGAGAACCGAACGAATTAAGTGCTGATGCACAAGTCACCTGAAGAGTTCAGCACCCAGCGAACACATGCAACATCATCAGGGATGATCATGTTTACACTCACAGAGATGACACAATCAGCGACGGGCTTCTTGAGGGCGCTCTCAGCGGTCTCCTTCAGTTTGGTGAGGAGCATCGCAGTGATCTGTTCAATGCTGAACACCTTCTCCTCCTCCAGGTACATCACCTGCAACATCCAACACACACACAGCTCACATCCGCTCTCACGTTCACAGCACAACAGAACTAAAACTAAATCTGCTGCTAAAACTAGACCTCGGAACAAAACTCACTGCCTGGACGCCTCACTCCGAGCTCCTCACCTTTATTCCCGTCCTTCCCGAAGGCATCTGTGACAGCTCATAAACCAGACTGGACTTTAGATTCTGGACAAACGGATCAGAGAACGCCCGGCCGTGGAAACGCTTGAATCCTTGGACGGTGTTTTTGCAATTGGTGACCATCTGTGTTTCAGTTGAGACAAAGAAAACATGAGTAAGATCATGCGTGAACACTTCATTAAACCAGCATCTGATATCTAAACATCACATACCTGGCTTTTAGCTGCCGCTCCAATAGAGCGATTTCGTGGCCCAAAAGACACACATGCTCTGAAACAACAAACACAGATGTAAAAACATTACGACAAATAACTGTACAGGTATAATCAATAATTAATAGAGCATACATGCACGCACACACATTATATATAGACACACTGACGTTCAAAAGTTTGGGTTTATTAAGATTTGAAGTGTGTTTTAAAGAAGTCTCTTCTGCTCATCAAGGATGAATTTATTTGATCAAAAATAGTTATATTGTGAAACGTTATTGCATATTAATGTTTTTTTTTATTTCAATATACTTTTAAATATAATTTATATCTGTGATCAAAGCTGTATTTTTTTTCAGCATCATTACTTCAGTCTTCAGTGTCACGTGACCCCTTCAGAAATCATTCTAATACGATGATTTATTTTGCTGAATTTCTTTTTTTTTTTTTTTTTGGAGCCTTTGATACTTTTTTTTCAGGATTCTTTGATGAATAAAAGGTTAAAAAGTACAGCATTTATTAAAAATAGAAAACGTTTTTTAAAAAAGAGATTAATGCTTTTATTCAGCAAGGAGGACAAAGTGTTAAATTGATTAAAGTAATAATTAAAACTTAAATTGTTAAAATGCTGTTCTTTTAACTTTATTCATCAAAGAATCCTGAAAAAAGTATAAAAATAAATAAAAAAACTTTTGAAAACTAGTGTGTGTATATATAAACAGATATTTTTTTTATTATATACAATAATAACAGATTATAAAATTATATTATATTATAAAATCCTACCAAGTGGAACATTTACACTTATTATAAATAATAGTAATAATAATAAATTGTATCTGAATAAATGCAAGATTTAAGTCTGAGTATTCTAATATATAAAAAATAAATTAAAATAAATAAATGGCTAAGAGTTGGTGTGTTAACTATCAGTTCTGTTTCTTAAAGCATGATTTTCCGACAGTGCTAGTGTGTTTTCCTGTAGCACTATATTATTCGAGTAGACGGCGGATGTATACAGTCAGTACTCGCTCAGAGTTGTGCACGCGGAGGACTCACGGTGTGCTGCGGTCGCTGTACTCATTAGCCGCGGTCTCGATTCCTCCGCCTCGAGCGACCGCTACATAGCAGCTCAAAAAGCCCACGTCAAAGCCCACCACTGACATGTCAACAACAGCGAGATCCGCGAACACTAGGAACCCGAGCCCAAAGGGGGATTAGACGGTCGATCTATAGAATGTGAAAGAGTAAATAAGAGTTTAATTCATTATTCCACTCTAACTTCAGGGAGGAATGAGGCTGCGGATAATAAAACGCCGACCGAGAGACAGACAACACGACCGTTTCCGGTTCAAGACGGAGCTAAAAGGTCCAACACAAAACTTCCTCTCTGAATCTCTTTGAATTTGACGCCCACTGGAGATTAAAACAAGGCATAAGGCAAACATTAATTTCTCAACTCAAACATGATTTTTTTAAAGCCTTTGTTTTAAGTTGCTACCAAATTGCTTATAAAAATTAGATTAGTAGTTAACAATTAAAGTGGCTCAAAAAGTTCATCAAGGTTGTCTTAAGACAAGAACGCATTTTGTTTTAGGACAACTTTGATGAAAGTTTTTGATCCACTTCAAATACTACTGTTATAATGCGCAATAATATAATATATTATAATATAATGATCATTAATCTAGATCAGAATTAAAACAGAATCAAATTATTGGGTAGTGAAGGCATCTTAAATATTTTTAATAATTCAAAAACATTAAATGTATTTTTTGTAGTCATTACGAGCGGCTATTAACTATTATGTCAATGTAAATATATTAGTATGCATAAAATGTTTTTAAATTTTTACGTTTATACGCACATACATATATATATATATACATACATATATATATATATACACACACACACACACACATATATATATATATATGTATATATATATAAGTGTATTTTACACGAAACTAAAACCGAAAGCGCGTGACAAATTCATCTCAAAATACGGACTATTTGTTGGACTTTTGTTTTTAAGCGTGACCCGGATGTTCCCTCTCACGCGTCTGGCAGCAGCGGTCTCGTGATGAGCTCTCGGTGTCTTATTTTCACTCGTTTCAAAGCAACGGTAAGTTTATCCAGTCACGCTCTCCGCGGAATTCTTCCGCGCGTCTACAGTTTCCCTCACCGTCTTGCTTCGCAATCCTCGAAACCATATTACATCACGACTCCCGTCTTCTACGTGAACGCGCCTCCGCACATCGGTCACGTGCATTCCGCGGTCACTGCTGACTGCCTGCACAGATACAAACTCTTAAAGGGATACACCTCCAGATTTGCAACAGGTATGTACAGTTTGATACTCTTATAATATAACAGTAATTTTAGATCAGTGTTATATGAGTTTGTATGTATCTGCAGGTACAGATGAACACGGTCTCAAGATCCAGCAGGCAGCTAGTAATGCTGGGAAAGAGCCTCTGAGCTTCTGCACCGAGATCTCAGAGACTTTCAAGCATGTTTTCCAGAGATGTGGCATTTCATACACTGACTACATCCGAACAACAGAGCAGAGGCACAGACAGGCCGTCGAAGACTTCTGGATGGTCCTCCAGAGCCAGGGCTTCCTCTATAAAGGCACGTATGAAGGCTGGTACTCCACTCCAGATGAGAGTTTTCTCACAGCAGCTCAGGTCACGGACAGCACAGACGCAGAAGGACGAAGGGTTAAAGTCTCCAGCGAGAGCGGACATAAGGTACATCTAATTAAGATTTAAATTAGAAAAAAAAAAAAATTATCAAATAAAATTAGATAAAAAAAAGATTAAATCTAGAAGTAAACAAAAAATTAGAAAGAAAAATTATATACTTAAGCGACCAATAAAATTGATTAAAATAAGTACAATTAAATTTTAAAATATTTCAAATAAAAAATGAAACCATAAAATATATAAATAATTATTAAACAATTATTTGGAAAGTGCTTAGATTAAAATATAGTAAAAATAAAAATAATTCGATATTTTTTTTATTTAAAGGAGACTAAATACAAATAAACAAAAAATTGATTAAAATAAGTACACTTACATTTAAAAATATTTAAAATAAAAAATCAAACTAAAATATATAAATATTAAAATAAATTATTTGGAAAGTGCTTAGATTAAAATATAAGTAAACTAAAAATGAGAAAAACAGAAAACAAAGATGATTCAAATAAATTAAGAACTAGATTTTTTTAAGGAGACTAAATACAAATAAACAAATTATATTAAAAATAAATTATTAAATTAAAATAAATGAACTTGCCACTAACAGTACAGTCCTAAAGAGAGTAAAAAAAACCTGTAAGTAATCATTTCATCAAATCATTTTTTACATTGGTATATTATATAGTATATTCTTTATTTAAAGTACAACTAGCATGAAATGTTGAAGTGTGTAGTTAGTTGCCTTTTACATTTTATAATGTGGGTCCATTGCATGAGGATGGTTATATTTGGGGGTCCATGGCATCTGGTTGACTGATGTGTGATTATATTAACATGCAAGACCAAATCAGGGAAGATAACTTCTCCATCTCTTTGACAGGTGGAGTGGATGAAGGAGGACAATTACATGTTTCGTCTATCAGAGTTTCGCACTGAGTTGCTTCGCTGGCTTCGATCGAACCCGAAGGTGATCCAGCCGGTGAAGTTTCAGGACTTGGTTCTCCAGTGGCTGGAGGACGATATCCCAGATCTGTCAGTGTCCCGGCAGAAGAGCCGGCTCCGGTGGGGAATCCCAGTCCCGGGGGATCCCGAACAAACCGTCTACGTGTGGCTGGACGCTCTGGTGAACTACCTGACGGTGGTGGGGTACCCCGAGAGTCACGCTCACTGGTGGACGGCGGTGCGTCACATCGTGGGTAAAGACATCCTCAAGTTCCACGCTGTATACTGGCCGGCGTTCCTCATGGCTGCGGGCTTGCCTCTTCCTCAGACGATATACGTTCACTCGCACTGGACGGTGGAGGGACGGAAGATGTCCAAGAGTCTCGGAAACGTGATCAACCCGTTGGACGCCGTCGAGAAGTTCGGTGTGGATGCTATGAGATACTTTCTTCTCAGGCAAGGTGTTCCGGATTCGGACTGTGACTATTACGACGATAAAGTGGTGAAGATGTGCAACAGCGAGTTAGCGGATGCGTTAGGAGGACTATTAAACCGTTGCACCGCACCCTCGCTCAACCCCTCACAGGTGTATCCTCGCTTCTCCGACGCTTGCTTCCCAAAGGAACAGCTTTGTGGAAAAGCCGTTTCGGAGGATTACAGAATGGTGGAGGCCGTTTCAACGCTTCCGGGTTTAATAGAGCAGCACTTTGAGAATCTAAACATCTATAAAGGACTAGAGGCCATTAGTGCATGCGTGCGGCTCACGAACGGCTTCGTCCAAAGACATGCTCCGTGGAAGCTGGACCGGAGGGAAGACCGGGAATGGCTTGACACCATCCTTCACGTGTCTTTAGAGTGCCTCAGGGTGTATGGGATACTCCTGCAACCTGTGGTGCCAGGGCTTGCCGATAAAATATTATCTAGGTTGGGAGTCGCGTTTGAAGAGA
The DNA here is from genome assembly GCF_963082965.1 of Carassius carassius. Lineage (NCBI taxonomy): Eukaryota > Metazoa > Chordata > Actinopteri > Cypriniformes > Cyprinidae > Carassius > Carassius carassius. The sequence goes on along the minus strand of NC_081787.1, from coordinate 2,141,609 downwards.
GGAGCTGGGATTGTCTTAACTTCCTGAAGAGATATGAAGGAGGAGACTGTGGACTGGAAGGAAGAGTGCTGGGTCCTGATTTGGGAGTGTTGTTTAGTCGTCTAGAGAGGAGCCCGGTGAAAAAGAAGACTCCCAAAATGGAAACAACACAAGACGAAGGAAAATCTTAATGAATAGTTATATGAATATGATTTAATAAAAGATAGTGATGGATGGTGTTGGGGTTCAGTGACGCTTTATACAAATATACAACAAGGCATAAAAACAGACATGTTTTTTTTTAATGAGAAATACACAACAAAACTGAAAAAATTGTACAAATTGAAATAAAATAAGTCGCAATACTCTCATAATTTCCTGTACTTCTTTATACATAAACTCTTCCGTGGTTCACCTCTGAAAACAATGTTTGACTCTACTTTTGGGATCCTCTTCTTTCAGAAAGCTGCGTGAAGCAGAAAATCCGCTAAAACTACTCTTTACACCACTGATGAAATGCATTCAGACGCTCTTTTAGAAATAGGAGTTGGTGTTCTGTCCAGGTTGAGTACCTAAGGAAGGAAAAACGGTATATTTAAAATATCGCTGACGTTGCATTTTGATAAAGAACAGCACTGAGAATGAAAATAAATACAAAATGCATGAATTTAGAATATACCGTTTAAAAAAATACAAGGGCTTCAATTTACGAAAAAACAAACGGGGTGGAGTACTTTTCATTTCTGAAGTATTTTAGTTTCTTTTTTATTTCAAGCCCTTACTAATAACTACATATGAATAACTATCATGAAATATATAGCATATATAGTCACCATGAAACATAATTTTGTTCATACTTCCCACCCGTTTATGTTAGACTTTCAGATTTAATGTCGATGAATGATTGAATGTTTGGATTTCCTGCCTGATATACAGTAATTAGCTCAAGGACCTGCTGTTAACGATCTGCCTGGACAGTTTTACCGACTAATTTAGGTCGACTACCATTGACTATTAAGGGGGGCAGCCCTACAGGAAATAAGGATTTTTGTTGATATTGCTCTTGCTATGAGCATTTGAAGAGGTTTTGAGGGCAATGTATTTCATGCAAAAACACAGTAGTGCATCGTGGCTTTTAGAAACGGAGTGATATAAGGATTCAAGCATACTTGAGAGCTGCTGCTGGAGCTGTCTGACCAGCGCTGCGGTCTGCTGCTGCTGCTGGGTCTGCTGCATGCCTTGCTGCATGCCTTGGCGTGGGAACTGAGAGAAAACACAGTCGGAATAATCAAAAAAAGTAAAGCAGCAAGCCACATACGCTTCTAGAACGGTTTTAATAAATGTCTATCTGACTGATTTTCCACCGCTTTGTGTGTCATTGCATGATGCATTTTAAAAGTACATGATTGAAAGATGTGTAGGTGGTTTGGGGTCTCACCATGGGCTGCATTCCCAGGGTCTGGGTGGGAGTCTGGGCGGCTGCCACCGGCTGCTGTTGAACCTGCTGCTGCGGCACCTGCTGGGGCTGAACCTGCTGCTGCTGTTGCACTTGTTGCTGCACCTGCTGCTGCTGTAAGACAAACACACAGACACCATCACATAGGGGTGTAACGGTACGTGTATTCGTACTGGACCGTTTCGGTACAGGGCTTTCGGTACGGTGCACGTGTGTACCAAATGAAATATTTTGTGTGCGGAACATAGGTACATTTTCGTATTTCCAAACAAACATATTAAGTGGCGGAAGTCTCCGCATTCAGCGCAAATCCCGCCCTGCAGCTGATTTTAAGGCCGGCGATACACTGGATGCGTGGCGTGCGTGTGGCATTTCTGCTGCGTGTCAGTTGCGTGACAGCTGCTTCGCGTTTTCTGTGTCTTTACACACCAGAATCGTGCCTGACGCGGCGCTGGCGCCATGCTGCTGCTTTAGGTGACATAGAGGGAGACCGCCGACAGACCAGGATCTTGTCTTCACGACAACAATATCTATAATTCATGTTGAGCATAAATATAAAGCCTACTGATAAAGGACACCGTCAACAGTATTGACGGCAAAATAGACTATGTTTGACAGGTGCAATATGCCAGTGTGTCACCGGCCTAAGGTTTTCAAAAGGCATCACGTGAGTGTGAACATCACTACAACTAGGAAAAAACAGTTGTTATTCAAACGCAGCTCAGCTACCGTCGGCATTTAAACAGACCTTTGCTCTTAATTCAGATCGGTCCAACGCAATAACGAAATCTGAGCAGGTCTAAAAACTGAAACTGTTGATGCTGCACTTCACACTTTGGAAAAGTTATATATTTTTTAAATATGAGCAGGCCTACAAGCTGGGATTGGTAATGCTGCACTGTAATCATAGTTATTTATTTATATTTTTCATTATATTTTATTATATGATATTGGTTTGAGACAGAGTATTTTATTTAGTGTAGAACTTTGCAGCAGTATTTTATTTCTTATTCTTTTTTTATTTTATTATAAATTATATTTTATTATTTCTTTTATTAAAAAGTATTTTTTTTAAAAGTGTAAACAAATTGTTAAAAAAATTTATAGTAATAAACGACCTGCAGTTTAATGTTTGCATTTCTTTCCCTTACTGTACCGAAAATGTACCGAACCGTTACTTTAAAACCGAGGTACGTACCGAACCGTGATTTTTGCGTACTGTTACACCCCTACCATCATATTATAGGTGAATCAATTTGGACAGAGTGTCCGTGACGTCACCCCATTGGTTTCCGACGAGTGCTTTTGAAGGTAAAAGTGGGCATCGCCAACTTGGCAGCACGTCACCAAGCGTCACTCCCGGGTAATCGAAAATGGGCCAAGAGCTGGTTGCTGAAACCACGCCCACCTAACTCAACAGCAGCGGCAATCCACCTGTCAGTCAATTGGCCACGCCCTTAATTATGCAGAACTTTAAGGCTTCATATAATTCAAACGGATGAGTTATAAAAAATATTAACCCTCAGAGTTGTCACGAAGGGCAAAATTAAATATATAGACCAAAATAATTTTTGTATCAGGCTGTAAACGTTCTGCAGTGAATTTGGGAATTTTAACATGGGGAGTCTATAGGTTTGACTCCCTTTAGGAGCCAGCCTCTAGTGGCCAGTCGATGAAGTTGGAAAATCTGAACTTTGGCGAAAATTTGCGCCACGTTAACCAATCAGGAGCTTGCTCTAGTAGTGACGAGATTACGATGTAGCAAGCTGAGCCAAAATCCGAAATGACAATGGAGGAATTATATTTTATGTTTAACCCCAAAAGAGACATCAGAAGTTGCAGCGTCGAACCAAGTCGAGACTGCTTTCGTCGGTAACATGATCACTGAGCTCTCGCTGATTGCGTGGAGCTGATCGTCGCCGAAATCGGCGATACACATTTTTAAATAGGCGCCGTCTTTATAAATAAACCACATATTTGAGTTTAAAACAACTACATTCTCAACTGAAATACTTTAAAAATTAAATTTCATGACACCCTAACAGTAATATTCATCCCCCTCTATAGACTATATAGACCAAAATAATTTTTGTACCAGGCTGTAAACGGGCTGTTTTTTTCTGCTGTAAAGTAGGGCATTTTAACATGAGGAGTCTATGAGATTGACTCCCTTTTGGAGCCAGCCTCTAGTGGCCAGTTGATGAATTGCAGTTTTATGGTTACGTCAATGCAAAGACATCCTTTGAATAGACATCCTGCGGTGCGATTCGCACGAATGACGTGAAGTGAATTGAGCGTTTCTTTTTTTTTGATGCACGAACCGAGTGATTCGCGCGAGTTGAAAAATCTAAACTTTGACCAAAATTCGTGCCACGTTAAACAATCGGGAGCTTGCTCTAGTAGTGACATGATTACGATGTAGCAAGCTGAGCCAAAATCTGAAACAACAATGGAGGAATTATAAAATAATTTAAATATAAATAAACAGTAGATTTGAGTTTAAAACAACTACATTCTCGACTGAAATACTTTGAAAACTACATTTCATGACACGATAACAGTAATATTTTTGAAATTGTCCGAATAAATGGTTGAAATCACAATGCTGCATTAACTCAACTGGCAGAAGCCCCTCCCATGATGCGAATTTACGTCTGTTGTGAAGTGAGTTTCACGGGCGTGTGAAGTGAGTTTCACGCGCGAATGTAGCGAGTAAACACAAAATGTTCAAGCGTCCAACTATGCCCGAACTATAGTCGCATCTGGTGTGAACGCCCCAACTTGTTGATTTCACGAGAGGGAGCAGAAGGTGAATTGTTGGTGAATTGTTGAAATGTAGGCAATGTGTGAAATGCACAGTATCCCACAATGCATTGGGGTGTGTGGTTTACGTACTCTGAGAGCTGGATGTGGTCTGATCAGCTGCTGCTGTTGCTGCTGGGCTTGCTGCTGTTGTTGTTGCTGTTGCTGCTGCTGGTCCATCATCTGATTGGTCCTCATGTTGGGGTGCATGGCTTGTGCTCCCAAGTGGCTGTGCATCATAGGAGTCTGTTGCATGGACTGATGGGAAAACCTGAGACAGATGTTTTACACTCCTTCTAAGTTGGGTTGTGCAATACAAGAATGCAAGGAGACAAGCTTTATATTGTAAGCTAATGAGTTGATTTATTCTTGTTTCTTCCTCTGGTCATACAGTTTTTTTTTAGAAGAATGCTGATGCTTTTTAGGTCAGGAGAATCTGCGATATAATGCTATTGGGTGAACTGTCAGTGGGTGGAGTCACATACCATAACAAAAACAGACATTCTGACACTGAACACACATTTCAAAGCAGAATAACATGCTCTGGTATTGTTTTTCGGAGAAACAAGTGTAAACTTAGCATGTTTCCTAAATATCTGTAATTTTATGATTTGGCACATTCAAAAATGTACTTATAACACCTTTACGAAACACATTCAATTAGCTAGGAGTCCTCAAACTCCTAATTTGCTGCTTATTAATTAAGGAAAGTAAGGTAGTTACTATATAGTTATATTTAGGTTTAGGGTAAGGATAAGTGATCTAAAAAAATACTCATGCAGAATAAGGCATTAATATGTGCTTTATAAGTACTAAAAAGCCAATATTTAAGTTAATACGCAACTAGTTAATGGTGAATAATGTTGCAATACATGCTATATATTAGATATCAGCTATATTAGACAGCATGTGATATAATCATCTTTGGTAGCTCCATTGAAGGCATCTTGAGTAAAACAAATTCAGATTTAATGAAGGACAAAAAAAAGTTTGATTGCATCTTATTTAATTGTTGTGCTTCTTAATTAAGAATAACAATGAATCCATCTTTTGTTTTAGTCTTAAAAAGTGAAAGGTATGTAGATGCATGTAAGCAAAACAGACATCAAAACATATTTTCTTGTAAAATGTGACAAGATCGCGAATTCAAAAGTGAAAGCCCGGCTTATAACACAGCAAAAGAGGAACTCCGTTAACAAAATTCAAATAAAAAAATTATACTTCTGATGAAAAAGAACGGGTTGAATGTTAAACACTTTCATTTCCGATTAACTATAAATGCAATAACATTGGTTAACTTGCAAAGGAAATAAATAATCAGGAAACTAAATGAGGTCAAATAAATCATGGGTTAGAATTGACTGTCTATTGATTTGTTTATAGGTGCAATAATAATAATGATATTTATCTTAAATTACATCAATCATGATCAGTAAACACGATTATACTTTTTGAGCAAAATAATCATCAGTTGAACCATAAGAGAAGCATGACTAAAATTTTACTAAAACTGGCAAACTTTTAGTTAACTAAAACTTGACTAATCATAAATAAACATTGCACAAGACAAAAAAAAATTACCAAATTAACAGGAAAAATCCAAGCACTTGTGTCTGTGACTGACCTTTGTGGGTTTGGCACTGTGTGTGCGTATGCTCCAGGAGCCTGTTGATGGACGTAGCCGCTAGGTCTCGGCTGCATTTGCCTAAGAGGGTCCACCATGGCTGGGTTTGTGCCAGGATGTCCTCCCTGGAAGCCCTGGTTGCCATACGAGGCAGGACCTATTCCTCCGGGCTGAGAGGGGTGCGGCTGCATCCCCAAGTGTGAGTCGTATGTGGTGTAGCCCTGGGAGATGTTCTGAAGAGAGAGAGAAGCATGGGCTGTCATCACCGGGTTTCAGCAAATGCTGAATATATCAACGATGCAAATTTGCCTGTACGTGCCTGTGTCGGTTGCATCGATGGATATTGTTGATTAGGTGCCACTTGTCTAATCTGCGCTTGTCCAAGTAAATGATTATGATTCTAGAGAAGTGCAAACAGAGCATAAAAAACACGAATGCTTTCCATTTCCATATCCTTTGGTCTACGTCAAATTTAAGAGTTACCATAGTTTCCTTTTTAAATCGAAGTGACCCATATGTGACGCTGGAGCACAAAAGCAGTCTTAAGTCTCTGGGGTATATTTGTAGCAATAGTCATCCAAAATGTGGGAGAACTTTACTTTGAGCCTTCAAAAAAGAAGAGTAACCTGTAAACTCTGCACTACTGAACTGTTTAAGACTTTTATTTGTGCAGATTCTCCAGTACAATGTTGTTTGCAAATGTTTAACGTTAGTCGTAAAAGCTGATAACATTGCTTTTTAACAGTTAACATTTAAAGATTTACAAACATGTTCTGTGATCAGTTTGTCGTTTACCAGTTCATACTTCAGTCGTGCAGCCTAATTATGACTGAATGAGAGAGGTAAATGTTTAAATGTATTTGAAGTGCACTTTTTTTCTAAGTATTCACTGCTCTTTTTCACACAGCAGTTTTTTTGTGTGTCAAATTTTATTTTTTCTGGACAACCTTCTGATGGATTTTACTTTAAATTGTGAGTTCCATTCAGGTTTCATGCCACTGGCACTTTATTCGAAGGATTGTTTACAATTTCACAGCATAAGCTATAAAGCTGTTTCCCAGGTATAAGTTGTGTTTACAGGAAAAAAAAATAAAATGCAATGTATTGCAAATTTATTCTGTTTTATTCTTCGTGAAAATATTTTCTGAAAGATTCCTTAAGCTTTGTTCGGGATGTTAAACTACTTTAGGAGCTCTAAGGACTGCCATGGTGAAAACATTATTTGAAATCTTGTGAAATTTGCTAGAGTATGGGTCAGTGTTTTGATTGCAGAAGAGTTTGACAAAGGATCACTAACACATAATAAAACAACTCCAGGTATATTTTTGATGAGGATATGACAATGCAAAACGGTTAAAATCTCTAAAAGTCTATCTTGAATGATAAAGACCCTTTGTTAATAATTAAATTGGAAAAAATGGGCAGAACTAAAATATAAGTACATAAAGATTAATCGTAAAAATAATCGACAGATTAATCGATTATCAAAATAATCGTTAGTTGCAGCCCTAGTCAAAAATACATTTTATGCGTTAAAATTATAGATTTTTCTTTTATGACAAAAATCATTAGGATATTAAGTAAAGATCAAGTTACATGAAGATATTTTGTACATTTCCTACCGTTAATATATCAAAACGTGATTTTTGATTAGTAATATGGATTGCTAAGAATTCATTTGAACAACTTTAAAGGTGCTTTCCTCAATATTTAGATTTTTTTGCACCCTCAGATTTCAGATTTTTTTTTAAATAGGTGTATCTCAGCCAAATATCGTCTGATCCTAATAAACCATACATCAATGAAAAGCTTATTTATTCAGCTTTCAGATGATGTATAAATCTCAATTTCGAAAAAATCAACGCTTAAGACTTCTGTTGTCCAGGGTCAGATATATGGAAGCTTGATCCTGCCACTGAATAAAATAAAAAAGTAACCACGACTTTGTCTTACAATTCTGACGTTTTCTCAAAATTGTGTGTTATGAAGTCAGAATTGTGATGCATAAATAAGCAATTTCAAGAAATAATGTTAGAATTGTGACATAAACATGCGATTCTGGGAAATAAAATCAGAATCGCAAGATATAAACTTGCATCAATTGTGCGTTTATATCATGCAATTCTGAGAAAAGACAACTTGTGAGATAAATCCCAATTCCATTTTTTTTTATTTAAAATAGCCATGACCATATACTCTATATATAGACAACCATTTAAATGCAATCAAGTCAAGCCATAATAATACTTGTTGCCAAGTCTGGGCTTTAACCACACATCTACTGGTTTGGTTTCCCAGTCCTAGCTCAGTCTACTCTTTTTTTTTTTTTTTTAAGTGAGAATACCATCTCACCAGTCATTTATAAACACAATTTACAGCACGCCCCAAAACTTAAAAAAAAAAACTCACAGACACATTAAAGGCTCAAGATGTCTCAAACACCAATTTTTCAATGATTCAGAAATGCATCACTGTCTAAGTGAGATTTCAAGGAAACCATAGCTGCATTTACATTGCAAATCTTAATGCACAGAACCGATCTTTTAACCATATCCGATTTTTAGGCACACCTTCACTAACTTTGGACATGACTGGTATCTGATATCTGTATCTGATATCCCACCTTAAAGGAATGTCTGCAGATATTGCTTTACTTTGCACTTCAAGTTTTGAATGACCGTGCTATTGAAATGTATATAATTCACGTTGAGTGGCCATTATTATTTGACAGCATGGACAACGCTGTCATGGATGTTCTCCAGCACAAATACGGACTGAACGGCTAAATAACAGAAAATAACAGTACTTTGCATTTGTTATGCTATTTTATCTACAGTAGAATTCTTTAGTGTAATAAAGTAGCGCCAAGATGATATTTATTGGAATGAATTTGAATTAATTAAAGAGCGAGAGAGAAAACGAGCAAGTGATTGTGAAGCTTGTTGGTTTAATTACCCAAACTACTAAGTTATCACCTCATTGATGAGAAATATAATATAATTTTTCGCTGTTGTATTTATAAAACTCACAGGGCAGAGGCTGAAAACCAGCTCCTGAATATACAATTTCTAACTCGTATAAAGTTTCCATCTTTTAATAAAATGCGAGCGCAATACAGCACACCAGCATTAAAACACAATCTTTATGGGCAAATGTTGGATTGGGAGTTCTGCAAGGAATCAGATATTTCTGTTTAGATGTCGGTCAGATGTCCAGATATCGGATATGTATCCGATTTAAAACCACATTTGGTTTTACACATGTGTTTACACATCTGCAACAAATTCCAAACTGTGTGAGCAATAAAATCAGATTTTTTGTGCCAGTCTAAATGCATCCAATGTGTGTTTTTGGTCTGGGTTCTTGACCAGTTAAACCAGACTCACCAGTCTGACCGGTAGCTGATGACGGATAAGCTGCCCCTGATGCATGCTCGGTGGAGGCTTGTAGCCCATCTGGAACTGCTTGTCCATTCCCATCATGGTGCCCATGCTAGCACCCGGCATATTAGTTATGCTGTAGGTGGGACGCTGAGGAATTTTGCCCATAGGAGCCCTGGAACGGAAATTGGGCTCTAAACCGGGACCCCCTTACGGGGGAAAATACAATGAGATAAAAGACAACTAAAAAACAAAGCAGAAGATGTCCTACATGCATCCCACGATGCTAAAATTACTGAAGCAACTGGATTTTTAAAAAGTTCAAAAGGAAAAGAGGTTAAAATGCATGCACTGACCTGGTGGCAGAGGCTGGTTTTGGCCATACATGCTTATTGGAGTCTGGTAGCCCATTCGGAAAGTCATGTTTGACTGGTTCATCAACAGATCAGGAGCCATGCTTGGCGCGTACTGCAAGACTGGGTTGTGCGCCTTGTAGTCCTAGACCACAGGAAACAGTTGCAATTTAGATTTTAAAAGAAAACTTGATATTTAACTCCAAGTCAAGCCCTTTTTGCTTCTTTTGTCATTTTTACCTCTTGTTTATTTGCGGATGTCGGCTTCTTTTTCTTTTTCTTCTTACTGGGGTCAGCTGTGACACTATTGACGCTCTTCTCCGGCTTCCCAGGATCCACCTTCTTGTCCGGCTCAGGAGGCACAGGTGTGGGTAGCTCTTCCTCCTCTTGGGGCAGGTTGAGAGGTGCCAGATAGTAACTGCGTGGTTTGGGCTTTATGTGGGTGTGGTAAAGCAGGAGCCTCTGCTGCTCTTCATACTTGGTGACTTTGCGATCAACCCGCACAGTCCCAAACCAGCCCCAGGACAGCGGAGCCGAGTGCTTCAGGCCCTCGAACACGTCCCAAGGAGAGATCTTCTGCTTAGTCGACACCTGAAGACCCTGTGTGTGAGAAACCACGATGCAAAGGTCAGCGAATGTCCAGAAGCCAAGTAGCGCTACCATACGTACCAACGTACCTCTTTTTCAAATCCGGCAATTTTGTTGCCCTTTGTGTCAATGAGTGACCCCTGGGGCTCACAGGTGATGACATCACGCGTCTGCTTGGGCAGAGGCAGCAACTGCCGCACTTTCTCCAAGCTCTCGGACTGACGGTCACCGAGCTCTTTCTGCAGGGCAAAACAAACAAAAGTCTTACATTTCCAGAAGAAAAGTGAGTGGCACATGTCTGTGCAAATGCACAAAATCACTGCCGTGATGATATAGTGTTGCTGATCACAGTTGCTACTGGCTTAAAACTAAATTGGGATTGGTTTGATTTTTTCATTTTGTTTTTTGAAAGAAGTCTCACCAAGGCTGCATTTATTTGATCAAAAATGCAGTTAAAAAAAATTATATTTCTATTTGAATATAGCTTCAAATGTAATTTATTCCTGTGATGTGAAGCTGAATTTACAGCATCATAACTCCAGTCTTCAGTTGTAGTAAAATAAAGTAAATAAAATTAAGTCATAATATTTTGAGAATAAAGTCGTAATGTTTTAAGAATAAAGTCACAGCACTGAGATTAAATCTGTAGTACTTTGAGAATAATGTCGTGATATTTTAAGAAAATAAAGTCATAGCAATATGAGATTAAAGCCAATATTTTGAGAATAAATGTCGTAATATTTTAGGAATAAAGTCACAGCATTGAGATTAAATTTATAGAATAAAGTCAAAATATTTTTTTGAAAGAAGTCATAGCAATATAAGATTAAAGCTGTAATATTTTGAGAATAAAGTCGTGATATTTTAAGAGCAAAGTCATAGCACTGAGATTAAAGTCACAGTACTTTTAAAATAAAGTCGTAGCGATATTGGATTACGCATCGTAATCTTGAACAAGCTTAAATAACATGAACTAGAATTAATGTGACAATTTCACCTACTCCGCAAAAAAAACAAAACGTCTGTAGTGTCCAACCTTTCATTCCTCATATGTATTTCACATTAAAAACAAAGTCTGAAGTGGACTCCATCTCATTTTCTGACGTAAATAAGTATTTCTCGGTCTCACCCTGAGCTTCTTGACCAGGTTCATGTAGGCCCTCTTATTCTCCTCCATGCTGCCTTGAGAGATGCTGGACATGTCAGCCGCCAGAGTGCCGTTAATCAACACGCTCAGCATGTCTAACACCGTCGTGAAGAGCTCACTAATGGAAAACAACAAACATCATTATCAAATTAAGAGAGTATGGCAAAGGTTGATCAGAGACTGTGTCGGATCTCACTTGTTAGACTGCATGTCCACTGTGCCACTGCTGATGATGTCCAGCAGAAGCACCGCCCACTCCGTCGTCTGCTGTGTGCTGCGCTGCACCGTATCAAACATCCCTCCCACCTACAGACCACGAGACACCAAACAAGAACTGAGCTCAGTGTAATTTAACCGAATCTCAGTGACATTCATTTGTCTTCTAGGCAGAGTTTAACCTCGGTGCATGCAATACAAGGAAATGAGATCGATGAGAGGCAGATCAACACACAGATTGTGCTTCTTAGGTCAGACAGATGATGTATGAGAAACAGATGACGGTTGCGCACCAGATTGAGTCGCAGCTTCAAGGCCTCGTGCATCATCTGCTTGGCTTTGCAGTCGTCCTGGTACTGGTCCTCTCGCCAGTTAGTCACAATCTGACGAGGAACACACCACATCAGTCTTGAGAGATGAGAAGCATTGACTGACAGTCACTGGGTGTGTGTGTTGATGAGGTACCTGCTGGACTTGGCTGTAAAGGGAAGTCAGGAGACCCTCTCTCTGCTCATCTTGTCCCTTGAGACACGTCAGCACCAGAGAGAGGAAAGGCTGCTGGCTCAGGAGAGACATACTGAGAGAGAAAAGAAAACGGAGGAAATGGTGATTCTTGATAATACAGCTGCTCATGTTCATTATTGTGATATATACCATATTACTGATCATGCCTAGACTGTAAGCACAAAACAACAAGCACCGTTTTTAATTAGCTTGAACTCTATATTATTTTAGAGTGTTGTTGTTTAGAATCAAACTTACACTACTGTACACAAGTTTGGGGTCAGTAAGAGTTTGAGCAAAAGCTCCTTCAAAAAGCAACCTGGGATTCCAGAGGCATTCAAAATAAATACATTTATTAATATATATATATATATGTATATATATATATATATATTTTTTTTTTTTTGTAAGAACTTAATCTTTAATTCAACAAGGACAGATTCAATTGCTCAAAAAGGGACAACAAAGACATTCAAAATGTTTTAAAATATTCAAATTGTAAAGAATCCCTGTTCTTTTGAACATATTCATCAAAGAATACAAAAAAATTAATAAATAAATAAATCAGTTTCCACAACAATAAGCAGCACAACTGCTTTCAACATCGATAATGATAAGAAATCAGCATATTAAAATGATTTCTGAAGGATCATGCGACACGGTCATAGAAACGCATCTCGGAGGGCAGTATGATTTAGTTTCTTATCGTTTATAACGACTTTAAGCAGAATATCTAGGCACATTTGAGGCACTTAGCATCAGGAGAAAGGCAACAGTGTAAATAAACCTGTGTGTTAAGTCGAATACCTTTTTTGTTTCTGCCGATCTCTTTCTTTCCTCGAGGAGGGTCCCAGATGCTGTCCCTTCTCCAGCTCTTCACCCGCAGCCTTCAGCACGTGACCCTGCACTGAGGTGGGCAGCTTCCCAATCAGAGGAGCCACTAACCAGACCCCTGAACGCTCGGAGGAACTGGAGGAAACACAAACATGCAGGGCATGAGCTGCACAGCACAGCTTTCTGGAGAAGAGAAGGCCAGTCCATCCACTCCATCAAAGTGAGCAATGATTGGGGTCACCGACCTGAGCACAGGTTTGGGTTTGCTGGCACTGTTGGTATTGGAGACGGAGCTGCTGGAAACCGCAGAGCCATTCATGGTGGGGTTACTAGAGTTCATCTCAGCAGACTTCTGGAAAACCTCAATGGTGGCCTTGGCTATGTTCTCCAGAAGAGAATACAGCTCCTGTTAAGGATGGGTTCAGATGTACAAACCTTAAGAAAAGACGAGAAATCATCGAACGGTGATGAACTCAGCAAACAAGCTTCGGCTTACGTTGTTTGAGCTTTGTTTGATCATGAGCTGCAGCTCGAGAGACGACTGTCTCATGGTCCACTGGTCCATGTTCTGTAAGCAGACGAAATATGGAAAGAATGCTTTTAAAGCAATCAAAGCAGAGCTTAAGAGCCCCAGCTGGAGGTTAATTGTCTATGAAAACTAATCCAGAATAATGAGCTGCTGTGAGACCCACATAAATCATTCATGGCTAAAGGGTGTGAAATTAATAATTAAACTCAGGGAAATGACTCTCTGTTCATTCTATTCTACAGGGTTTAAAAGCTGAAAGTCGCATTTCTTTGCACTGACAGCATCACCAAATGGATTTGCAAAATCAATGACTGTTTTCAAACAGGTTTCCAGAAAACTCCTCGGCAAATGTTTATAAGATGGTATATTACAGTGTTTCCCCAGGACTCTGTGAGACTATGGTGAGTGGACACCTAACCATCTAGAAAAGATTCTACATATATAAGTAAAGGAAAAATTAAGAAATCTAACCTCTTTTCAGTCTGCATTGATTTGTACCAGGACTTTAAAGTGGACTAAAAAACTATTTTGTTGTGACAGTGACACACTGGTATTTTTAGGAAGCCAAACTAATTAAAAATAACAATAAAGATAATGAAAAATTACTATTATAACTATTAAGACAAATCTATTACTATTGTAAAACAACTGCACTGTAAAAAAAAAAAAAGATATTTAATAATAGGTAAAAAAGAAAAGAAAAAAAGGAATATATAAAAATTTACAGACTGCTTGAAAATACTCAGTTTCTCTGGATTTATCTAATTTTTAGTTGTGTGTTTGAATAAAATAAAATTTTTATTTTATTCTGTTAACTACTGATGACATTTCTCTCTTCCAAAATGTTGTCACTAAGAGCATGCAATGACAATTGGTCGAGATAACAAAAATATGCCGTGTTTTCAGACGTTTAGATTCATTTTTAGACAACAAAATACCAATGTTTTAACTTCAGAAGAGTTAAGAAGTCAATATTTGGTGGAATAACCCGCAAAAAAAAAAAAAAAAAGATTTACAAGACTTTTTATTTGAAATTTGAAAAATGTTACCAGACCTTCTTAGAATATAAACATATTTACATTTTTCTCAAACCCATACCTAGTAAATCTAAAGAAACTGAAAATATTCAGGTGGCTTCTTATTTTTTTCCATAGCTGTAAGGGGTGTAACGGTACGTGTATTCGTACTGGACCGTTTCGGTACAGGGCTTTTGGTACGGTGCACGTGTGTACCGAATGACCGAATGAAATATTTTGTGTGCGGAACATGGGTACATTTTCGTTTTTCCAAACAAACATATTAAGTGGCGGAAGTCTCCGCTTTTAGCGCAAATCCCGCAGCTGATTCTAAGGCCAACGTCACACTGCTGCGTGGCGTTTCTGCTGCGTGGCGTGCGTGTGGCGTTTCTGCTGCGTGTCAGTTGCGTGACGGCTGCTTCGCGTTTTCTGTGTCTTTACACACCAGAATCGTGCCTGACGCGGCGCTGGCGCCATGCTGCTGCTGTAGGTGACATAGAGGGAGACCGCCGACAGACCAGGATCTTGTCTTCACGACAACAATATCTATAATTCATGTTGAGCATAAATATAAAGCCTACTGATAAAGGACACCATCAACAGTATTGACGGCAAAATAGACTATGTTTGACAGGTGCAATATGCCAGTGTGTCACCGGCCTAAGGTTTTTAAAAGGCATCACGCGAGTGTGAACATCACTACAACTAGGAAAAAATGATTGTAATTCAAACGCAGCTCCCGTCTGCATTTAAACAGACCTTTGCTCTTAATTCAGATCGGTCCAACGCAATAACGAAATCTGAGCAGCTCTAAAAACTGAAACTGTTGATGCTGCACTTTGGAAAAGTTATATATTTTTAAATATGAGCAGGCCTACAAGCTGGGATTGGTAATGCTGCACTGTAATCATAGTTATTTATTTATATTTTTCATTATATTTTATTATATGATGTTGGTTTGAGACAGAGTATTTTATTTAGTGGAGAACTTGTCAGCAGTATTTTATTTCTTAATTTTTTATTTTTTTATATATATTTTATTAAAATTAAAAAAAAAATAAGAAAAAAAAAAGTGTAAACAAATTGTTAAAAAAATGTTATAGTAATAAACAACCTGCAGTTTAATGTTTGCATTTCTTTCCCTTACTGTACCGAATTTTTGCGTACTGTTACACCCCTAATAGCTGTATATAAAATACATGGTGTGTCTTAATTTCTTCACAAGTGCTAGGCCCTGGAGCTTTAATTTTGGTGGTAATCTGCAACCAGGCCTTATATTTCCATGACAGCAGGTATACAAACACTTCTCATTACTAACCTTGAGAAACAATGTAAACATGTCCACAACATTTTCAAATTCATGCAACGGAAAATAAAGTGAACCTGGTGCACATTGTGCTCCCAAATGCATAAAAATATCCATATATCAGCATAAGCAGAGAGTAGGTTTTCTGCATTTACTGTGAACCATACGTGCTGAAACACAAAGCATTAGAATATATAGCCTGCTTAATTAAATTACAGCCTTTTCCTAAATGCACGATGATAATTTGCAAATTTGGATTTTAATTCGAAAGACAGATACTTTGCCAAAGCAACAGCACAAAACACTTTTGTTATTGTAGGTGAAAATATATTTTTGGTTCTGTATGGAACTGGCAGGATAGATTACGGTATGGGAAACACTGTAATGTTTAAAGTAGGGCTGGGATAAACGATTATTTTTTAAACGATTAATCTAGCGATTATTTTTTCGATGCATCGATTAATCTAACGATTAATTTTTCAGACCGATTTGATTTCGATTATCTCCCCATTAATTGACTACTAACAATTTATACATGTTGATTTACATATCTGAATGAAAAAAAACATCAATTCCTTAACATTGCAATATATGTTTATTGCTCTTAAAATTACAAAATAAAAAAATTACTAAGAATGCATTACTTTGCACTTGTATAGAGACAGCATTCAAAAAAACCTTGAAAACACATAGCTTACTGAAACAAGCTTACTGAACACATAGGGTCTAGCTTACTGAAAAAAGAAGTTCTTTCAGATGAAAATAACAACAACTTGATGTCTAGTATTCAATAAAAAAGTTCACCCAAAATACTTGTTTAGAGCAATTGAAAGAATACAGTATGTAAATGTAAACTTGAGGGCTTTAAGCTAATACAGAGAGTGCTTTTACAAAAAAAATTAACAGTGGGAGCCAGCAGCCTGTCATGGAGAAAAAAAAATCTCCGAATGCTCCACGTGAAACTTTGGTGTTTCGCCCTTTTTCTATCGTGTTTAATGATTTTGATTAATATGCACAAGGGAGGGAGAGAGCAAGAAGCGCTCGTGTTGTTTGAAGACTGTGAGTGCGCGCGCAGCCGGGGCTCTCTCTCGTACGCGCCCTGTCACTGTCACTCACCGATCAAATAAGGCTTTGACAGCCGCCAAAAAAAAGATCAATGCAGAAAAACCCCTGGATTGGTTATATAACGTTGGACAGAATGTTGATCCGGCCATCGCGTATATTCAGCGCACATAAGGTAAACGTATTTTTTGCGTCGACGTCATCGATGACCTCGACGCGTTGTCCCAGCCCTAGTTTAAAGTAATATTCAAATGTATCTTAACTTAATGATTTCGATGTAATGTGAAAATCTAAAAATTGACTATACTACTATAAAAAGCTCCGTCGACTCAGGAGCAGATGTTCAGATGGGGTCAAGTGAGAGCGTGTGACCTGCAGGATGCGTTTGATGCGCTGTCTCTGAGGATTCTCGCCCTCCTCACTGTCCAGATGCCTGTGCGGATAACAGATGAGCTGCAGTAAGCGCTGAGCTTGGATGTTTACCAGCACTGGATCCTGCAGAGCACTGCTGTCCTCCGACAGAGACTTCAGACACCGCTCACCCACCCACTCCTGAACCACAGACAAAATGCATTCCCACAAGATTTGGATGATCACATCATCATTATCTAGCCAGTGGTTAGGATGTGAAAAATGTGAAAATATGTGACCCTGGAGCACAAAACCAGTCTGAAGTCTCTGGGGTATATTTGTAGCAATAGCTAAAAACACATTGTATGGGTCAAATTTAGACATTTTTATTTTATGCTTAAATTCATTAGGATTTTAAGAAAAGATTATGTTCCATTAAAATATTTAGTAAATTTCCTACCGTAAATATATCTTGAGTAGTAATATGCATCGCTAAGAATTCATTTGGACAACTTTAAAGGTGATTTTCGGATCAGTAAAAAAAATAAAAAAAAAATAAAAAAAAATTAGCCTCATGACTGGTTTTGTGGTCCAGGGTCACATATTTCCACAATTTCAGTCTATACTGGTATTATAACAGCTAAAATTACTCTAAGTAGGACAATCTGATCCTCTTGAAACCCTCACCTGTTGGCAGATGCTCTTCAGCACATACTTGGCGTAAACCACCAGACTGGCCGTTTCAATCGAGACATTACGTCCTCCGGATTTTTTGGAGCCCATGTCATCCTCTCCGATGTCATCCAATCCAGCGGA
Organism: Carassius carassius; assembly: GCF_963082965.1. NCBI lineage: Eukaryota > Metazoa > Chordata > Actinopteri > Cypriniformes > Cyprinidae > Carassius > Carassius carassius. The sequence continues at coordinate 2,123,646 of NC_081787.1, read as the reverse complement.
GTGGGAGAAGCCTGAACCCTTCAGCTCAGCATCTCCTGGAGAAATACACACAGAAGTCACCGTTTTTAGGGACCAATCAATTCTGAATGCATAAACTGCGTCTCATCTCCATCTCCCAAACTCCTCTAAGCTTTGATCGGTTGCTTTTGGCCAAAATCCCAGAACAACATCCATATTAAACCTCAATAAACCTGTTGTCCTCTCACATCAAAATCAAACCACTCATTTATTTGTTTTTTTTTAAACAAGTGCATGATCTGTGCATATTTCCTTCCTGATTTCAGACGAGACGGCGTTTTCACTGGTATTACGGATTATGGTATTTAGCTGGAAATGAATGTTAAAAAGACAATAATTGATGGATTAATGTGGTTTTATATTTTAAAATATTAGTTTTTAATCAGCTGTTTGGATTCACATTCTGACGGCACCCATTTACTGCAGAGCATCCATTGGTGAGAAAATAATGCAAAGCTTCATTTCTGCAAATCTGATGAAGAAACAAACACATCTAAATCTCGGATGGCCTGACGGTGAATGCATTTTTTAGCAAATTGTCATTTTTGGGTGAACTATGTCTTTAACCTCCCTGTTTGAGTCCCCTGTTAAAGTCTCAAAGTCTCACCGAGCATGAAAACAGCCTTTAACACGGCAAACACGGCTCCCACCACAATGCTGTTCTGAGAGGCAGCCAGCAGATGTCTGTCGCAGGACGATCGGATGCCCACTGTGGATTTGTCTGTGGACAGAAGCATTATTCTCAGCTTTATGGGTTCATCTAGAGTCGGTCTGATGTGAAAAAGAGAGTTCGAGTTGATTTGGAGGGAGCTGTAACCTGATTTGGTGCCGTCTTGAGGACAGGGGTTGCGCTGTGGGGTTCTGAACAGATGAAGCAGGATCCGACAGGTAAGTCTGGCTCCAGATTCAGAATCCTGCTCACTACAGGCTGAACACACACACACACACACACACACACACGTCACCTCAAGTGTCTTCTATTAAAAGGCACTGGCCTCAGAATATGACTCCTATGACTCAAACGAACATAAATAAACACCCAGGCATAAGAATCCTATGAAGTTCCCAGAATGATCCTCAGACTTGATTTAAGGTGTTGGTTCAACCAAACACACATTTTGCCATAAATTGCTAAACCATATGTGACTCTGGACCAAAAAAACCAGTCTGAAGTCGCTGGGGTATTTTTGTAGCAATAGCCAAAATACATTGTATGGGTCAAAATTATAGATTTTTCTTTTATGCCAAAAATCATTAGGATATTAAGTAAATATCATGTTCCATGAAGATATTTAGTAAGTTTCCTATCATAGATATATCGAAACGTAATTTTTGATTATTAATATGCACTGCTAAGAATTCATTTGGACAACATTTAAAAGCCAATTTTCTCAATATTTCGATTTTTTTGCACCCTAAGATTCCAGATTTTCAAATATTGTCCGATCCTAACAAACCATACATCAATGGAAAGCTTATTTATTCAGCTTTCAGATGAGGTATAGATCTCAATTTCAAAAATTGGCACTTATGACTGGTTTTGTTGTCCAGGGTCATGTATGTTGTTCCAAACTGAATGACAGAAATGTTGAAATAATTTAAACAGAAGGTGAACATGTTTGTGATGAGAACCAACCTCACTGATTCCAGCATGTCAAGCAAGTTTGAGCATCCATTTATAATTTTTACTGAGCTCTGTGTGTGTGTTGATCAATGTTTATGAGTGAAACATTTGATGGTTGGACAAAAATGTTTAGAGAATAGTAAAAACACCTTAATTTGTGTTTCAAAGGTGTACAGAAGTCTTTTGGTGTGAAATAACATGAGGGTGAGTAAATTAATTTTCATTCCTGGGTGAACTATCACTTTAAATTATTACGCAAAGTTATTGGGCTTTTCTGAATGAATTTTGCTAATTTTGTAGTTCAGCAGCTCAAGTTTTTATTGTGGGGGGAAAAACTGGAATGATATGATGATTGAGTAATCAATTAAAATTTTAATTAAAATGTAAATGTTTTAAATCAAATAACAGGAAGAAACTCAAGAATTGTTGCAATGTGAGCTTGTAATATGTCATTGAACAGAAGTACTTTTAGTAGAATATCATTTGCTTTAGGAACAGAATCCCACCAGTATTAAAATATGTAGAAATGTATGGTTTTTCAAAAAAAAAGAAAAAGAAATTGCCAGCTCTAAATTTTAAACATTTATAGGGAGTTTAAATTTAATATTTATGTATTGATTTCTTGGTAACTCTTGGTAAAGCCTATATGTACAATGCATTATACAAATAGTAATAATGAAGCTTGTAATGCTTCATATTTTCATAAATAACTGTAACCCAAGTTAAAATGCATTAACAATATTTGATCACCAGTTTTAATGCATTATCCTTTCTAACAATGAATAACTAAGTATTATAATTTATAACAACTGTGGTTTCAATTATTAATGAGATCATACAAAATATAAGGCGCATTACAAGGCATGATAAATGCATTTAAACTACATTTATAATTAATTATATATAAAGGCTTTAAGTAAAGTGTCATCTTTTTTTTTAGAACATCATCCTGCTCTAGGACTTCAGATTCAGTCTGTCTAAATTTGGCACATCTTATATTGACCTTATGTATTACCAATATGCATTGATTAAATAAACATAAAAAAAATTAATGACAAAGTATTTTTTCCCAACATTTACATGTTTTCCCACAGCTCTCTCTCTAAATATGCACTTCTGAACACCATCTTTCACTGCTGCCCTGAATAGCTCCTTGTGTGTTGAGCCAATCGGAGACAGAGAGAGAGACTGTGGGCGGCAGAAGCAGCTCTCTGGCCGCAGGACAAAGCTAAAGATGGAGCTGCCCGGTGTGAAATGTGGAGACATCAAACAGGCTGGCAGTTAGTACTGACGTCTGTCTGATTTCTCTGAACTCTCTCAGGTAACTGTGAAAAACTGAACGACTCCAAGAGTGAGGTATGCAGTGACTGAGTGTCTGTATGGCAGGAATACTGAAGGATCTGTACCTGCGTTCAGAAGGGAGGGAATGGCCACACAGCGCACCAGATCCTCCAGCAACAAACACTGACGAGCTATCAGGATGGCAACGAATGTCGCCAGCGAGTCGTGGAAAGACAGATCACTCACCTGCCAAAGAGAAAACGTATTCAATTACCACCAGGAACATCTCGAACAGCTATTTAAAGGGACAGTTCACCAGAAATGAAAATGTACTGCTACTCAACTACATATCAATGAACACACATGGTTCCTGAAGATATATCGAGGTCTTATGAAGAGAAATGACCGGTCTGTGCAAGAAACTGAGCATTATTTATAACATTACTACCTTATCCAGAGACTCGGACAAACGGGAATACAATTTGTTTCTGCGAACTGGTTCTTTCAGACAGTTTGTTTCAATGAACTGGTTAAATTCACTAATTTGTTAATGTTATCATGCAATTACATCGCGTATACACCATTATATTATTAAAGCACCCAATAATGATGTGGATGTTTAACATTCAACATTAAAATTTATGCATTTAGCAGACGATTTTATCCAAAGCGACTTAAAGTGCATTCAGGGTAACATTTTTTACCTAACATGTGTTCCCTGGGAATTGAACCCCCAACCAATTCAATTAATTCACTAAAAAGAACCAGTTCAAACGAATGATTCATTTGTGAACCAGACATCACTCTGGACAGAGTCTCTGGGTTACAGGTAATGATGCTGTAAATAATGTTCAGTTTCTTGCACAGACTGATCATTTCGCTTCATCAGACTTCAATATTTCATCAGGAGCCACAAGAGTTAATTTTGTGTTACTTGATATGCGGAATTGCATTTCATGAATCACAAGGTACCACCGTTTCAACTAAAAATCTTCTTTACTATTCTACTGAAGAAAACAAAAGGTCGCCAACATCTTGGATGGCCTGAGGGTTAAATCATCTACACATTTCACCACTCATCCATCGACTTCTAGCTGAAGAGTAACTCTTCTAGTCATTCTACGTCAACCTTGATAATCCACAAAAATCGATCTAAACATGTTTTAGACATCTGCACAAGTATGCTTAAAACACGAAATGAGATCAAACGGCTACAACATGTAAGCAGTCAATGCAACAGATGAAATCGGACTCACGTCAACGTTGCAGAGCAGATCGTTGAAGCCACAGTTGCCGTTGTTGGAGGAGCAGCAGAGAGCCTTGAGCACTCCCAACCACTCGGCGCTGAGAGAGCGACAGTACGCCGTCAGCTCGGCACACAGGATCCCGATATCATTCACCCTGAAACAAACCACACAACAGTTCCTCACCGCAGGAGAGCAGGGCAGCTACGGATGCCATGCAGATGTTCTGCTATTACTGAAGATGTTTATGGAAACTCATGGTGCGTTCAGACCAGAAGCATTAAGCGAGTGATTACCATGTTAAGTCAATGGAAAGACGCGAATAGACAACCTACGATGCGATTCGCGTGAATGACGCGGCGCGGATTGAAAGTTTAGAGCATTTTTTCATGCGCGAAACGCGTGATTCTCATGAGTTGAAAAAGCTTGAACGTTTATCTTTTTATTTAGCCATGAGGTTTAACTAAAGACTAGTTACATACTTTTTGTCTTGAAGTGTTAAAGACAGATGTTAATCTATTCTACGATTTAAACTTTGATAGTAAAATGGTAAAAATAAAATTATCTTTAATTGTTTACTGCTACCGTAAACTGCCTTCAGGCTAATTAACTGGAATATTTCACAGTTTGATTATTACAATTAACCGATCATTTTTAACTGTAGGTTTTCTTACATTGCTTTTTTTTATCAAAAAAGTTATTTATATTAACCCTCAAAGACCGATATAGCCGCCCGCGGCTAAAAATAACTGTTGTTTTTTAATGTTTAATAACTTTTGAACCGCTAATCCAATCTGAATGCTGATGTAAAAAGCAGTGATGTAAAGCAGAGATTCTCCATGTTTCGGAGATATCCCATTTATTTATTGGATATTCAGAGGCGCCGTAGTGCACGTGATTACGTCATCACATTTTGACAACATTGATTCGTCAGAAGAAACCAATGCTTTCGTTCCTCTGAGCCAAACATAAATGATTGTTGACGCGTAGTCCCACCCCCGAGCCCAGATTGGTTCAAACTGTACCATATTCAACCAATAAGTAGTCATTTGAACTACAACTTAACATATTGCTTTTGAAATATGAACGAACACAAAGTGAAAGTGAAGTCTGTCGCGAGTGCATGGATACAAACACAAACTAACACATTTGCATGAGAAAACTCTGAAAAAGCACAAAAAAACTCACAAGAGAACTTTTGAGATAAAACAAATCAAAACCAAGGATGAAACAGTGGTACATATTTGATAAAGCACTGTATACTTGCACTGTATTATTGAAGACAATTTGTGCAATTGTTATACTATAACCTATGCTGCATATATAGTTTGTTTTTATAGTTCATACTCAGATTGCAAATATATTTCTCAGAAGAAGAAAAAACCTTGTTTTGTTTGGTTTTATAATCAAATAACACTCTTTCCATTTTCTTTCTCATTAAAATGTTTTTGGACACATATCTATTGTTAGTTAACAAAATAGGCCTGTTTTTTACTTAAAAGCGCAGATAACAATTGTAATAAATGGCTATAATTTGCTTGGGGAATGGTATATTTAAACAAAAAACATTTTTGGAAGTGTAAAACACCCAGACACAACTTTCTAAAGAAAAATACCCAAACTTTAGGAGTTTCTGTTTGAGTACACAGTAAAAAACACCCAACTGTTGCTTGCATTTTTCTTAAAATTCGGTAATTTCATTCATTCTTTGAGAAAACGAAAGTAAAATTGAGACTTTGAATTAGTTAAACTTAAACTGTAAGTCCTCCTGTTTATAATGATATATGGCACTTGATGCTGACTGCTAGAATAGGTCTGAAAAACAAAGAAGAGTGCAGGTGTGTCAGGCGCCCCAAAAATGTTCTAGGTCTTTAAGGGTTAACAATGTTATATAAATGTATATTCATATTCCGAATTATATTTTATTTTTAGTTATTTCGTTTAGTTATATTATTATTTTAGTAGCCTATTTTCAGTTTTAACTTGTTTAATGTGCATTTGTCAATTTTTAATTACTATTTTACTACTAAATATATTGTAGGCAGTTAATTTTACGAACAGTTGCTTTGCGACGATTTGTATTGTGAAAAGCACTTTATAAATAAACTAATTTAATTGTATACTGGGGCTTAGTTTTAATTTAAGTACAACATTTCAAATTTTCGTCTAATACTTAAATCTTATTTCAACTATTAGATGTTTTTAATCTTTCATAATGTACCTGATGAAAACATAAATCGACAGAATCAGATGCTCACCTCTCGGGATCACGGTGGTCCACGCACACATCCATTAGCACGTTACACACAAAGCTGTATCGGTTAGCTGGGCTGTCATTGAGGATCTTTCCCACCATGGAGTGGTTGAGGTTGTGCGCGGTAGGATTAGCGATAGCGTCGATCATGAACATCTGATCCCACAGCATGTTAGAGTCTGATGGGTCAATGTTATAGTAGATGGAGTTCTTCACCTTTGAGCAGAACTCACTGTGGGAATTCACACAAATCCAGACACTATTAGAGACCAGGAATATGGGCAAACACTTAAAGGTCCCGTTTTTCATGCTTTTTTTAAGCTTTGATTGGGTTTACAGTGTGCAATATAACATGTGTTAATGTTTCACGTGTAAAAAAACACAGTATTTTTCACACAATTCACATCTGTATACCACTGTTTTCACGGTCATAAAAACGGGGTGATGACTTCCTTGTTCTATAAAGTCCCTTCTTCAGAAATACGTGACGAGTTGTGATTGTGCCAGCGGTTCCTATGTTGTAATTCGACAGCAGCTGAGCACACACTGCCCTCCTGGAAATGCGATTGGGCTAGTTTTGAGAAGCAAGTGGGCAGGAGCATGTGCTGGAGATGTACTTATAATCACTGGAGCGTTTTTACTGACGAGATGCACATGAAAATCGCATTCGATTTTTTTGCACAGCCCTAACATCTAGTTAACAAAGCTAAACAGCGTTGCCCTTAGTGTAATAAGTTACAGAAACTGTTAAACGCACCAACTTAAATAATAAAATACACTTACCGGTTGTGGTCCATAAACAACGCCTTCTCCAGACAAAGAGGGAACTGCTCCATCTTTCAAGAATAATCTTTGTGCGAATCTGGCATTAAACTGATTGAGATTGAGGAAGTTGTCCTCAGAAAAATGTGCTGCACATAGTTTTACATGTGGATTATAAGTTTCGGGAACTGAGTTAAACATAAATTGTAACCATTAATCTCCAAGTACAGCGTCCCTGGGAACGCCAAACAAAGGTGATTGGACTCCGAGATGAAAATAACAGTGTTTCGACGACATGGCAACAAACACAGCTCTTCCTCTTCTCCGTTGGAGCGCAACAAGACCACGCCCCCTTTTTGTGGGCGGAGGTTAGTCAAAAAACTGTTCTAGTGATGTCATTACTGCAGGAACTAGAGGGATGTAGTCCAAACAGGTCGTTCGTTGTAGGCGAATTCTGTTAAATAAAATATCTCGCTTGGCATTGAACTTTGAGCTTTAGAATTGTACAGATATTAGTATATTAGATATACTCTAACAACAACATTACACTCGAACTAAAGTTTAAAACATGGGATCACGAAGAACGGGACCTTTAAACAGAAGAACGGATTTGTTGCTCTTACCTGAAAATCTCTCCAAACTTGCTCTTCAGGTGACTGCAGGAGGTATAGAGGTCGTAGAAATAGGCCAGGATACAGCGTTCGGTTGAGGAACAATCTGCTGGGTTCACGCCAGACTTGACAACAATCCTCAGCCTGCAGAGAATGATACTATATATTCGTCACTGTCCAAAAAAAAAATAGCTCACCCTAAAATGAAAATTTGCTGTTAATTTACTCATCCTCAAGTCATCCAAGATGTAGGTGACTTTTCTCCTCAGCAGGACAGGATAGAAGTTTTTTAGCAGAAACTGTGGTCCTTGTTGATTCATAAAATGCATGTCCAAAACAAGCATATAAAGAAAAACTAAATTAACACTTGTGGCTCCTGGCGATATATTGAGGTCTTATGAAGCAAAACGATCAGTCTGTGCAAGAAACTGAACATTATTTATAACATTATTACCATTGGTTATTACTTGTAACCAAGAGCTTCACAAAATGGGAATACGATTATTTTTAGCAAACTGGTTCTTTCGGACAGTTCGTTTTCGTGAGCAAGACACTTAACCCCTAGTTGCTCCAGAGGCGTGCGACCTCTGACATATATAGCAATTGTAAGTCGCTTTGGATAAAAGCGTCAGCTAAATGAATAAATGTAAATGTAAATGTTTCAATGAACTGATTAAATTCACTGGTTAATTTACATAATCATGCAATGGTTCAATAAATTCACTAAAAAGAACAGGTTCAAAAGAAAGATTCGTTTGTGAACCAGACATCACTTGTTTCAGGTAATAATGTTTTAAATAATGTTTAGTTTCTTGCACAGACTGACCGTTTCTCTTCATAAGACCTCAGTATATCATCAGGAGCCACAGGGATTCATTTGGTGTCCTTTGATATGCTTTTTAATAAAAAAAATAAAAAAACGGGCATCCCCTGAATTGTATTTTATGCATCACCAAGGACCACGATTTCAGCCATAAATCTTTTTTTAAATTAACAGCCAATTGTAATTTTTTGGTGAACTTTCCCTTTAACTTCATTCCAAAAGCTGTGATTTCATTGTCCTATCAAGTTGCAGACATGAATATGACATACCCATCAAAGACCTGTGCGTTCTGGTCAGGGTTGAGGATGAGGCAGGAGTGGTATCTCCGCAGAACGGCCACGATACACAGACAGAGACCTGTAGTGTAACTTCCCGCTAGGTTAGAGGACTTCAGCAAGAGTTCTGCTTCCACCAAACTCAACTCATTCAGCAGCTACATGACACAACACACGCTCAAGCTAATCACTGATGGACAACCTAATAATGCATTTTTTTTTTTTATAAGCATGTACGAAGTGAGGGAGAACATTTATAAATTGGAACCGGTTTGTAGTTTTATTTTGGCTGATCTCTATTCCAGAACTGCACACAAACCACATTGCAATCATTTCCCAAAATGTAATTTGTGGGTAATGTTTATAAAGTCTGTAAAGAGGAGAAAACACGATTCAAGCTCACTTTTTGTAATAAAAGAAAAATATGTTGAGATTTATAAGAATGTATAAGGAACTGATTGAATCTTCAGAAATGTTTCAATGGCATAGTCTTTTACTCTTAAACGCCATATAAAGAATATTTAAGTACCGAAATCCAAAATCATATGGAACAGTGACCTCAAAACTGAGGTACGTAATGAAATGTGACTTCTTTTACATCCCTAACTCATACGACCCCAAACAGAGAGTCAGAGAAGATATTATGGGATCAGCTGTCATACCTGTATAGCGAAGTCAATGAGGCCACTTATATTGAGCGAATACTCCATGAGGTCGAAGATGAACTGGATGTGTTGGACCAGTGGGAGGTGGTAGGACATCCCTAAGGCAAAGCTGGCGATCTGTTCCATAACATTCCTGGACACCTGTGAGAACCCAAACACACCATCTGAATCACAGCTGAACGCTAATAAAATTTGGACAAAGTCAGGATTTACAGGGAATTTAAATCAGTAGGTTTGGATACGCTGCACAAAGTTTGCCCAGATTTACAGTCTGGATGCTGGAAAATTTAGAGCCAGTCTACAGGAATTAGGAAGATTGAATGGACTTATTTTGCAGAAAACAATGCAATGATGGGCACAGATTCTTGACTGATGAGGTGTAATCACATCCATAATTTGCCAAATCCGAGTCCAGTCATTTCAGTAGGAATCCATGAGATTGGGATATCCATTGTGAGGCCAAATCTTTTCACCAAACAGATTTCGCTTGTGTTAAGAAATGGAAAGCTGATTCATACAGTTCGCAAGTAGTGCATTGAGCTCTCTTTCATGGACAAAAACACACAAAACGTCTGTTTTTGAGGGGCGACTTTAAAAACAGTCTTAAATGAGTTAAGTCCTAAATGACTTTAAAGAGTTCTGATGTGTGTCAGACCTGCATTAGGTTTAAAGAGACAGCCCTGCTTTTAACCTGAAAACAACAATGACTCCACCATCAATAATCGTACCTATTTTAAAAATACAACTTTAACGATGAAAACTTAAAAAGGCACTGTAGCATGTTACAAAGCTTTCACTCGATGATATTATATTTATTTCATTAGCTGTCAAGAACAACTGCCATGATTTTACTTCATATTTATTTCCCTTGATTAATGTTAATAAATTACTCACTATTAATTAGTGATTTAAGCAACTTTATGCATAGAGTAAGATTCGTGGAAACGTAATAGAAAATTACAATCACGTGCAGTGTTTGCAAAATGGTGAAAAGTATATTATGGTTTAACTCAACAACAAAAAATAAAGCAGGTCACTGCAGTTCATTGATAAAAGTCAGGCTGACCTGAGAAGTGACCTGGTGCTGGTCAAAGTGTGAAAGGTGCTGAAATTTAGAGAAAATGTCTTCAGCGGTGGGAAAGGCCTCGGGTTTACTCCTCTTCCTCTTCTGAGCTTCCTCACCTCCTGAGGAAAGAAAACAAAAGACAAAGTCAATGGGTCTAGATCTATGAATATTAAATGACAGGATGAATAAATGGCTTCTTTGAGTGTACTACTCCTTTAATAATCATTGCAGTTCAGTTTTCAGATTGAGTTTGTCAGATTGAGATTGTCGCACCTGTCTCTGCTGTACTCTTGCGGTTGAGGACCTTCAGGATGTCTTTGGTGATCTTCTTGATGGCGTGGCGAGCTTCATCTCGCTGTTTGCCAACCCCATAGAGAACCACCAGACGCTGGTTACACTCATGACTTGCGCTCTCCTCCTGAACAAAAATACGTTTAGTCACGATTACAGTCATATAAACCACCATTAAAGACTCTGGGAGCGGAGCGTTTATTTAAACGTTTTAAAAACTCAACCAGCCTGCATGAATTTAATCAGAAATACAGTAAAATCAGTTTTATTGCCAAATAGTATTCCAATTTAAAACAACCATTTTAATTTAAAATGTGTATTTTTTTAGCATTTTAATCCAATGATCTTTCAGAAATAACTATAATATGTTTTATATGTCTATAATATGTTGGTGCTTAAGAAACAATATTATTATTACTGTTAATGTTGCAAACAATTAAGTTTGTGCAAACCTTGATACATTTTTGACGAGTATTTAAAATAACAAAAGGAGAAAATGACAATCTTTACTATTTTGAAGAAAGAGACCATTTTTATATCATATACTGCAACACTTAAGTTTATATACCAATGCTCACTATTAAGTCGTTGCTTATTAGCATGCATACTACAAGCATATTTGGCTGTACACTATATAAAAAAAATAGATTTTGTGGTTTTATCTTAAATTTACAGTTAAATACTGTAATTTCCTTAACTGATATAATGTTTATATACACTAACTTATTGGAAGTACTCAAATCTTCCTTATACCTTTGTAATACACTGCTATCCACCAAAAGCAGGTGGTGATGAAAGAAAGCCCATCACAAGTAGCTTTTAAATAATAACATGCATAGAAGATGCACAGTGTCATTCACACAAGCACTAAACACCATCAAGGTGAGACTCATTAAACTGAAATACGCGATAAACATTAATTTAACGACATTATATGTAACACACAACCCCAATAAACATAACAGATAAGAAATGAAGAAACCGTTATTTCAAAGAAAAAACATCAAATTCAAACTAAATTTGAAATGCAATGCATAGAATTCTGGGAACGTCAGTTTACGTTTTTTCCCGTTTTTTCTGTAGCATTTTTACTGTTTTTTTACCATTAAAATCACATACGCTTTTTTACAGTGTACTTATAATTACATATTTATATAATTACATATAATTACTTATTTACTTACATATTAATGCCTTATTCTGTATTCTAGATACTTTAATGCAACCCCATACCTAAACTTAACAACTACCTTACTACAGTAACTATTACTAAGCAGCAAATTCGGAGTCTCAGTTCATCGTGAGAATCTAAAGTGTGATCTTATTAACTTATCTAAAACCTCAAGCTCACCTGAGGAATGGGGAAGTGTGTGGCGTACTGTATGTGACGGGGCTGCTCGTAAACCAGCGGGAAGGCAGTGTTTTTGCTTTCCTGATCTGGGGCAGGTTTCTCCGGGGAAGGGCTTCCCTTTGACTCACAGTGGATCGAAGGAGAAAACATCTGCTGGAGGATCAGCAAACATCAGCTACCATCACTATTACAGAAGTCACACAAGTTTAAGTGAAATGCTTTCTCCGACCTCATCAAAGTTCGCACTCGAGTTGTGATCGATTTCCATTGACTCGGACATACCAGTATCCTAAAAAAAATAAAAAATGTTAGCATTGAGGTATGACTTCATCCAACCAATCATTTTCCACTTGGGGAAAAAAAGCTTCTTGCCTCCATTTTTACTCTGCTTCCTGTGTCCTGCTCTTTGTGCTCTGATTCGTCGGAGGGCTCGTCGCTGGGGGAGCGTGGGCGGGGCAGATGGGAGTCGGAGGCCAGGTCGCCTCGTGAGATGAGGGTGCACATGTAGATGTTGTGTGAGAAGACGTCATGACGGATGAGCTCGCAGAAGAGGAGCACGAGATTGGAGAACTCCACTCGCTCGCTCTCATTCCCGGGCTCAGCTTTACAGACACAGAGACAAAGCTTTACCTCATATGCACTATCGCCGAAACGTTTGGGGTCAGTAGGATTTTTATTGTTTTTTTAAAAGATGCTTCTTCTGCTCATAAATGCTTTATACATTTGATGAAAAATACTGAAAAATCTGTAATATTGTGAAATAGTATTGCAATTTTAAATAACAGTTTATTGTCTTATTATACTTTAAATTCAAATTTATTTCTGTGATGAACAGCTGAATTTTCAGCATCATTACTGCAGCCACAATGTCTTCAGAAATTATTCTAACATGCCAATTCATAAATATTTTTCAAATATTTTATTTTTTTTGGAACCTGTGACACTTTTGTCAGGATTTTTTTATGAATAAAAAGTAAAAAAGAACAGCATTTATTTAAAATATAAATATTTTGTAACAATATACACTGTAGTTCAAAAGTTTGGGATCTGTAAATTTCTTCCTTTTTTTTTTTTTTTTTAGAAATTAATACTTTTATTCAGCAAGGATGTGGGAAATTTATACAAAGTGATAGTTAAGACTTCTATTGTTACAAAATGCTTCCATTTTAAATAAATGCTGTTCTTTTTAACGTTTTATTCATTAAAAAAATCTTGACAAAAATGTCACAGGTTCCCAAAAATTAAAAATATTGAGCGGCACAACTGCTTTCAAAATGTATCATTTCTGAAGGATCATGTGAAACTGAAGACTGGAAAACTTGCATCAATTAAATAAATTATATTTTAACGCATATTAAGATAGAAAGCTGTTATTTTCAACGGCAATAATATTTCACAATAATTCTGTATTTTTTATCAAATAAATGCAATCTTGATGAGCATAAGAAACTTCTTTTAAAAAAGCAATACAAATCATTCTGATCCCCAACTTTTGAGCAACAGTGCATACCTTTTTTAAAAGCATAAACCTTCTCTAAAGTGGTTAATGGAACTGGAAAGAAACCCATACAGATGCTAAAACATGAACTTACTGAGCACAGGTGCTTGTGTGTCCAGGAACTGAAGCAGGACGTCCTGGAAAACAGGGAGAGTGGCAGCAGACAGAGACCCTGAGGACACCGAGCCCTTCTCATCCACGACCTCCGACTCTCCACACCGCTAAAAACACACAGGAACATATCACTGTGAAAACTGCGCAGCTGGACATTACCACACCATTTTCATAATGGAAAATAATGTTTCCGGCAGCACCTCGGCCTCAATCTCCGTCTGCCTCTTCTCCAGGAGTTTGGCCACCACCATGGCTCTGTGCGGCCCCGACCTTTTACAGGAAACAGCCCACTCACACAGCAGGGTCACCACCGCATCATCATCTGGACTCATCTACAGTGACATTACACATCAAACATCAGATCAAGCGAAAACATCTCAGTGTTATATAATTAGTACTACATAGTTATTACACATTAATTACATTGTTATTAGTTTAGTTTTTTTTTTTGTTTAGTTTGTGCTCACTAAGGCTGCATGTAAATTACAGTAAAAACAGTATAACTATGAATTGAAATAATTAAAAACTTTTCTAATTTAATATAATGTGACCTAATTTAAGTCGCTGGGGTATATTTGTAGCAATAGCCAAAAAAAAAAAAAAACATTGTATTGAAATAAAAAATGATTGATTTTTCTTTTATGTTAAAAATCATTAGCGTATTAAGTAAAGATCATGTTCCATGAAGATATTTTGTAAATTTCCTACCGTAACTATATCAAAAGTTAATTTTGGATTATTAATATGCATTGCTGAGAATTAATTTGGACAACTTTAAAGGCGATTTTCTCAATATTTTGATTTTTTTTGCACCCTCAGATTCCATATTTTTTAAATAGTTGTAACTCATCCAAATATTGTTATATCGTAACAAAACCATGCATCAATGGAAAGATGATTTATACAGCTTTCAGGTGATGTATAAATCTCAATTTAGAAAAATAGACCCTTATGACTGGTTTTGTGGTCATATGTTAAAGTGTAATTTATTCCTGTGATGCACAGCTGTATTGTCAACATCATTACTCCAGTCTTCAGTGTCACATGACCCTTCAGAAATCATTTTAATATGCAGATTTGATGCTCAAGAACCATTTCTGATTATTATCAAACTGTAAGTCTTTTTCAGGACTCAATGATGTATTTAAAATATAAATTTTTTGTAACATTCTAAAAGTGTCTGATCCTCTAAAATTCCATAAGAGCGAAAATAAAAACACCGTTGTCTTTACCTCGTGTCCGTCTTTGCTCTGTCCCGAGCCGAAGATGCGGTTATACAGCGAATCGAGGGAATTGCTGAAGTCAGACTTCTCAAAGCTGTGGTTATCCAAAACCTCCAGCGTATGCAGAACCCGGCTGATGGTGAAACCTATAATCATATATCATACAGTCTTACCCAGGACAGAATAAATCCAGAGTGATGCTGAAGAGCTCCTTCATGCCCACCTGCGGTCGTCTCCTGACACTTATCGAAAGACCAGCGAAACTCCACCGCCTGTCCTCTCTCTTTGATCTGCTCTTCAATCTCCCTCACTTTGACACGCACCTGAGAAGCATCGCATTGCTTTAGATTCAATGCTCTGATTAGATGAAAAGCCAGTGTGGAATCCAGTGAAAACGAACCTGCTGGTTAAAGCTGCTGTTGTCCCCAGGCATGGGAAGATTAGATGGCGCAATCGGCAAGAGGTCTAATGGCGAGCCGGTCTTATTTCGGCTATCGGTCAGAGAGTAGTGCCAGACCAGAGCGCTGGGACAACACAACACGATACTCTACAAACAGAACGAACACGGTGTCAAGAGAAACTCAATGTCAGGGATCAGAGAAACACAGCACAGATCTGTGGCAGAACCTGCAGCATGCAGCTGAGTCCAAACACCACGGGTCTGTGCTGGGGGCAGATGTAGAAGTCTGTGAAGGGGGTTTGTGGCGGGTTGCCCCCTGCAGGCTGGGAGGTCGGGGTGGGGGGTAGAGCGTTCCCTTGCTGTGCCGAAATGCCGTGTGAAGGGTGTCCGCCTGGACCTGGTCCGAGACTGCCATCGCTCAGCAGCAGATTGAGCCGGCGTGTGCAGAAATACGCCAGCCGTCTCGATAAATACGCTGACTGCACAAACTCTCCCGAGTACTAAAATAAATAAAGACTGGGTCAAAATAAGCACACTGCATTCGGATAACCACCATGTCAAGACACGCTCAATCCTTTAAGGCTTTTGGGTGCTGATTCTGGGAGACAAATCTGCAGAAATCTTAGGGTAAAACCAGGTTAAAATGTGAGCACATTTAGTTTTCAACTACTGAAAATTGATCCAATTCAACATAGTGGACATACTACTTTTAAAATTTGGAAAATGAATATTTATGGCATACTAGGCACAAGTATGTCCAATGCATATGTTTTGATAGAGGTGAAACAAGATGCATTTCTATTCTCCAAAGTATTTATTCTTCAGACATTCCTCTTTAAAAGAAAAACACATCAGGTGAATGCAAAGTTAAACTTTGTTTTTTTTGGCCACTGAAGAGGTGTACAATTTACTCCTGAAGACAGAGACTCCAACATCGCTGGAAAGGAACCACAGAGGGCCTTAAAAAATTAAGTTGATAAAAGAAAAAGTTTATTGAGATCCAAAATCTAAAAGGGCTTTCTTTACTCCAGAATTTACTTCTGGAGTCACAGACATGCAAACTTTGGAGAAAAAAAAAAAAAAATGGTGCTTTTTGAAATGGCATCACTGGCACATAATACAACAACGATTGCTGAAGTCAACAGATTTTGACCAATCTCTGTGTCAAAGTAATATAATGATGCTGCCATCCGTATGAAATCATTTTTACCCTCCTGTGATTTGCCTCTGAATCTGGTGAAAATTGTCATTTTGACCCTGCTCTACAAAACAGTGGATTTTACTGTAAATATACATCCGTGACATTTTATATTTGGGATTTTTTTTTCTTCATGTATTGCTTTTACCATAAAAATATTAACAAAATCAATAATTTGACCTCTGATAAAACAAACACATTTAAAACTATTATGCATATAATACTAATTCAAATTTTTAAGTACTAAAATAACAAAAAAAAAAAAATATATATATATAAAATAAAAATCAAGATATTTTTAATAAACTAGCATACTATTGATACTAAACGATCAGTCCAAAAAACACTTTTTGAATTGTCTAAATGTAGTTGTCATTTGTAATGAATGGAAGCTGCAAGGGACAGTGAATGTGCAGATGTGCTGTGTTAACACACCTGTAACAGGAGCGGCAGCAGGAACCGCAGAAGCTCGTCCTCTCCAGGTCTGATCTTCTCAAAACACTCCAGCACCCAGGTGAGGAACTCGTGTCTGTCTAACATGCCGTCCTGTCACACACGATTAACAATCCCATCAACACATACAACAAAAACACTCCTCTTCTGCTCAAGAATTAGAAATGCAACAGTGGCCAGTATGACATATGTGACCCTGGACTATAAAACCAGTGTCAATTTAGAAAAATTGAGTTTCATATATCATCTAAAAGCTAAGTAAATAAGTTTTCCATTGATGTATGGTTTATTAGGATCGGACAATATTTGGACGAGATACAACTATTTGAAAATCTGGAAATATTGAGAAAATCGCCTTTAAAGTTGACCATTTCATTTGGCAAGGATGCATTAAATTGATCAAAAGCAACAGTGAAGACATTTATAATGTTATAAAAGATTTGCGTTTCAAATAAATGCTGTTCATTTAAACTGTCTTTTCAAAGAATCCAGAAAAAAAGTATCACAGTTTCCATAAATAAATGTGTTTTGAGCAGTTAATCGTGATATTAGAATGATTTCTGAAGACTGGAGTAATGATGCCGAAAATTCAGCTGTGAATCACAGAAATAAATTGTATTCTAAAATATATTACAATAGTAAACAGTTATTTTAAATTATAATAATATTTCACAAAACTGCTGTATTTTTGATCAAATAAATGCAGCCTCGGTGAGCTAAAAAAAATAATAATAATAAAAAAAAAAAAAAAAAAAAAAAAAAATCTTACCAACCCCAAACTTTTACACGGTGGTGTATATATAAACGGTAAAGTGACTTTTAATGAATCCATGAAAATAATATCTTCATTTGTGTTCCAAAATTAAACCAAGTTATGCGTTTGCAATGAGAATTTTCATTTTTGGGTGAACTATCCCTTTAAAAACGTCATCTTTGTGGGACATAATTCCATGTTTCTAGTTGCTTTCCCTTGCAAACTGACAGCAGCACAGCACGCACCTGAAACATGAACATGGCCAGCTTCTCGTTGTACTCCCACTGTTTCATGGCGGTCTCCACCTCAGCAGGAGGAGCAGGAAGAGGAGACCCACAGCCCTGGCTGGGAAACTGTCTGTAAAACTCTGCCACCTTCTGCAGCTGCTCCCACAGGTACTTCGTTATGATCTGAGTCCATTCTGCAGAAGCCAGATAAAGCCAGTGAGGCATTGCAGCACACAGCACAACAACAGAGATCTTCATTCCCAGATTAAACAAGGACAATGTTGCATGCTCGATATATAGAGCGATGCACAATAACCATACTAACCTATGCAGGGGTCAATGACGTGCCGCTTCTTCACCTTGGTTTCAGTTATAGCAGCGTGATACGCACACGTCATTTTAATCATCCAAGCGGATCGCATCACCGGCACACAGTACTTGGCAAGATAGCCAAACACTTCCTCTTTCTTGCTGAAGATGGGAACCTAGTGCACACATACAGCAATGAGACTAAAGCAAAAGCTAAAGAATAAGTTCACTTCCAGAAAAAATCCTGATCATTTACTCAATCCCATGTCATCGGGGATATTCATGTCTTTCGGTCTTCAGTCGCAAAGATATTAAGGTTTTTGAATTTCCATATAATGGACTTCAATGGAGACCAATGGGCTGAAGGTCCAGTTTCAGTGCAGCTTCAAAAGGGCTCTACATGATCCCAGCCGAGGAATAAGACTTATCTAACAAAACCATTGCTTGTTTCTATAAAAAAAATTATATATATATATATATATACACACACTTTTTAAACGACAAATGCACATCTTGCACTAGCTCCACATTACATAATCACGTCAAAATCATCCAACATCGTTGTTTTATATATTTTTTTTATAAAGGACATTTGGCTTTCTTTGCACATTCACATTGTAAACACTGGGTCTTGTACTTCTGTGACCTTTCCAGCATGATTAAGTAATGCATGAAGCCAATCTAGTGCATGATGTGCATTTGTGGTTATAAAGTATATAAACGGTCCTCTTGAATTTATAACGTTCTTTCTGACATTTTTTGTCAAAATTGAGTTATTCACATATGACAAGCTATTTACATCATGAGATAACGTTGCGTACATTTCGGGACTTTTTATTTAAAATACAAAAAGGATCCATCTACACAGTCAAAAACTTTGAAGTTCACTGTCTCAAAACTTCTCTGAGTGCAGATAATTCCAAGGGGATGGAATTTAGAGCGATGGTTTTGTTAGATAAGAGTCTTATTCCTCGGCTGGGATCGTGTAGAGCCCTTTTGAAACTGCATTTTGGACCTTCAGCCCATTGGTCTCCTTTGAAGTCCATTATATGGAGAAAAAAAATGGAATGTTTTCCTCAAAAACTTTAATATCTTTGCGACTGAGGACAGAAAGACAAACATCTCATGCTTTTATTCTGGAAGTGAACTAATCCTTTTAAGATTACAAACCATTTGACCGTCAGTAAAGGCTTGTGTTATGTACTGGATCTACACAAGCGCTCTGTTCAGAGTTTCTAAACCGCAGCATGGCAAAAGCGAACCTTTTTAGCGAGCTGAGTCAAGGGTTTGGTGCCGGCTAAGTCTGTGAACCAGTTATTAATGGAGCTCTGCGAGCGCGCTGTGACGAGCCAGAAGTTGTCCTTCTGATTGACCTGCGGCTTTCTCTTGCCAGTGTCTGGAAAAGTGTTGCAGCGTAACTTCTCCGCAATGATGCTGCTGAAGTTTGAGCTGATCTGAAAAGCAGAAGGCAACCGATTAAACAAATGAGGTTTGGGTGGTTAATGTTTTAATGCCATGCCAGCTTCCTTGGCTATTCTCATGGTGAGTAACAAGTTGAAACGGTATAAAAGAGCAATTTAAAAACAACAAAAGTGCATACATGGTTGATTCTGCCTTCAAGTGTTTGAGGAGTAATTAATTTATAAGAAGAGAAGTTAATTCAGCACGGTGGATATTCATTTGATCTTGAGACCTTACTTAGTTTCTTTTATATACACTAATCCATTCATTCATAATCATTTATTCACTTTATTGTTCCATTTAATCATATAATCACTTACTATAATCAGCCGATTTAAACCATTTATATACTTGTTTTATTAATTCATTCACTGCTTAGTCATTTATATTATTCTATTTTTGTATTATTTTCCATTGTTGTCTAATCTTATTGTGGTTATTTGTCTTCACAAGCAAATATGTAAGAGAATATCTCAATTTCAAGGTTGGATGTTGGTTTTTAAAAGGACGTTGTCTGTGTTTTTACTTTTTTTCAGAAAATGACAATTGGTCAAAATAACTTTTTTTTTTTCCATTTGTTTTGATTGAAAATCAGGGTTATTCCAGTACATACTGATTTCTTAACTCTTCTGAAGTAAAAAAAAATGAGTATAGTGTTGTCTAAAAATTTACACAAACATGTCTGAAAACATGGCATCTTTTTGTTTTCATGCTGTAAATGACAACATTTTTATTTAAAATGTCTTTAGTCGTCAACAGAAATAAAACAAAAAATGTGTTTCTCAAACACATCATTATAATTGTGTTTGAGAAACTGAGAACTTTCAAGTGGTCTCTGAAAAAATTTCCACAGCTGTGTATGTAAATGATTTTACCCACAGTAATGTCAATTGCATACAATTTTAGTTTTGATCCATTGCTCTTGTTCTCTTTGGCATTTGTTGACTTGATGATGTGGGATACTATGGAAGTTTTTTTAAATCTGAGGGTGGTACATAAACACTTTTCAGTTTTGGGAACAAGCGTCCATTCGTCCACAATGTCCAGATATCCAACAAATACAGACACAGTTCTGCGTTTCCGACAATCTGTAAAAGAGTGAGGATTTGACTGATAAAACACATGCATGCAGATAAACTGATCATCTTACCTTTGATGGGTTGAAATTAACATTTTTAGCGCTGCCATGCTCATCGCCTGAAACAGCCGGCTGGTTGTTAAATCCTTGCTTAACGTTCAATGCTGTCAACTCATCCTAACCAAGAGAGACATAGTTTCGGTTACTAAATAACTCATGCATGCATGCATATCTGATTTTCATTTCATTTCAAAACCAGAGAAACGACAATCACTTTAACGAGTTTCCAAAATGCATCAAGAAGACAAACACTTGCATTCAGCCAGAACAAAACCTGCAGGTTCAATTATGAGACGTCACATGCTAATAAATAATAAGACTTATGATGCACTTCACATAATAAATGAAAGAGATATTCAGATATACTTTCATATGCATTTTTTGTTTTCTTCAATTTGCTGACAACTGAGACTGTTTCTAGCTTGACAGGCATTGTAGGCATCATATGAACCTTTATATTTGGCATGCATAGATCATCATCAATGTACAAAATGCTAAAGAAACCCAGATGATGCCTAGAAATGTTGCCTAGATAGACAGCTTGTAAGGTTTTAAAACGCATCCATGATAAACAGATTCAATAGAAGTTGTCAACAAACACAGCAGTTAACAGGCTATTAGGAGTGTTTACATCTCAAATAACGTTATTTATTTGCATTTAACTGCTTTATTGCTTTCTTACAATACATAAAGTAATGAGATTAACGGTTGGAGATTTAATGAGGCCCTTTTTAATGACACTGGAGCGATGAAGAAAGCAGCTTTAAATAAAAAGCTCGATAAATAGATTTCAAAGCGGAGTTAAACCAATAAAATGACCTTTTTTGTTTCTCTAACCATCTGTAACAGCAACCAAAGATGAAGACCGAAATCATTTGAGACTTAAATTATGTTCTTTCTGGTAATTTAAGCGAGCCGTTGGTTTCATTGTTATTGACCGTTAGCTGAAAGCAGGGCCTGGTCTCAAAACACGCTTTAAATCGCTATTTAAATATTAAATGTCGCTACAGAGAATAGGATAAAGTCGTCTAACCTCTTTTTGCTTCGGGTCCTGTGGATAAACATCCGGAGGACCGAGTCTGGGCCGTTTAAGAGGCCTGTGTTCGTAGCTCAGAACGCCGAAGGCAGCCATCATCCCCGCGGCATGTCAGCCGGTGTGTGGCCGACCTTGAGCGCTCCTTCTGCGGCTAGAGCTCCGCCGCTTCACCGCTGCTTCCGCTCCGGCGAGAATGATGGGTAAACACGAGACAACATAAAAGTCCCTCCAGTACAACAAATGGAGATCCTTTGATGCTTTCTCACAGCGTCGTTGTGGTTAATTTGTTTTGTCTTGTGTTTTTGATGAATGATCAAATTAGGCCAATTAAAAATGCTTTTCATGTATAATATTTAGGAAGACAAAAGTCCTAAGGGAGTGCCATGGAATCATCAATAATTATTCATAGTACATAAAGTTTATATTACGTTTGTCAAAAAAAAAAACTGAAATATATACATGCATGCGTGTATTTATATATACTGTACATACATAAAAAATATACATAGTAAACACACCTATATCATGTAAACTAAACCTTTGGATGTGATTATTCACGATTAATAATTTGACATTCTAAAAATAATGCATAATTTGAAATGACATGAAAATTGACAAAAGATATTAACACACACACACACACACACACACACACACACACACACACACACACACACACACACACACACACACACACACTGGGTTTCCATATTTTATGGTGACTTTCAATAAACAATGATTTTTACTGTGCAAACTGTATATTCTATCCCCTTAATGTATTGACTGATTGTTTGTATTTTTACATAAAAAACATGACTTAATATGATTTATAAACGGTTTCCACAAGGTCAAAAAATGTAATAAATAAAATACTATGGTTTACCTGAACTAGACACACACACAAAACAGTTAAATGTATAAATATAATCTTTATTCAATAAAGCATTTTTTATAACAATCATAAAACAAGTGTTCATGAAACAACCCCAAAACCATAATCTCTGAATCATAAAGAACAAGGCAACTCTTAATGATTAGCAAACTGTATCTAAGCTTTTGAACCAATTTCTCTTTATCTTGATATTTCCTAGATTAACATCTAAACAGATACTGCACAGTGTACCATATATAGTTATACAAAAATATAAATAGACCCTTAAAGGCCTTGCATGTTTCAGGTACATACATTTTCACTGTGCAATTTCCAGCCTGGAAAATAAAAACAACCAAGTCATCCATTTCTGAAGAGATCATAAAGTGAAGTCTTGATATGAAGCAGTACAGTCACTCCTCAAGAACGAATGAGATATTTAGCATTCAATTCTTCCCAGCCTTTACATGTGCATTAAAACTACCTTGATTTCAAACATGAAGTAAAGTCTCTTTGGATTCCCAGGATATAATCAACCCATGCAGCATAATGGCAATCAATGCAAGTTGTAAAAAAAAAAATTGTATTATTGAATTATTGCATAGCATTCACATTGCATATTTTCGGCACTAAAACACTATTTGCACAATGCGTTTGACAGAAATCTGCCAAAATATATATCAGCAGAGGCACAAAACTTACACAGTATACATAACAACAAAAACACAAGTAGATAATGCAAAATAAGTCTAATAAAATATTTCACAAAATGTGCTGATTTCTGGAATGATTGATATCTGTGACTGATCTGAACGTCATCTTTTTGGTTTGACAACTTCAGATACAAATAAGGCAAATCAGTCGGTTACATATCTTATACTTTTACAAAGCAAATAAATGCTAAAACAAATAGATTATCAGTGTGCAAACTTCAGCCAGCAAACACAAATAAAGTGCCATCAATGGGAGCGTTCCCATCGGAAAGCTCTTCTTCCTGACATCTTCCACTATATAAACTCTGAATCTCTCTGTGTGCTAATAACAATATGATCGTTGTGTTAAAGTACAACAAACAAACGGACAATCTCAGTTTGAGCAGCGTCAAGGATTTCAATCTTCTCAGGATCTCTGGATGTGCTGTTGAGTGCTTACTTCTTCGGTGTGACTAAGTGTTTCTTCTGCTGCCAGCATCATGCCACGAAAATGTGAGTTTTCATTGGCCAGCAGTTTTGAAGGGGTGTCAAACTCCAAAATCTATTTCAAAGATGAGAAGATGTCACATCAGCATGACTTTGACATATTAGTGTACATGCAGTTCATACTGTTACAAAATATCAAACCAAAGTGCAATCTCTAAACAAGTGAGACATTATGATTTTACTGCTCCGAGTCGGAGTTATAGAAAGAATACATACGATAAATGCATTAGCATGTAATTTTAATTTCATGTGTTAATGTTAATTTGACAGCTCTCTCTATGTATATACCATACACTGCATTTATAGAATTATGTTTTCACATTCACATCTAATCTGACACGTAAGATTCATTATGCTCTGTGAGATTTCTACAGACTTAACCTTTGAGTTTGATTATCACATTAAATTATGAACCTGAACAATGACTTTGGCTTCAAATATCTCCAAATATCTTGATTTTGAATGTTATATCTATGTTTTCTTTTGTGGATGCTTGATCTTTTTCTCATAAATGTCACTTGGTTTTATGTTTGTTTTTGTTTTGTTTTGTCTATGCACTGAAACTTAAAGCATATGGGTGAGCAATACTGACAAAAAAATGATTTCAGTAATTTTGGAGATTTTGTTGATCTATCGATAACAAGACAAGTGTGTTTTTATGCTGGTACTTAAGGTGTATAAAGTTGTAAATATGGATATTTTTCTTACACAAATGCATAGCTTCGCTTCAGAATGGTTTTATTAACCTCCTAGAGCCGTGTGGACTTCTTTTATAATGGATGGGTGTCATTTTTTGAACTTCAAATTTTGAGCTACCATCCACTCCCAATATAAAGCATGGATTAGCCTGGATATTAATTAATATAACTCTGATTGTATTCGTCTAAAAGAAGGAGAAAGTCATACACCTAGGATGGCTTGAGGGTGAGTGGATTCATTTTTGGGTGAACTATCCCTTTAAATCGATCTTTATGGACATTTTTACCTTTGTAAGGTTTTGTTCTAATCTTATTAGATGTAAGCTTAATCTTACGGTTAATCAATGTATTATTTAGAATGATAAGACGCTATAGGAGTGTTTTCAGTCTTTGGGGTCACAGTATTCTTAGGTGGAGACCCACCTGTCCCTGGTCCAGGACCATGATGCGGTCACAGTTGAGCACAGTGTTAAGGCGATGGGCGATCACTAGAGTACTGCAGCCACTGAACGAGGTGCGAATGGTGTCCTGGATGAGGCGGTCTGTCTCTGTGTCAATAGCAGCTGTTGCCTCGTCTAACAGCAGGATCTGAAACACACATCACAAGATTACATCCAGCACAAACCTAGGATCATGAACGTCTTCATCAAAATCTGTTCAATGGCCAGTCATTTCTCCAGCACTGTAATGTTTTTTAGAGCATGCTCTTTGTGTGTGTGTGTGTGTGTGTGTGTTTGTGACATATGTCTAGCTGAAACTGATAAACTGAATGGCTTGTCTAGTCATTTTAAAAATAGCCAATAGTCTATGATGATTGTTGATCAAGTAAACACACAAATTATTCAGTATAGATATATGATTATTAATTTTTTAAGTTGTATAAATTGATGGCTCTGGACCAGGGGTCTCTCAGTGACCTCTCAAATATTTCTTATTTAATTTAATTCATTGTTTTAAGAACAAACAAACCCCATATTATTAATAACGAAAACACATTACTCTAGTTACGCCATGCTGTAAATTAGAGTAGATACTATGAGTAAAATATCTGTAATATTTTTAATTGTTCCTGTAGCTCAAGTGGTATAGCATTGCGTTAGCAAGCGCAAGGTTGGGGGTTCGAATCCCTAGGAAAACATGTTAGATTGAATGCAATGTAAGTCGCTTTGGATAAAAGCGTCTGCTAAAATGCATAAACCACAAAAAAAAAAAAAAAATCATGCAGAATTATTGGTTTATTTTTAGTGACATATTTTACAGAAACTATAGATTTAAAAAAAAACAAAGCTAGGATTAGTAGCCTTTTAATATTCTTGTGCACAATGTGGGTCCTTGGGAGACAAAATGCTGAGAACAGAGGAATCATTTATCAATGATAACCCAGTGTCTCTGACGAAACTCCTGTGCTTTATGTAAACTGTTACATCATGTCACGTTCTCATATCATTACAGATGGTGTGCAAATGTTTACATTATCCGCAAGAGAGAAGACTTTGGAAAGAACGCTAATACTTGTGATTTTTCAATAGTTGTACACTGTCTGCCAAGTGGTGGCAATGTTTCACCATTTTACACACTGCATCATACCATATAATCAAAGCAGCTAAAAACCAGTTCATCTGTTTTAAAGGTGTAGCTGTTGATGAGATTTTGGCACAATTTCTCTTGATAGAAGCTAGTCAAGTTAGGGGTTTACTTTTGCCAGAACAATGGTTTGAGAAGAAGCGCTGGAGAGCGTATGTGATCTCAACCATTACCTTGCTGTGTCTGAGAAGAGCTCTGGCCACACACAGCAGCTGTCTCTCTCCAACAGAGAAGTTCTCTCCGCTATCCGTCACCTCTGAATGCAGTGAATTAGGAAGCTGGCTTACCTGAAAATAAATCAGCACGTGACAAGCTCTCAGGCACAGCTACTCCAAAGCCAATTTTAAAATGGTAATACTGAGTCAGACTCACTTACCATGTCCTTAATGTGCGTTTTCTCCAGTGCTTCCCAGATCTGTGCATCTGTATATTGATCCCAGGGATCCAGATTTGATCTGTTGGATTTATAAGTAACTTAGTCAGCATAAACTGACCCTAGTCTTTCTGCACATGCTTCATCAAGAAGTTATCTTTAAGGCGAAACAAATGTTTGTCTACCTTCTGAAATCATTCTGATATGCTGATTTATCATCAGTGTTGAGAACAGTTGTGATTTCTTTGGAAACTGTGATGCTTTTTTCAAGATTCTTTGATGAATAGGAAGTGCAAACGAACAGCATTTTTTAAAAATAGAAATCTTTTGTAACAGTATAACTCTTTACTTTCACTTCTAATCAATTTAACATATCCTTGCGGAGTAAAACTATACATAAAAAAAACATTAAAAATTATAGATAAACTTTTAAACACTCATGTATATTGTCACAAAGAATTTCTATATTTTCTATTCTTTTTTTTTATCTAATCAAAGAATCCTGTAAAAATATCAAAGTTTCCAAACAAATATTAAGCAGCAAAAACTGCACTTTGCTGCTTAATTGCTGGGTTATTGCAACCCAACTTTGGGTCAAATTTGAAAAAACCTAACTTTTGGGTTAAAAATGTTATGTAAAATTTTAATATCATTGTGACTCCAGGAATGATAACACATGGCTAGTCTTAGTAAAGTGACGTGGACCGTACCTGACAGAGCCAATGAAAAGAACCGGCTCTTGGGGGATGACTGACAGCTTGCTCCTCAAGTCCTCCAGACCAATGTGAGCGATGTCGACACCATCAATGATGATTGATCCCCGGCTGAGCTCCACTAGTCTGAAGAGTGCGATGCCCAGTGAAGATTTCCCTGAAGAAACAACCAACCTGTCTCACAATCTATTTACTCCACCAGTAATACGACCCACAGTAGAAACCAACACAAACGAC
Organism: Carassius carassius; assembly: GCF_963082965.1. Classification (NCBI taxonomy): domain Eukaryota; kingdom Metazoa; phylum Chordata; class Actinopteri; order Cypriniformes; family Cyprinidae; genus Carassius; species Carassius carassius. Next base: position 2,095,895 of record NC_081787.1, on the reverse strand, counting down.
ATCTGATAGGATAAAGTCACCAAGTAGACAGGTGTACCTGAACCTGTTCTGCCAACTATCCCAATGGTCTCTTCTGGAAGTACACTAAAGGAGAGATTCTTCAGAACCAGAGGAAGTTCATCCCGATATCGCATTTCCACATTCTGGAAGGTGATTCGTCCTTCTTCTGGCCAGCTGGAAGCAGGAGCGGAGGAGCCACAGATCTTTCGAGGACCTTCGCTTTCCAGGTTCTGAGTGAATAATTATTATTTTTAATGTAAGAGCAGCTGCAGGCATAAGTAACTTGAACATGCGAGGCTTCCGGTGTCATTCAGCTGTACAAAATAGTCTGTTATGCTGCTTGATATCGCAAACTTGTATATGTTATTAAACTCTCCAGAGTGTGGTTTTAGTAAACAGGTTCAAGCAGTTCCTCAAAAAGAACCAAATGAATGATTCGTTTGTGAACCAGACATCACTCCAGGCCGATTGTCTGAGTCTCTGGGTTACAGGTAATAATATTGCAAATAATGTTCAGTTTCTTGCACATACTGATCGTTTCTCTTCATAAGACCTCAGTACATCATCAGGAGCCACAAGTGTTAATTTAATAAAGATAATACACTTTTTTTATTCTCAAAAATGAGCAGTCGCTGAATTGCATTTGTATTGCATTTTATGAATCACCAAGGACCACAGTTTCAGCTAAAAATCTTCTTTACTGTTCTACTGAAGAAAAAAGTGGTCACCTACCACTTTGATTGCCTTAAAGTGAGTAAATTAATAGCCAATTTTCGAGATCCCAAAATCCCTTTAGGTTTAATATACAATTATCATAATTCAAGGCAAGTCTGTAGACTATTTTCAGCTGTGTTCAGTATGGGATTTGATTCATAAATTAAGCAAGCTATTTCAAATGGATCAAATAGTTTTACTGCAATTCTTTATTCTTCTAGTTATTCACCTATAGCAGCTAATTAATTTTGTAGTCTCACAGAAAAACGTTCTTTTGCATTGCTAAATAAGTTGGATAGCTTGTCCTTCAGAACTCAGTCGGAGCATTATTGGCTTCATTAATCACTGTAAAATGCTCTCTGCCACTTGGGCGGGAGCTAAGACAGCTGTACTGTTCTGCTTTGATAAGAGCCTCCTGAAACAAGCTGTGTCATTCACTAGATGCTCTGTTTGGCAATAAACTTGTGCCATGAAGCCTGCTGAGCGTGATGTAGCAGGCTCACTATGCAGCGCTAACCGCTGGGCTCAGCCACCTGTGCAAAAAGTAAAGAGCTGATGTCTTTTGTGCGCTGCTGTGTCAACTGAATAACAAACGGTCCGTCCCATTCTATTTGCCATTGACACAACCAGCACACATGTGTCACAGAAGCTTCTACCTTTATGTAATGATTGATCCGCTCCACTGATGTAAAACGGGCTTCGGTTTCAGAAAGCAGCCTCACGGTGAACTGAAACAGGCCGGTTAGCTGCATGTGGGAAGGGAAATAAAACAGGGAGTAAATAACAACTGAGAAATATTAAGCAATGAGAATTAATAACGGCACAGTAACAGTACTTCCTGACAAGCGTCCCCAGTCGTATAGACAGTGTGTGAGAGTGGCGCACCTGTACGGCGTAGGAGATGGCCAGACCGGCGTAAGCGGGAGGAATGCGGCCGTGCATGAAGACGATGAGGAGCGCGACGGTGGTGATGAGAGTAATGCTGATGAGGTCCAGACGCACAGCCAGCCAGCGCATAGCACAGCTGAACAGATAGTGACACGCTTGGTTTGTGTCCAGCAGGGCTTGATTCCTGGTGGAATATATCCAATATTTAGCCAAAGTACTTTTTTTTGTAAGTTTATAAGCATCTTGTATCTATCTATATACAGTCGTGGCCAAAAGTTTTGAGAATTACATAAATATTAGTTTTCAAAAAGTTTGCTGCTAAACTGCTTTTAGATCTTTGTTTCAGTTGTTTCTGTGATGTACTGAAATATAATTACAAGCACTTCATACGTTTCAAAGGCTTTTATCGACTATTACATGACATTTATGCAAAGAGTCAGTATTTGCAGTGTTGGCCCTTCTTTTTCAGGACCTCTGCAATTCGACTGGGCATGCTCTCAATCAACTTCTGGGCCAAATCCTGACTGATAGCAACCCATTCTTTCATAATCACTTCATGGAGTTTGTCAGAATTAGTGGGTTTTTGTTTGTCCACCCGCCTCTTGAGGATTGACCACAAGTTCTCAGTGGGATTAAGATCTGGGGAGTTGGAAGTGGCTTCTTTGTTGCCTTCTTGACACCAGGCCATCTTCCAAAAGTCTTGGCCTCACTGTGCGTGCAGATGCGCTCACACCTGCCTGCTGCCATTCCTGAGCAAGCTCTGCACTGGTGGCACTCCGATCCCGCAGCTGAATCCTCTTTAGGAGACGATCCTGGCACTTGCTGAACTTTCTTGGACGCCCTGAAGCCTTCTCTACAAGAATTGAACCTCTTTCCTTGAAGTTATTGATGATCCTATAAATTGTTGATTTAGGTGCAATCTTAGTAGCCACAATATCCTTGCCTGTGAAGCCATTTTTATGCAACGCAATGATGGCTGCACGCGTTTCTTTGCAGGTCACCATGGTTAACAATGGAAGAACAATGATTTCAAGGATCACGCTCCTTTTAACATGTCAAGTCTGCCATTCTAACCCAATCAGCCTGACATAATGATCTCCAGCCTTGTGCTCGTCAACATTCTCACCTGAGTTAACAAGACGATTACTGAAATGATCTCAGCAGGTCCTTTAATGACAGCAATGAAATGCAGTGGAAAGGTTTTTTTGGGATTAAGTTAATTTTCATGGCAAAGAAGGACTATGCAATTCATCTGATCACTCTTCATAACATTCTGGAGTATATGCAAATTGCTATTATAAAAACTTAAGCAGCAACTTTTCCAATTTCCAATATTTATGTAATTCTCAAAACTTTTGGCCACGACTGTATATATATATATATATACCCATACACACAAGATGCTTATATTTGATATAATAGGATTTCATTTAATTTAATAATATTTTTTATTTCATTATTAGATTTTTATTCATAAAACTGAGAGTTCCGTCCTTGAGTCTGATTGGCTGAGCCATGTTCACGTTTGTTTACGTTTACGTTTGTTTGTTTGTTGCTTGGCAACCACTTGTTGCAACCACAGCTGATTCTGAGCAACTACATTGTTTGGTGGAAGAATACTTTTTTTATTAATATCATTATATATACTGTATTTGCTCTGTTTTATTTTGTGAAACCTTACTACGTATATGGAATATCCATTTTATAAAATCAATAAACCCTGTGTAGCCGTGGTTTATAGTAAATTTATAACAGCTAATAATAAGGGGTTTAAAGGCAATCCGCTTCACGTCGTACCTAACAATGCCTGTTTGCTGTTATAAATCCATGGCTTCTTGGGGCTTATTGCTTTTTAAAACCTAACAAACCTCTATTTGTGAAATGCTTTCTTGAAAAGGCACTAGGTTTGTCATTTTTTTATGATTTTCTGATGCAATGCCATTTGTGAGTGTGGCATCTATGCACTGTTTGAACTTTGTGCAAACTTTCTGAGGCCAGTGTATATACAGACCCCAGAGAAAAGTCATGGAGGGCATCCTGTAGTGTGAATATTACCTGTGTATGAAGTCAGCCCCCCTGCCGTAAGCATAGATCGTGGACAGGCCTTGCAGACTGCTGGTGATATGAGAGGTGAAAGGGGATTGGCTGATGTTCTCCAGGCGCTTCAGCTCACGAATGAGAACCCTTTGGGTAAAAAGGACAACCGGAAAAGTATATTTATATATATATTTTTCAGGCCCTGACAAAAAGTCAGCCAGTCTGAGAATACGAGCGGCGATATAAGGCTGAGTTTTGATCAAAGCTCTGGCTCATCTCATCTGCTTATCTGTGCGGCTCACAGAGCTGTCTGTGATGTGACAGTTAGTGGCTCAATAAAAGTGAGACTGAGGGGATCTTCCTGGCCGAGCTGCAGTCATTTCTGGCTTCTGAACTGATTTATACGGGGCTTTATGGGGTCTGTGACACGTCAGCAGTGTCAGGCAGAGCCAGGCCAGTATTGATGAGAACTGTAAGTGCACATATGAAAAATGCATTGCTTGTGAATAATGTTAATAAAACATACTTTTGTTAAAAAGTGCCCAAGCGAAGGAGGACAAACCTGCCCTTGAAAAGACAAATACTATGAGAATACATGTATAAGGGTGGTTCTGTTGTCTTTTCAGACATATTTAATAATAATAATAATAATAATAAAAATATATATGTTTTTTCTATTATAATTGCTTATTTAAAATTATTTATAATATTACAAAATTATTCTAGAAATTCTTTGCAATTACAAACAAATGGCAATAATTTTTTCAGTAAACATTACATTTAAAGGTAGAAAACTGAAATCAAGTCAATCAATAAAAACATTCTGCAATACCCTAACATTGTAAAACAACGCAATCATGTTATACATAGAGAATATAGAGATAATGTTTATTATCCATAATGTCTATAATGTTTCTGGCAGATTTTGAACACACATATTTGTTGATTAATCAGCCTGACCCATAGATTTGGTTCTACTTGTACTTTTTACAGTGACACAGCTCAAGTGTTCGACCCAATAAATCTGTAAGACCGAACCTGGAGATGCGGTTGACGATGAAGAGGAACAGCCCTAAAGGAATGATGGAGAACAGGAACCAGGGGAAGACAGCGCCCACCATGCCCAGACAGAACAGTACTAATGTCACGTTCTGGAGCAGCATTTCGGCTTGCATCGCCAGACGCACGTCAACTACACACAGAGGAAGAACAGAGACATCAAAACGCTTCCCGTCATCCTGCATGTGAAAGGATTTGTGAAAAGAGATAAAGAGAGGTTGCTCACCCTCATCCATGTCCCTGGAGAACCGGTTGAGAATGCGTCCCAGCGGTGTTGTGTCGAAAAAGCGCATGGGGCTCAGAAGTAGAGTCTTGAATAGTTTATCATGCAGAACCGAGGCTGCCCGCACAGTGCACTGCAAAAACAACAACAAAACAACACACACACACACACACACACAACACTGTTAATAATGCATGCACCCAGACGCCACAAATGCTAATAAATGAGCCGCTGATTTAAACAACCCTATACAATTCTTTAGTTAGGTTACACAAACATTTACACAGCCATAATAGCTAGATTTATACGGGGGAAAACCTTTGCACATATACAGGAATGCTTCTGCTCTGTAAGGCCCTGCATGAGACATCACACACATCCTCAGGAAAATAGGTGAATTTCATTCTTTGATAACCGATATTCACTGGAATATCGGTTTTGGACGGCCCTTTTCAGAATAGCAAAAGAGCTCAAACAACGTTCACAGTTGTTCCCTCCTGATACATCTGGTTAGAAACAATAGATGATGGAGGACAGAGACCACGTCACCAGCTTTTTTGGTGCAAATGAAAGTTATCGAACACATATAACATTTAATATCAGTGTTGACGAAAGTTACTTTTAAAAGTGTTGCATAACTTTATTGCATTACTCAATGAAAAAAGTAACTAATCATGTTCATTTTATGGAAAGCAATGCATTACATCACTTTTGCGTTACTTTTTCTCGTCTAGGTTGGGCTTGCTTGTTTGTTTTTAATATAAAAAAGTTATTTTTGGCAAATGAAAAAGCCTGGTTTGTGTAATATTCAGAGTTTGTATTTCATATTTTTTATTCATTTTGAGGAATACTGAATCTGTTTTAATATTAGTTCAATATGAATACATACAAGTGCATTGGTTTAGTATTGTGTTATCAAGTATTTTTTCTTCCCAAAGAAATTAATATTTTCATTTAGTGAGGATTTATTAAAGTCAGAAGTGAAAGTAAAAGACATGGATAATGATACAAAAATTCATATTTCTAATAAATGCTGTTCTTTTGAACATTCTATTCATCAAAAAATCCTGAAAAATAAAATGTTTCCACAAAAATATGAAGTTTTAAGAGATGCAAGGAAAAGTTACGTGACTGGGATTGCTGTGCAGTGCATTAGAAATAGAAAAAAAGCATTGTGAACAGTAGGCACATTCAGACAGGCCAAGCACTTCCAATGTGAACAACTTCATTAATTTAATTAATCGTTAAGCGATCTAATTTTGGCCTAATGCACAGACCGTACCAGCATAGACAACAAGATGTCACTCTTAGCACTTTAACGTGAACGTCATCACTACAGCAGCTCATATGAACACACAGTTACATAAGTACAAATATTCTCAAATATGTGTCGGGAGACTATTGAGAATACACCAGACATGCCTTCATAACAAAATTCCTCATGTTATGCTCATGGGAGAACATGTTACCATTTGGATTGGATGCTTTCTGGCACAAGAGGACAAATTCATTCCATTAATGGATTATGTAGAGTTCCCAAATTTGCAATCTTACCTCTGGGTAAAACAAAAAAGATTAGCCATCACAGAGGAATTAGTGAATACAAGTGGCAGACAATTACACAGACACATAACCTCTCTAATGTGCTGTCAGCTCTGCTTAATGGAGAAGAGGGCACGGGGTCCTGAGGGGACATGTATACTCAACCCCTCCAGCTGAAAGTCAAGACACTGGACAGATAAATGGATTTAGCCTGCAGGCAATTTCAATTAAAGAGCATAAAAAAGAGAGAGGAAAGCAGACAGTATGTTATGAACTGCAGAGCAAGGATTCGGTGTGGAAACTAAACTGAAACTGAAGTATGTGCAGTATTTCTCATGTACGATAATATCGTAATTGTTTTAATGATATGCGAGCTTACATTATCGAGTGTGTCACTCACTTTGCAAAAAAAACTAACAAATAACATGTCTTGAGAGCATTGACTGTGTGATGAAGCCTATTAGGATGGAGTTAAAATAACCCTATAATTCAAGTTATGAAAACAAAGAATATATTTATACAGTAATATACAATACGGTTAAGTTATAATAAAACATACAAGAGTGCCACATCAGTGCGTGAGGGCCAATGTGATACTGATTTTATATTTCAACAAACAAGAAGTTAATATCGGGTAACACATTAGACACAATATTGTCAGTTTGTCTCTTTTGTCTCTATTTCGCCAATGAATGTAGTTTCAATAAAAGCCGGAGCGCAACATTTGTGCATCTCAGAGAAACTCTGCGGTGTTTCGTTTCTGAATGAATGTGTTTTTGAACTAATCATTTGAATCAATGACTCAACGATCCATTCATTAAAACAGTCCCTCGCTTTGTTTCTAAATAAATCACCCGTTTTGAATGAATTGTTTGAATGAATGATTCAATGAATCACTCTTTAAGACAGGGACTTGCTGCCACCTACTGGTGGTTTTAGTGTTGGGCTTATCTAAGTACCCAGTGTTGGAAAAAGTTACTTTTTTACTTCCTAAAAATAAACTAACAACATTACTTTTATTGGAAAGTTTTTTTAAAACTGGGCTAGGCTTGCCTGTTTGTTTTCAATATAAAAAGTACTATTTTCGACAAATGTAAAAGCCCTTTCACATCAAAGGGTAAATGAAGACACCTCAGTTTGAAGGAAATGTAAATTTGTAAATTCACGTCTGAATAGTTGAGGGCGCAGCTCAAACAAACCTCTCAGCTGTGCAGCCTTTCTGGATTGCATGAAGAAAAGGATGCAAGAGAAGAAAGTTCAACATTCTCCAGCGATAAAATAAATAAACACAAATATTATGTTTATCTGAAGTCATGCTTACTAGCATGATTGAATTGGATAATCGAAAATCAGCAGCAAAGACATTGAATAAAATGGATTAAATACATAAAGGATATTTTATTTATATATATATATACATATTTTCTTTTAATTAATGCAAGTTTGCGTCATATGAGTTTGCATAATTTTTATTCATTTTGAGGAATGCTGAATCTGTTTTTGTGCATTTTAAATGCATTACTTTAATAGTTACTTTAAAAAGTAATCTGATTATGCAACTCACATTACCCCACAACACTGAAATTACCACACACTAAGCAAAACATAGTTTAATTATTGGTACCCGAAAAAATCCTAAAACATATCGAGATATATATTATTTTAGTACTTTTCACAAATCCCTACTCTGTGCTATGAGCATGCCGTGTCCCAGATTACACCGCTGTGGGAGAAACGAATTAATTGCGAAGCCCCCTTGACAGATTAACCTGCTACTCTCAGGTAGATTCAGGCAGTGATGAATAGTGCATGAGCAAAGAAGAAATGCATCTGCCTAAGGACTTAAATCTTTGATGAAAAATTCAGCAGTGTGTAATGGAGACAGGAAGCCTGGACTGAGGAATCTCATGCAATGACAAATAAACTTCAGATTACCTTGACGAACACCAGCCCTCGCACCGTCTTCAGGAACAGCGCCGCCCCCATGGATAGGACGTACACCCTGGAGTAGTACTGCATGTGTGGATTCAGTCGCATGCTGTCACTCTCGGCAGTCTCGTTCCCAAGCAGCACTGAGGAATTCTACAGGGACAAAGCAACATCACCTTGAAAACGTGATCCATCCCTGGAGATTCCCAACAAACCAGCTGAACTGCGTGTAACTAGTCCCAGTCTCAATTATTTTGCAGAATGCGAGTTAACTGCAACATCTGTTGCTGTGATTGTCCCTCTGAGTAAATTGTGTGGAGTCTGGCACTTCTAATTAGTTTCGGGATTGATGTTCGTTTTGGCTAAGCATCAAAACTCTGCAATTAAAGCTGGTGATCTGTCGCCTTAAAGGAATAATTCACCCTAAATAACAACTTGCATCATTTTTTGGTCGTTTCCAAATTTGTGAAACCCAAAATGAGAGATTCTGACCTGTTTCTGTTATCCTTGCAGGTATAGCGAATGTGAAATGAAGCTTTCAAGCTTCAAAAAGAAGAACACAAAAAAAGTGTTTAAGTGATTAATTTTAAAAGGTTATTTTACTCTAAAATGTAAATTCTGTCATCATTTAGGCCACCCACCCTCTTGTAGTTCAATTTCGTAACACAAATGAAGATTGTTTTAATCAAATCTCGCTCTAAGATTCAAAAAGGCTTCAAAATGTTTGTAAAGAGACCAAACGAATAAATCCACAGTAACTGAGCAGTTTAATCAAAGTCTTCAGAAGAGCGGGGTTGCCAGGTTTTGATGTTTTATTTGTAAACATCATACTTTTTTTTATCTCATGTAAGTTAATCTCATAAAACTAGTGATGTAACCCAGTAGTAGCGCTGACAGTGTCGTGTGAAAATAGCTAAAGGAGTGAAAAGCGGAACTCCGATTGATTCAAACTAAACTTTGATCATTCAGTTCAAAACCAGTTCAAAAGAGCCTTTCATTATCGAATTCCGATGTATTTGAAAATCTAAATGCAACTTTGATGCTGTTAACATTGTTACATGAACAATTTTAATTTTGCGGTGAACTAGCCCTTCACAAAATAATTGAAATCCACCCTAATTCTCATGATCATGAGATCATGAGCAAGCAGTGAGGAAACAAATGATTATTTTGAGTTAGATCATGCCAGTGAATTGGATGACGGGAATGATTCATTCAATGATTCGTTCATACTGATCAGAATTTCTCCTTTTGTTTTCCACGGAAGATAAAGTGAGTTCAGCTGTTATTGTTGGCTGAATCCTCCCTTTGTCTTACCCCGCTGCCCTGTCTGATCCAGTGACTGAGCCACCAGTTGCTGAAGGCGATGCTGCCGGTGGTGAAGAGGAAGAGGAGGATGTTCACGATGAAGACCAGAGGTCCTCCGGCAGCCTTGATGTAAGAAGAGTACACTTGCCAGGCCACGGCACCGCTCCCCTTTTCCTCTGCCTGCATGAGCTGATCTGTGAGGGCCACATCAGACAACAGAGAGAGAGAAGAACAACAAAGAAGTGACTCATCTTCTTGACCTCACAAAAGAGTTCAATGGAAACCAACGACTGTGCCAAATACAATGTGTATTTGCAACTAATAACTGATAAAACACTATAATTTAATGCAGCATGATATATTGACATTATAAACACATACATACACGCACACACATTTTTATATGAATATGTTGATTGCAAATTATTCATTTGTAGCTGATTATAAATTGATCAATTATCAAAAATGCCCAAAACTCACAACACATGAACATAGAAACTGAATATACAAAAATGTATAATTTTATACAATTTATTTTATTTGTTAATGTTAACATGACATGCTAATTAAATACATTATAATATGAATATAGTCATATATATATATATATATATATAAATTTCTTTAAAAATGCATAAACAAAACATGAACATAAAATGTAAAAATGTATAATTTTGAAAATTGTATGTTAATAATGTTACGATAACATGCTTATGAATTACATTATAATATAGCTGGAATGTATTTATAAATATTAATAAATTAACACAAATGCATCATCACAAAACATGACAATCTGAACATGTACAAACAACACTCAATATTCAATGTTTTGTTTGCTTGGTTTTTTTGGGTAGCATGTTAATAGTTATAGTAATAAATCTCCACAGTCATTCAAAACAGAATTGAAGTCCTTTAGAAAAAAGCAGAGGAGAAGCACTGGACTAAACCATCCTCACCTCCTTTCTTGCTCTCAGTATGTGGTTTGGCTGCAGGGCTGACATGAAGGGACTGCGGGCTGCTCTCGTCCTCGACCCCTAGCTTGTTTTTTAGGTTCTTCGTCACTAGGTTCTGGATGAAGGATGAAGAGAAAGAGAATGAGCGAGACCTGGTAAAGAGCAACCCGCAACTGTTTAAATCAGCCAGAACAAAGGCTGCTGGGTCATTAATACAGAGATCAGTGACAATGTCCCTCGGCAGTTACCCCTACAGATCAATGCACGTATAAATTACAAAAGCACGGCATGAATTAACATTTCAAATCCACAACAAATGGCTGTGCAGCCCGTGGTTCATGAATTTTGCAGTGGGAGATGTAGGATGTTTTTTGACCGTGCGACCCTGGTGTTTTCCCATCGGGCAGTGTATCGCACCTCTTGCTGCACGCTGTTGAAAAGGGCAGCGTAGTCTCTGCCTTTCTCCATCAGCTGGACGTGTGAGCCGTGCTCTGCTATCTGACCGTCCTTCATTAACACCACCTCATCACACTCAGGCAAGAACTGCAGATTAAACACACCCCGAGGAAGGGACAGAAGAGTGTCAGAAAATACAGCAGGAGACCTTATGTTACATTAACCCATTAATATCACGTTAGAAATGTCATTTGCTCATTTAAAGAGATGCATGACATGCCATCAGTAATGCATTTTTTTCCAATTAAGATTTTTTGGAATATATTGGATATATTTCATTATATATATTTTGAATGTTTTTATTTGTTTTTATTTTATAAAGAACTTTCTTTAATGTTCCCATTAATGCGCTTTTATGCGTTATGGTCTATACAAACACAAAGTAAAACAGAAAGTAATTTTTAAACACTATTTTGATTGAGTCAGACCAGCACAAACTGAATATTGTATATCACAAGGATTTCTGAAATAAATAACAAAACACCTGAATAATATATTCAGAATCAAAAACTAAAGTGGCTTCTGCATCATAAAAGCTGTCATGTTGATCCCTTAAAAATGTTCCTTTCACAGCTTAAGTATGAAAACTATCAACAATGGATAACATAACACAACATTTTGAAATAAATAAATGAAAGCAATTTGAATTATTCAAAATCAATTTCGAGAAACATATATATATAAATGCTGTTTAAAAGTGAAATCTATGTTCCCTTTCGAGAGTACTCTCGTGCTGCGTAAGCTAGCTTACGCTATGGGAAAAGGTCTCCTTTTCTCGAGAATATGAAGCCAAAAATTATCCTTAATTTTTAATAATGTAAAACGCAGTGCTGCAGCACAGCAGACCTAAGCGAAGCGGCTCGCGCGCTTATTGGCTGTGCTGTGGCAACTGCAGCAACCTATGGTGAGGCGGCGGAGAGGAATGAACCAATGGGGCCGCTTCGCGCCCATTGGACGTCAGAGCGCGCCAAAATAGGCGTGGCTGGAACTATATAAGCCGCCGCTTTGCCATAGGGATCAGATTTCATCTCCTTCAGCGATCTCACCTGCACTTCGCTGTCTTCTCCGGAGAAGCCTCTACACGCCGTCGAAAAGCCTCTCAGCGGGATAGCACTGCAACGCAGATCTGAGGACGTCGGCTCGTGCTTCATCCCGACGCCGCCTTCAGCATTCGCTTCCTGCTGCGCCATCCGGCGTGACTATATCCTTTAAAAAGCTAAGTGTGTTTGCCGCTGCATCACACTTTTTCGCAAAAGAGCAAATTTCGAGGCGTTGTTTCAAATGCCTCGGGCCTGCGCTTCCTGCCGAGGCCCTCTGCCCAGCAAGGACCGCCACATCCTCTGTGTCTCCTGCCTGGGCCGCGAGCATGCTGAGAATGCACTCTCCAAGGGCGGCTGCCCTGAGTGCGACAACATGGCTATATCGACCCTGCGGGCTCGATTAGCTCAAACCAGCCACGACGCTCCACCCGCTCCGCCTCTTCTCTCTCAAGTGCCGCGTAAAACGCCGCGATCAGAGAATGCCTGAGCACACTGCTACACGCGAGCTCACGCCGGAACACTCCCCGCGTGCCTCGCCCGCTCTCTCTCCTTCGCCTGTCCTCTTCGTGGACGAGCAGCGCCAGTCTCTGCTCACCAGCGCCCCCTTCTCCTTCGGAGCGCCTGAGGCGGAAGAAGACAGACACGACAGCCTTTCTCTCGCCGCGTCCAGTAGTGAGGAATGGTCGGGCTCCATTGCGGACCCCCCCCCCCCCTCTACAGCCCCCAGCTGCACCGGACAACGCGCTGATATCGACGCGGAGCTTACTCGCGTGCTTACAAGGGCTCTCAGCGACCTTCAGCTCGACTGGTCTCCTCCAGACGAGCCCGCTAAAAGCAGGCTGGACGAATGGTTCTTGCAGGGGCGCCCTTCGGCCCCTCCGCAAAGAAACGCCCCCTTCTTCCCGGAAGTTCACGATGAACTCACGAAGTCGTGGAAAGCCCCATTCTCCGCACGTTTGAAAACTTCTGTCTCGTCAGCGCTCTCCTCTGTCGACGGTGCCCGAGACCACGGTTACGAGAGCCTCCCCCCTCTCGAGGAGGCAATTGCTGCACACCTCTGCCCGCCCTCAGCCGCAGGATGGCGGTCGAAGCCCGTGCATCCATCCAAACCGTGCCGCACCACCTCAGCTCTCGCTGGCCGAGCATACACCTCCGCTGGTCAAGCTGCTTCGGCTCTACACACCATGGCTGTGCTTCAGGTTTTTCAGGCCAGACTTCTCCGTAACCTGGACGAGTCTGCCCCAGATACCTATGATTTTAAAGATCTCCGCAGCGCTACTGATCTAGCCCTGCGTGCGACAAAGACCACAGCACAAGCGATCGGCCGAAGCATGGCAAGCCTCGCTGTTTTAGAGCGACACCTCTGGCTCACGCTCACGGAGATGAAAGACGCCGACAAATCCGCCTTTCTTGACTCTCCTATCTCTCCTTCCGGCCTCTTTGGCCAGTCGGTTAAGGGTTTCGCTGAACGCTTCACTGAGGCTCAGAAGACGTCACAAGCAATGAGACACTTCCTGCCGAAACGCTCTAGCTCTGCTGCGGGACGCCGTAGAAATGCGCCGCCCCCTCAGACCTCGAAGCCATCGCAGCCAGACTTACAGTCTCGCCCAGCGACCAAAACCCAGCACCGCTCTCGCTCTACGAGCCGCAAACTGCCAGAGAGACGGGGACCTCGGCCCAGGATTGTGCTGAACCCCGAGCCTCCGAAGCCCTCCTGACCTTCGTGCTGAAAAGACCGCGGTTAAGTCCCGCTGCGGCCGGACCACCACACAAGAAACCTCACATACTTCCTCCAATCCCCTCACTAAAGGCGGTTGGAGATGTCTATACTGCAGTAAACGAGCCTGTTACAATGCACGCACGCCTGCACACAAACGCCGCTTTCACGGCGACCTCAATAAAGCACAAAAAGAGCTTTTTCTATGTAGGCAGTGTGCCCACTACACAGTACGCACCCCTACATGTATACACACTCCCCCAAGTGTCACAAAAACACACTCGGGTCCCCTTTCATGCCCACCTTCCCGCTTGCGCCGGAGGTGCTCTAAATGTAGCGCGCGTGCCCACTTCTCAGTGCGCAACCCTACAAATAAGCGCTTTCACCACAGTGTCCGAAGCACAGCATACTCGAGCTACTGGTCCCCTCATAACAGGCGGCCAGTGCCCGAAGCACATTCAACCCATAGCCGCACGAGCCGCTGCATGGCAGGCCATCCCCGGCATATCAAATTGGGTTTTGAATATAATAAAACGAGGTTACTCGCTCCAGTTCGCTCGCAGACCGCCGCGCTTTCGCGCCGTGGTCGAAACGAAAGTGAAAAGCGAAATGACACACGTCCTTCGCGCCGAACTGATAAACCTTCTTGCAAAAGGGGCGATAGAAACTGTCCCCCCTGCGCAGCGCGAGTCAGGCTTTTACAGCCGCTACTTCCTCTTACCAAAAAAGGATGGCGGTCTCAGACCCATCCTAGATCTCAGACGTTTGAACAAAGCGCTTATGACGCGATCGTTCAAAATGTTAACTACCAAAAAAATACTCGCGCAAATTCGCCCGAGGGATTGGTTTTTCTCAGTGGATCTGAAAGACGCTTACTTTCACATTCAAATAGCACCTCATCACAGGCCATTCCTGAGATTCGCCTTCGAGGGGCAGACTTATCAGTACATGGTTCTTCCATTCGGCCTCTCCGTAGCGCCCCGTACGTTTACACGGTGCATGGATGCCGCTCTCGCACCCCTGAGAATGTGGGGAGTGCGAGTATTGAACTACCTCGACGACTGGCTAGTTTTAGCCCATTCCGAGGAACTACTGACGACACACAGATCCTGGATCATCAGCCATTTAGAATGCCTGGGTCTCACGATCAACACTGTCAAGAGCGCTCTGTCTCCCAGCCAGAGGATTTCCTTTTTGGGGATAGACATAGACTCTGTGACATGTACAGCGCGTCTGACGTCACAGCGCGCTCTCACTATTCAGCATCTAGCCGTGTCGTTCAAAGCCGGGTCTCTTTACCCGCTCAAACGATTTCAAGAAATGCTAGGTCTGATGGCATCAGCCTCTGCGGTTCTCAAACTGGGCCTGCTGCGCATGCGCCCACTACAACGCTGGCTGAGAGACCGTGTTCCAGCGCGTGCCTGGATTTCCGGCCGCGCGCGCATCAAGGTGACCCACGGCTGCATCACAGCTCTGGCCCCTTGGAAAATAGCCAACTGGTATCAGTTAGGCGTAAGCACGGGCGCTGTCTCGAAATGGAAAGTAGTCTCGACAGATGCATCCAACCTCGGTTGGGGCGCCCTGTACGAGGGCAGGTCTGCCTCCGGCCTCTGGTCGAGCCCGGAGCGACTGTTACACATAAACTGTCTGGAGATGATAGCGGTCGAACTAACCCTGAAAGCTTTCCTCCCATTTTTAAAGGGCCACCACGTTCTGGTCAGATCAGACAACATGTCAGTGGTGGCCTACATAAATCGCCAGGGTGGTGTCAGGTCAAAAACCTTGCACACCCTGACCGAACGTCTTCTGACATGGGCACATTACAACCTGCGCTCGCTAAAGGCAGCGCATGTACCTGGCATCCTGAACCGGGGCCCGGACATGCTTTCCAGGGCGAATGTTCCCCCTGGGGAGTGGTCTCTTCACCCACAAACGGTTCAGTTGATGTGGAGCATCTTCGGCAGGGCAGAGGTTGACCTCTTCGCCTCAGAAGACAACGCTCATTGCCCAATATATTTTTCAAAGAGCAGGGACGCGCTGGCCCTCGATTGGCCTAGACGCCCGCTTTATGCCTTCCCACCGGTCGCGATGCTACCGCAGGTCATCGATCGGGTCAGGAAGAACAGATGTGCTATGCTGCTAGTAGCCCCACTCTGGACGACCCAACCTTGGTTCTCCGAGCTGATGCAGCTGTCCAGTACAGCCCCATGGCCAATACCGCTGCGGAAAGATCTCCTCACGCAGCTGAAGGGCGCGCTCTGGCATCCCCACCCCGAACTTTGGGCCCTTCATGTATGGCCCCTCAACGGGTACCCGGGAACCTCCCTGAGGGAGTGTTAAAGACCATTACGGAAGCCAGAGCGCCCTCAACCAGGCGCCTTTACGCGCAGAAATGGTCAGTGTTCTCCACCTGGTGCGGGACACGGAACCTAGACCCTCACTTATGTGATGTGACGGAGATACTCTTCTTCCTACAGGAGCGTTTAGATGCGGGCAGATCCCCGTCTACGCTCAAAGTGTATGTGGCAGCCATTGCAGCTTCTCATGCTCCGGTGGCCGGCCTATCACTGGGAAAAAACGAACTGGTCATTCGTTTCCTTAAGGGAGCTCGTCGGATGAACCCTCCCCGACCCCCTTCAATCCCTTCCTGGGACCTGTCTATGGTCCTAGAGGCCTTAAAGGGCCCCCCTTTTGAACCGCTTCAGTCTGTCGACATGAAGCTTCTTTCGTTCAAAACCGCTTTTCTACTGGCTCTGGCCTCAGTCAAGCGAGTGGGAGATTTACATGCGCTATCTGTAAGCGCTGACTGTCTCGAATTTGGGCCTAATGACTCCAGAGTCATTCTCAGACCAAGACACGGCTATGTCCCCAAGGTGCTCTCAACACCGTTCAGAGCACAGTTCATCTCGCGGTCAGCCCTTTCCTCGCAAAGCGACGAAAGCAACACGAGCTTCATCTGCCCCGTCAGGGCTCTCAAAACCTATATTGCGCGCTCCGCCTCATTCAGGAGGTCGGACCAGCTCTTCATATGCTTTGGTGGGCGCACCCGAGGTCTCGCCACCACGAAGCAAAGCCTATCGCGATGGATAGTAGACACTATCTCGCTGGCTTACAAATCTAAGGGCCTTCGCTGCCCGTTCGGCATCAGAGCCCATTCCACCCGAGGTATGGCCTCATCATGGGCGTGGTCCTGCGGGATACCACTGGATGATATCTGTGCGGCGGCAGGCTGGGCCTCTCTGTCCACATTTATTAGATTCTATAATCTGCAAGTCCCTGCCCTGCAGGCCAGGGTACTTTCTATATAGACGTGCTAAGCCTTATCACGTCCCCCTTTTTTCGTTCCCTATATAAAGCTCACTAAGGTTGGCTGTTGGGACTGGGATTTCTCCTGCTATAAAGCCCCGGGCTCTCGCCTCGGGCTGTGACAGGTCGAAGTTCCCGAGCACGCACGGCGTTTTACATTGTGTTCCCATAGCGTAAGCTAGCTTACGCAGTACGAGAGTACTCTCGAAAGGGAACGTACTCGGTTACTAACGTAACCTCGGTTCCCTGAGATGAGGGAACGAGTACTGCGTAACCTGCCGTGCTATGTGCTCGGATCGGGTGATCGCTTCAGTCGATTTAAAACCTGATCCCTATGGCAAAGCGGCGGCTTATATAGTTCCAGCCACGCCTATTTTGGCGCGCTCTGACGTCCAATGGGCGCGAAGCGCCCCCATTGGTTCGTTCCTCTCCGCCGCCTCACCATAGGTTGCTGCAGTTGCCACAGCACAGCCAATAAGCGCACGAGCCGCTTCGCTTAGGTCTGCTGTGCTGCAGCACTGCGTTTTACATTATTAAAAATTATGGATAATTTTTGGCTTCATATTCTCGAGAAAAGGGGACCTTTTCCCATAGCGTAAGCTAGCTTACGCAGTACTCGTTCCCTCATCTCAGAGAACCGAGGTTACGTTAGTAACCGAGTACGTTATCATGCTAAGGAGCTGACTGAAAGCCGGCGACTCCACAGTAGAGACAGGCTGCATGTTTTCAACAATGTTTCACCTGTATGAGAAAAACATACAGAGAATCACTTAAGACACTTTGCTGTAGACCCATTCCACTTAATAATATTCATTAAAACTGTATGTTAACACGTAGGAGCTTGCTGCATGAATCCGTGTGTAGGCTACAGTTTACAAATCCATGTGGATAGGACATTCGAACCAGAAAGACACAGCTTACATTTGACTAAAAGGTTTTTGTCTTTATGCTCAACTAAAGTGAAATAATGAGCATATTTCCACTTTGAGAAACTCGTGTTGCTCTCGCTCCGAACTCTCGAACCGACTCAAATGATTCGCGAACCCCAAACTGACTCAAATGATTCGCGAACCCGCTTCGAACTGCCGAACTGATTAAAATGATTCGCAATCCCACTCCGAGCTCCCGAACTGACTCAAATGAATCGCGAACCCGCTTCGAACTGCCGAACTGATTAAAATGATTTGCTATCCCACTCCGAACTCTCGAACTGATTCAAATGATCCGTGAAGACGCTCCGAACTCCCAAACTGACTCAATGATTCACGATCCTCAAACTGACTCAAATGATTCGCGAACCCCAAATTGATTCAAATAATCCTCGAAGTCGCTCCGAACCGAACTGAGTCAAATGATTCGCGATCCCGCTCCAAACTCTCGAACTGATTCAAATGATCCGCGAAGACGCTCCGTCCTCCCAAACTGACTCAAATGATTCGCGATCCCCAAACTGACTCAAATGATTCGCGAACCCCAACCTGACTCAAATGATTCGCGAACCCGCTATGAACTCCCGAACTGATTCAAATGATTCGCGATCCCGCTCCGAACTCCCGAACTGACTCAAATGAATCGCTAACCCGTTTCGAACTCTCGAACTGATTCAAATGGTCCTCGAAGTCGCTCCGAACTCCCGAACTGATTCAAATGATTCGCGATCCCGCTCCGAACTCCCGAACTAACTCAAATGATTTGCGATCCCGCTCCGAACTCCAGAACTGACTGAAATGATTCGCGAACCCGCTACGAACTCCCGAGCTGATTAAAATGATTCGCAATCCCCAAACTGACTCAAATGATTCGCAATCGCGCTCCGAGATCCCGTGCTGATTAAAATGATTCGCACTCCGAACTCCCAAACTGACTCAAATGAATCGCTAACCCGTTTCGAACTCTCGAACTGATTCAAATGGTCCTCGAAGTCGCTCCGAACTCCCGAACTGATTCAAATGATTCGCGATCCCGCTCCGAACTCCCGAACTAACTCAAATGATTTGCGATCCCGCTCCGAACTCCAGAACTGACTCAAATGATTCGCGAACCCGCTACGAACTCCCGAGCTGATTAAAATGATTCGCAATCCCCAAACTGACTCAAATGATTCGCAATCGCGCTCCGAGATCCCGTGCTGATTAAAATGATTCGCACTCCGAACTCCCAAACTGACTCAAATGATACGCGATCCCAAACTGATTCAAATTATTCACGATCCCCAAACTGATTCAAATGATTCGCGATCCCGCTCCCGGCTCCTCAACGGACTCAAATGATTCGCGCTCCGAACTCCAAACTGACTCAAATGAATCGCGAACCCGCTTCGAACTGCCGAACTGATTAAAATGATTCGCAATCCCACTCCGAGCTCCCGAACTGACTCAAATGAATCGCGAACCCGCTTCGAACTGCCGAACTGATTAAAATGATTTGCTATCCCACTCCGAACTCTCAAACTGATTCAAATGATCCGTGAAGACGCTCCGAACTCCCAAACTGACTCAATGATTCACGATCCTCAAACTGACTCAAATGAATCGCTAACCCGTTTCGAACTCTCGAACTGATTCAAATGGTCCTCGAAGTCGCTCCGAACTCCCGAACTGATTCAAATGATTCGCGATCCCGCTCCGAACTCTTAAAAGGTGCATCACACGGCTGCATCACAGCTCTGGCCCCTTGGAAAATAGCCAACTGGTATCAGTTAGGCGTAAGCACGGGCGCTGTCTCGAAATGGAAAGTAGTCTCGACAGATGCATCCAACCTCGGTTGGGGCGCCCTGTACAAGGGCAGGTCTGCCTCCGGCCTCTGGTCGAGCCCGGAGTGACTGTTACACATAAACTGTCTGGAGATGATAGCGGTCGAACTAACCCTGAAAGCTTTCCTCCCATTTTTAAAGGGCCACCACGTTCTGGTCAGATCAGACAACATGTCAGTGGTGGCCTACATAAATCGCCAGGGTGGTGTCAGGTCAAAAACCTTGCACACCCTGACCGAACGTCTTCTGACATGGGCACATTACAACCTGCGCTCGCTAAAGGCAGCGCATGTACCTGGCATCCTGAACCGGGGCCCGGACATGCTTTCCAGGGCGAATGTTCCCCCTGGGGAGTGGTCTCTTCACCCACAAACGGTTCAGTTGATGTGGAGCATCTTCGGCAGGGCAGAGGTTGACCTCTTCGCCTCAGAAGACAACGCTCATTGCCCAATATATTTTTCAAAGAGCAGGGACGCGCTGGCCCTCGATTGGCCTAGACGCCCGCTTTATGCCTTCCCACCGGTCGCGATGCTACCGCAGGTCATCGATCGGGTCAGGAAGAACAGATGTGCTATGCTGCTAGTAGCCCCACTCTGGACGACCCAACCTTGGTTCTCCGAGCTGATGCAGCTGTCCAGTACAGCCCCATGGCCAATACCGCTGCGGAAAGATCTCCTCACGCAGCTGAAGGGCGCGCTCTGGCATCCCCACCCCGAACTTTGGGCCCTTCATGTATGGCCCCTCAACGGGTACCCGGGAACCTCCCTGAGGGAGTGTTAAAGACCATTACGGAAGCCAGAGCGCCCTCAACCAGGCGCCTTTACGCGCAGAAATGGTCAGTGTTCTCCACCTGGTGCGGGACACGGAACCTAGACCCTCACTTATGTGATGTGACGGAGATACTCTTCTTCCTACAGGAGCGTTTAGATGCGGGCAGATCCCCGTCTACGCTCAAAGTGTATGTGGCAGCCATTGCAGCTTCTCATGCTCCGGTGGCCGGCCTATCACTGGGAAAAAACGAACTGGTCATTCGTTTCCTTAAGGGAGCTCGTCGGATGAACCCTCCCCGACCCCCTTCAATCCCTTCCTGGGACCTGTCTATGGTCCTAGAGGCCTTAAAGGGCCCCCCTTTTGAACCGCTTCAGTCTGTCGACATGAAGCTTCTTTCGTTCAAAACCGCTTTTCTACTGGCTCTGGCCTCAGGCAAGCGAGTGGGAGATTTACATGCGCTATCTGTAAGCGCTGACTGTCTCGAATTTGGGCCTAATGACTCCAGAGTCATTCTCAGACCAAGACACGGCTATGTCCCCAAGGTGCTCTCAACACCGTTCAGAGCACAGTTCATCTCGCGGTCAGCCCTTTCCTCACAAAGCGACGAAAGCAACACGAGCTTCATCTGCCCCGTCAGGGCTCTCAAAACCTATATTGCGCGCTCCGCCTCATTCAGGAGGTCGGACCAGCTCTTCATATGCTTTGGTGGGCGCACCCGAGGTCTCGCCACCACGAAGCAAAGCCTATCGCGATGGATAGTAGACACTATCTCGCTGTCTTACAAATCTAAGGGCCTTCGCTGCCCATTCGGCATCAGAGCCCATTCCACCCGAGGTATGGCCTCATCATGGGCGTGGTCCTGCGGGATACCACTGGATGATATCTGTGCGGCGGCAGGCTGGGCCTCTCCGTCCACATTTATTAGATTCTATAATCTGCAAGTCCCTGCCCTGCAGGCCAGGGTACTTTCTATATAGACGTGCTAAGCCTTATCACGTCCCCCTTTTTTCGTTCCCTATATAAAGCTCACTAAGGTTGGCTGTTGGGACTGGGATTTGTCCTGCTATAAAGCCCCGGGCTCTCGCCTCGGGCTGTGACAGGTCGAAGTTCCCGAGCACGCACGGCGTTTTACATTGTGTTCCCATAGCGTAAGCTAGCTTACGCAGTACGAGAGTACTCTCGAAAGGGAACGTACTCGGTTACTAACGTAACCTCGGTTCCCTGAGATGAGGGAACGAGTACTGCGTAACCTGCCGTGCTATGTGCTCGGATCGGGTGATCGCTTCAGTCGATTTAAAACCTGATCCCTATGGCAAAGCGGCGGCTTATATAGTTCCAGCCACGCCTATTTTGGCGCGCTCTGACGTCCAATGGGCGTGAAGCGCCCCCATTGGTTCGTTCCTCTCCGCCGCCTCACCATAGGTTGCTGCAGTTGCCACAGCACAGCCAATAAGCGCACGAGCCGCTTCGCTTAGGTCTGCTGTGCTGCAGCACTGCGTTTTACATTATTAAAAATTATGGATAATTTTTGGCTTCATATTCTCGAGAAAAGGGGACCTTTTCCCATAGCGTAAGCTAGCTTACGCAGTACTCGTTCCCTCATCTCAGAGAACCGAGGTTACGTTAGTAACCGAGTACGTTATCATGCTAAGGAGCTGACTGAAAGCCGGCGACTCCACAGTAGAGACAGGCTGCATGTTTTCAACAATGTTTCACCTGTATGAGAAAAACATACAGAGAATCACTTAAGACACTTTGCTGTAGACCCATTCCACTTAATAATATTCATTAAAACTGTATGTTAACACGTAGGAGCTTGCTGCATGAATCCGTGTGTAGGCTACAGTTTACAAATCCATGTGGATAGGACATTCGAACCAGAAAGACACAGCTTACATTTGACTAAAAGGTTTTTGTCTTTATGCTCAACTAAAGTGAAATAATGAGCATATTTCCACTTTGAGAAACTCGTGTTGCTCTCGCTCCGAACTCTCGAACCGACTCAAATGATTCGCGAACCCCAAACTGACTCAAATGATTCGCGAACCCGCTTCGAAATGCCGAACTGATTAAAATGATTCGCAATCCCACTCCGAGCTCCCGAACTGACTCAAATGAATCGCGAACCCGCTTCGAACTGCCGAACTGATTAAAATGATTTGCTATCCCACTCCGAACTCTCGAACTGATTCAAATGATCCGTGAAGACGCTCCGAACTCCCAAACTGACTCAATGATTCACGATCCTCAAACTGACTCAAATGATTCGCGAACCCCAAATTGATTCAAATAATCCTCGAAGTCGCTCCGAACCGAACTGAGTCAAATGATTCGCGATCCCGCTCCAAACTCTCGAACTGATTCAAATGATCCGCGAAGACGCTCCGTCCTCCCAAACTGACTCAAATGATTCGCGATCCCCAAACTGACTCAAATGATTCGCGAACCCGCTCCGAACTCCCGAACTGACTCAAATGAATCGCTAACCCGTTTCGAACTCTCGAACTGATTCAAATGGTCCTCGAAGTCGCTCCGAACTCCCGAACTGATTCAAATGATTCGCGATCCCGCTCCGAACTCCCGAACTAACTCAAATGATTTGCGATCCCGCTCCGAACTCCAGAACTGACTCAAATGATTCGCGAACCCGCTACGAACTCCCGAGCTGATTAAAATGATTCGCAATACCCAAACTGACTCAAATGATTCGCAATCGCGCTCCGAGATCCCGTGCTGATTAAAATGATTCGCACTCCGAACTCCCAAACTGACTCAAATGATACGCGATCCCAAACTGATTCAAATTATTCACGATCCCCAAACTGATTCAAATGATTCGCGATCCCGCTCCCGGCTCCTCAACGGACTCAAATGATTCGCGCTCCGAACTCCCGAACTGACTCAAATGATTCATGCGCCGAACTCCGAACTGACTCAAATGATCCGCGAACCCGCTCCGAACTCCCGAACTGACTCAAATGATCCGCGAACCCGCTCCGAACTCCCAAACTGACTCAAATGATTCGCGATCCCCAAACTGACTCAAATGATTCGCGAACCTGCTCCGAACTCCGAAACTGATTCAAATGATTTGCAAACCCGCTTTGAACTCCCAAACTGACTCAAATGATTCACAATCCGAAGTTCCCATCCAAATCAAGATTGGCTTAGTTCTCTAATTTCATAACATTTACTGAAATAAAGGTACGAAAAGTATGTTGTTAACAAATAAAATATATAATATATAATATATAAATATATATATAATGCTTATTATAATGATATGGCATACAGATCAAAAGTTTGGACACACTTTCTCATTCAAAGAGTTTTCTTTATTTTCATGACTATGAAAATTGTAGAGTCACACTGAAGGCATCAAGGGCTATTTGACCAAGAAGGAGAGTGATGGGGTGCTGTGCCAGATGACCTGGCCTCCACAGTCACTGACCTGAACCCAATCGAGATGGTTTAGGGGTGAGCTGGACCGCAGACTGAAGGCAAAAGGGCCAACAAGTGCTAAGCATCTCTCGGGGAACTCCTTCAAGACTGTTGGAAGACCATTTCAGGTGACTACCTCTTGAAGCTCATCAAGAGAATGCCAAGAGCGTGCAAAGCAGTAATCAAAGCAAAAGGTGGCTACTTTGAAGAACCTACAATATGACATATTTTCAGTTGTTTCACACTTTTTTGTTATGTATATAATTCCATATATAATTCCACATGTGTTAATTCATAGTTTTGATTCCTTCAGTGTTAATCTACAATCATGAAATTAAGAAAACTCTTTGAATGAGAAGGTGTGTCCAAATTTTGGTCTGTACTGCATGTGTGTGTGTGTGTGTGTGTATGTGTGTATGTATATATATATTTATTTATATATATATATATATATATATATATATATATATATATATATATATATATATATATATATATATATATATATATATATATAAAATTATAAATTCAGAGATAACAGAATAGAATTTTCATCTGCCATTTACCAGAAAATTTACTGTTAACTATTTAAAACGTTTTGTTAATTGGAAAAAAGCTTAAATAATATAAATGTTAATTAATAAATGAAAAACTCAAACAATTAAAAAAACTTATATGAAAATTAAAAGGGCAAATTAAGTTGAAGTTGAAGTACAAAAACTGCTAAAAGTTAAATAATAATAATAATAATATAATAAATAAATAGATAAAAAAGACAAAAGCAAGTGACAAAATTACTTAAACTTAAACCAAAATGAAAATACAAGCTTATAAAGTATAATAAGGTCTTATAATAAAAGAAATTTCAATATAACATCTACAAAAATAATTAAACAGTATAACACTAAATGTGTATTTGGCGTATTGGCCTACAGTTTTAAGAATATTTGGTAAGTGCATTAAAGCATTTAAAGCCATGCTGTGTTATAGTCATGGCTGAAGGGACTGCTAACAACAAGCCTTTGCTATAAAACACGGCTCATCTCATGCAAACCGTATTCAATCCACAGACTGTAATGGATGTGTACAGTACAGTGTCCCCTGTCCCAGTCTGTGCTGTGTCTGTGCACTACATCACATGCATTCATAGCCTCTTGCCTGCAGCTGGTGCGTGACAAAGATGACGGTCCTGCTCTTGGCCATGCGGCGGATGGCGCTGTGGAATATGTGTGATCCCACACGAGCGTCGACGGCGCTCAGGGGGTCATCGAGCAGAAGGACGGGTCTCTCGCTGTACAGCGCTCGAGCCAGACTCACTCTCTGCCGCTGGCCACCGCTCAGGTTAGCTCCTCTCTCTCCTATCTACAGCAGATCATTCACTTCAGACACAGTAATCATCACACTGTGGTTTTTTTAAACAGAGATAGCATACGAGTGAGATTTGAACGACCTTGTGCTTTGATTGTGTTTGTCGAGATCAGAGATTATAGGTGACCCTGGAGCACAAAGCCATATAAAATAAGCTTTCCATTGATGCATAATTTGCTAGGATCAGACAATATTTGGCAGAGATGCAACTATTTGAAAATCTGGAATCTGAGGGTGCAAAAAAATCTAAATATTGAGAAAATCACCTTTAAAGTTGTCCAAATGAATTCTTAGCAATGCATATTGCTAATTAAAAATTAAGTTTTGATATATTTATGATATGACATTTATATAATATCTTCATGGAACATGATCTTTACTTAATATCCAAACGATTTTTGGCATAAAAGAAAAATCGATAATTTTGACACGTACAATGTATTGTTGGCTATTGCTACAAATATACCCCAGAGACCTAAAGCTAGTCACATATTATGAGTGTTATAATGCAGATACCTCAGTCATATCACCGTATGGCAGCTCAATAATATCAGGAAATAAACAGCAGGCTTCCAGAACTGCGTTGTACCTGGTGAGAGATGAGCACAAAACTAGTTTAGTTTTCAAAGAAAGGCTAAAGTCATTTTTATGCAGGACTCATATATGCATGAATACGCTCCCTACTTCTCCTCAATGTATTTTTTTCCAAACAGGATGTTCTCCCGGAGGGAATCGTTGAGGATCCAGGCCTGTTGAGCAACATATGCGAAGTCTCCGTTTACAGCCACTGAGCCGCCAAGAAGGGTCATCTAGACAGAAGGAGGAGAATCAGACCTTTACATCTGCTGAGAGCACCAGCTGCTTTATGTCCAGGCTCCTTTATGATGGTTAAAGGGGGGTTATAAAAAAATCAAGGTTTTTCATTATTTACTCTAATTTTGTGCCAAACCCATATGTTGTTATTCTCTCAGTGGAACTCATAAAGAGAAACACTCATCCTTTCTATAAAACAACAGCTGTCGAGCTCCAAAGACAACAAATACTGTAACACTGTACCATATGACTTGTATGCAAGTCTTCCAAAGTCATAGTCACTTTTTTTGTGAAAAACAGACTGAAAGTTAAGGCATTATTCATTGATGACTTTTGTGATTACAGCCTTAAATATATAAATACATAAAACAGAGCATTTTTGCATAGATAAAAGCTTTAACCATTGAAAGATTATGGTTGCAAAATTATTATTTTTTAATAAACAAGTCTTTATGCTTACAAAGGATGTTTATTTGATTAAAAAATACAATAAAAACAGTAATATTATGAAATATTATTATTATAATTTAAAACCATTTTCTGTAATTTACTGCTGTGATCAAAACTGAATTTTCAGAACTTTCTCTGCTGTTTTACAAACATTTCAATTATTATTCATGTTGAAAACAGTTCAACTGCTTAATATTTTTTTGAAAACTGATACTTTTTTTTAAGCATTCTTCGATCAATAGAAATTCAAAAGAGCAGCATTTATTTGAAATAGAAAAAAAGTTATATAAAAACTTTTAAATTATTTTACTGTCATTTTTGACCAATGCAATGCATCCTCGCTAGATGTAAGTATCGATATCTTTCTTACTTTCTTTCTTCAAACAAACACACAAACAAAACACACAGCATTCCCTCTGACCCCAATCTTGTGAACAGTAGTGCATGTAATTCCTCACCTGTCCCAGTAGAGCAGATAGCAGCGAGCTCTTTCCACTGCCGACTCCTCCACAAACCCCAAGCAGTGACCCCTGGTTGCACAGTGCAGAAAACAGGCCAGCAAATTACGTCACAGATACGTTCTGTTCATAAATACTGTATTCATGTACTGTTTGCTGCATGCAACACTTGGGCTTCCCATGAAAACCTAGTTTTTGTCTGAATATATGAAGAGAGATGTTGAAAACCCATCTGATCGTTGATACTGTAATCAGTAAATCCACACATGGACTGGTAATAATGTATGGCAGTACCTTCCGGATGCAGAGGTGTATGCGGTGCAGGGTTTTGTGCAGCGGAGGTCGGATGCTCTGTGTGGAGGAGATGGTGCTCTGTGGGCTCTCCTGCTCCATGTGTGTGAGGAGGTGCTCTGCGTTGGCTTCCTCGCTCTCCTCTTTGCTATTCTCTGTGGTGATGTACAAGCTCAGTTTCTCCCTCTTCAGGACTCTCTTCATACCTCCTCTTTTTTGCTGGGCTCGTCTTTTTTTTGGCGAGCCGCAGATCTTCTCCCAGGCCAGTGTGGCGTCTTTAAACTCCACCGCATTATAGGGATCTTCCGTTTTGTTTGAGATCAGCTCCCTGTCCTCCATCAAGAAGAGCTTCTGTGGGGGCAATAAGAGGCATTAAAGGGATGGTTCACCCAGAAATTGCCTTTATTTACTCACCCTCATGTTGTTTCAAACCAAACAGTTGCTAGTCCCCATTGACTTCCACAGTATTATTTTTCCATAGTTTGGAAGTCAGAGGGGTCCTGAATGGTTTCCACCAGAGCAAGGAAACTAATACAAGGTTTGAAACACAATATGAGGGTGAACTATCCCTTTAAATCAGGGAATCCCAAACTTGTTTAGTAAACACTTTGATGTAAAGGTTCTGTCATCATTTACTCTCCATGCTGTCATTACAAACATGAATGACTTTCTGTGAACACATAAGGAGACATACTGCAGAATATCCATATCTTAATTATAATAAAAGTGAATGAGGACTTGGACTGTTTATGGTCCTCGTTGCCTTGAAAAAACAATTGCATGGAAGTCAATGGGGATCATTAACGGTCTGTTCAACAGCATTCTTCAAAATATCTTATTTTATGTTCGATAGATGAAAGAAACAGGATTGAAACCACTTGAGTGTGAGTAAGGGGCCGTTCACACAGAACTCGTTTTTTAATTCCAGTGCACTATTTTTCCATTTTATTGCTATGTAAATGCAGCGGAAAGACCTGTATGTCATTTGCGGCATGACAAGTTATACAAAATTTAACTACTACAGTCAGTGCCATTCATCAATGTCAGTTCCAAAACAGTGGACCAATCAGAAGAACCGGAGGCGGAGCATAGCTTTTGTTTGCAAGTTTTGATAAGTCAGATCATCATCAGCATATTGTGATATCTTTAATAAGATCTCAGTAAATGTTCATCTTGAAATATTACTAAAAATATACATATATAAATGTATTTACTTTATAAAAATCAGTAATGATTTAAAACATGAAAGACACATGA
The DNA here is from genome assembly GCF_963082965.1 of Carassius carassius. Classification (NCBI taxonomy): domain Eukaryota; kingdom Metazoa; phylum Chordata; class Actinopteri; order Cypriniformes; family Cyprinidae; genus Carassius; species Carassius carassius. Next base: position 2,067,119 of record NC_081787.1, on the reverse strand, counting down.
CCCTTGTCCAGAAAACTGAATTATACTAATAGGCCTTTTGCTTATTTAGAGGACTTGACATGGTATACATTTTTGGTGTTATACTATCACACAGCTACAGGAAACTTATACAAGGTCCACTTTTATGATGCATTTATGGTGCTTTTTGTCTTTTTTGGAGCTATATTGGAAAAGAGCTGCATGGACATTCTTCAGATTTTCTCCTTTTGCACTCTACTAAAAAACATGACGGTTAGAAAATGATGGCAGAACAGTAATTTTTGGTTGATTTGTGGATGTGGGTGTGTTTTTGACCTGAAATCTTTTCACGGCCACGGAGCCTTCGGATAAAGCACGCACCGCCAAAGGCGTGACCTTTAGAGCAAAGGTCATTGAGTTGAAAACAGCAACGACGGTGAATGCCTGCAAGGTGTGACAGAAATTAAAACAGGTCTCTGTGAGTCCGAGCCCCCAGTTGTTTACGAGCCTCAGGCAGAAAGCAAACAGCACTAGCATGGCTTTACCTGTGCTGCGGTGAGATCATAGCCCAGAGCCATGTGAAGAGTGAAGGTGCACACGCTGGCTATCACCACCACCACTGGAGCTACACCCACCGTCAGGCTCTGAACACAGCCCGCTCGCTCCAGGACCCTCCTCTCTTCAGACCGGACCCCTGGAGACACACACAGGACTCGATAAATAACCAACTGATGTTTTCATGTTCAATCACTATGTCCACAGTCAGTGTTTGAGACTGAGAGCTTTACAACTAACAGGTGAGACTCTAAATGTCCAGTTGCATGAAATACTTAGACTAGTCTTACAAGTTAGTCATCCAGTTTGTTGAATCTGAAAAGTAAGACAGATTACACCGTGGCAAACATAATCTAACTGGTCAGACTAGCTTTTAACAAAAGGTGCTATATGTACATTTTTTGCAGATATTTAGGAAACATGCCAAGTTCACACTTGTTTCTCTGAAAAACAATGCTACAGTCAGTTATTCTACATTGAAATATGCGTTCAGTGTCGGAATGTCTGTTTTTGTTTTGGTCTGAGAGACTCCGCCCATTGACAGTTTACCCAATAGGATTTCAACTCCCCGGGTTGCCAGGACAACACAGCATACTGCAGCCATTGAAGCCAGCAAGCGAAAAAAAATCAGAAACCACAGATTCAACCCGACCTAAAAAGCACTGGCATCAATCTAAAAAAAACCCTGTGACCAGAAGCATTCAGAAAACTTGTTATGTGGACCACTTTATATAACACATTCATGGTTCATTTTGCATTTTTCATGTTAATTATCAACTTTACAAATTTGCAAAACATTTAATTGATGAATGTCATTTATTTCATCACTCCATACACCAGCATCTCGGTTAAATTATAGACAACAACACTATCAAAATATAATTGTGACTTCTGAAGATTTAAGCGTGCAACTTTTATAATGTATTATTATTCTCTTTTAAAACTTAAATATGCATGAACAGAACCATATTTAGCGCTCCAAATAAGATGGAAAACCTGCTGTGTGAATTGTGTTTCCATCCTACAACACAGTTTCTAAGTTACAGGAGCCTTACTATGTTCAATCCGGCAGCTACACTGAGAAGTGCAACTGTAATGGAAGAGAGATCATAATCATTAATGGGATGTTGCAGTAGATGGGGATGCTGAGACGCTGGCTGGTGTCCAAGTGTCTCATTTCCTCTCCCTCTGCTGCACTAATATTTGACTCCCAACTGTCCGCAAGCTGGCACATTAATTCAGCGCTGCTCTCTGGCTTACAGCCAAAGTGTTTTGCTGCTGGTCTAAACAACCAGAAGCGCTGGACGTTATCTCTGAAAACTTTGCTTGATCTACATAATTCATATTTAGAAGATGTTGATCTATGCAGCTTGTGATATATTATTTATAAGTGCATGCAAAAAAAAAAGGTATAAACGGAAGATTTTACTGCTCATTTACTGCTAAGCTACATAAAATGGATTACTGGAGCAGCGTATCCCAGTTAAAAGGGTTAAATGATCAGTTTTCTCCATATACAGCATCCTTAAAGTTTTTGAACATTTAAGACACAACTTACATGGTACTTGGCTAGATATTTCCTATGACGTTAAAGAAAGGATAGTACAAGCGCCTTTTCCAAGCAAAAGAGGTTTTGAATTAAAAACTGATGATTAAATATACTGATCAAAATGTTGGTTTATGTCATCATGATTACTGCACTAGATTTTATATTCTGCTTCCTATGCAATAAAAGTCCTATATTTTTAAGGGTGATTTAAGTACTATGAGGAAACTCTTCCATTCAAATTCTGGGATTGGTAAGATTTTACTATAAGGTTCCATTTGGTAACTATATTTAATGCATCAACTAACATTAACTAACAATGAGCAACACATTTGCTATATTATTAATTCAACTTTTTTAATGTTAGTTAATAAAAATACAGCTGTTCATAGTAAGTCCATGTTAGATCAACCTTTTGATTTTCATAATGCAATAGTAAATGTTGGAATCACCATTAACTAAGATAAATAAATGCTTTAGAAGTATTTTTCATTATTAGTTTATGTTAACTAATGTAGCTAACTAATGTTAACAAATGGAACCTTACTGTAAAGTGTTACAGATTTTTTAATGTGTTTGAAAGCACCTCCAAGGTTGCATTTATTTATAACATGCTGATTTGGTGCAAAAGAAACTTCTAATTATCAATGTTGAAAACAGTATTAATTGAGGAAACCATGACACATTTTTTTGTAGAATTCTTTGATGAATAGAATGTTAAAAAGAACAACATTTATTTGAAATGGAACTCTTTGTAACATTCCAAATATCTTTACTGTCGCGTCTGATCAATTTAATACGCTCATGCTGAATAAAAGCATTAATTAATAAAAAAATAAATAAAAAAATAAAAATACTGCAAAATTTTGAATGGTAGTATAGAATCACGTCGCCTAAATTGTACTTATTTAACATTCAACAAAGTCAAACTGTCCAAAGGTATTATGAAAGAAAGAGATCTAAATGCTTTGTAAGTTAATCTGGAAGCTCAGGGACTTTCGGGACATTTCAGCGACGGAGGAATGAGGAAGGAAAGAGTCAAGACAGCGGATTAGGAAACTTGAGATTGTTCCTTTACATGCAGTGCAAAGCCACAGAGATGATCCTTTGATTTCCATGGAGACTATGACATCTAAGCATCATCATTATACGCTCACTTCCTGTTTGGCTGAGTCAGTGCTGCTGTTTGAGTGGTTGTAGAACTGTCTTACTTTGGATGTTGCTGGCAAACGGCATCTCCCAGCAGTACATCTTAATGAACTTAATACAGCCCAGGATCTCGTTCATCAGTCGGACGCGCCGGTCTGTAACAGCCACACACCTTTTACGGAAATATGCTGTCAAGCGGGAAGCCAGCATCTGCAGGAAATAATTCAAATGTGAAGCATACTCAGACACAAGGCTACAGTGTGTTCTGCCTCAAAGGGAAACCCCATGAGCAAAACTGACGAGGCAAGCATTTGTACTTAAAAGTATATACATTTTAGGTAACAATTTAGATTAGGGAACACTATTCATTAGTTATAGCATGCATATTACTAGCACACTGGCTGTTTATTAGTACTTATAAAGCACATATTAATAAATGACCATATTCTAGATCCCTTAACCCTACCCAAAACCTAAAAATAATTACTACAACAAATACCTTATACTTACTATCAATAAACAAAAAATCAGTTGTTTAGTTTATTGTTGAGTTTATTGAGGGAACATTTTTAGTTGATAGTGAATACCATGTGCTCCCTAATCTAAAGTGTTACCAAATTCAAGGTGAAATGATACAGTATCTGCCTTACTGAAACCTAGCTTAAATTATTATTTTGGTCTTAAAGAGTATACTCCGCCAGGCTACTGTTATAAGCATAAGCCCGTCTGATTGGTAGTGGTGTCGAAAAAATATATAGAGATATACTTAATGTTACTCAGAAAACAGGACACAGGTTTGAGTCATTAGAGGTGCGTGTGCTAAATACTACGGTTACAGATAAAAGAAAAAAAAAATCCCTGCTATGTTTCGTTTCGATTTTCGCAGTGATCTGAACAAAAACAGCAGACGGGCTTACTGAAAATGCATTTTCATTCTCTGCCAGAATGGCAGAAATAACGCGGACACATCACTACACAAAGCAGTGCAGCAGCATCTGAAAAACATTACAGCTTTTTAAAGTTTAATTGTCACATTAAGCCATATCGCAATTCTTGTCTTTCCGTCTTTAAAACTTAAGACCTCTTGAAATCATAATAGCCTTAAATATGATACAGTTAAATTTAGGACCCAAGGAAACCCTGTAATAACATCACCATAATTCATAGTAGGCCTATAAACGAATCTGACATTGTATTTTTTGATCATGTTACATGACCTTTAAGGTCTTAAAACCTTTGTGCAGAAGTACTCATATTTTACCTTCTGTTCCTTACTGAAGAAATTTAGGGCTGCTCCGATCACGATCAGCCGATCGTTATGCGCATCTCGTCAGTAAAGCCGGTTCTCTAATCAGTGGTAAATTCCCTCAGGTGCGTGATTTCACATAGAGCAGCTGTTACTGCACAGAGCCGTTGTTAGAGAACCGGCTTTACTGACGAGATGCGCATAACGATCGGCTGATTGTGATCGAAGCAGCCCTAAAAAATTACACAAAAAGTTGGTGTCTGGTCTAGCTAGGCTGGTTTTAAATCAAGTTAAGGCTGGTTTAAGCAAGGGTTGCTCACACACACACACACACACACACACACACACACACACACACACACACACACACACACACACTCAAGCACATATGAAATGGCATATTCTATGCAAATCATAAATAAGTAAATTTTTCATGCCTATGATTCAATTCACGCATTTATGAGTTTGATTGTCCTAGAAATCACATGAATTCTGACATTACTATTGAAACTGAAGTCACATTACAAAACACAATTGCATAATATCACACTTATTGCCACATACATGTCTCAGATCAAAATAAATCTTTTCTCAATGTCTTTTGAGAAAAAATTGAAACAAAAGATTTAGGTGACTCAACAGAAGTGTGAACTTGGCCTTTGTAGTGGCTGTAAATATTCTTCTTATTAACAAAAAGATTAGATGTGCTAATCTTACCATGGTGGGATAGAAGATGACAAAAATGGCCGATCCCACGAGTGCAGTCGGTCCAAAGAAATAGATGGTGTATGACAGACCCAAAATCCCAACGAGAGGCCCTCCGGCCAGCAGACAGCCCACCGAGACGGCCTCGTACAGACGCTGTCCATCACTGGAGCAGATGTTTACCAGCTGAAAGAGTCATCATAGAAACTTAAACATCAGTGCTGGCACTCACAAACACAAGCCCAAATTGATCATAAAGAGTGGGCTTAAACTCGCCCATGAAGATGTTATTCTAAGTAAATAAGGCATGACATGACTAGCCAATCGAAGCTTGTTTACAAAAGTGCTGCTCCTAATGAATAGTTTAGAGTATTAACACACAGGTCACCTCTCCAGTGCTGATGTCTTTAGTGCTGCGCAGACGCAGGATCTTCTGGAAGGCGAAAGTGAGCGCAGCTCCCCGGAGGCGTGCGGCCGTGCGGTAGCTGACAGCCCACATGAAAGCCAGAGACCAGGAGCGTGTCAGCTCCATGAGGAAAATCCCACCGACCAGAGCTAAGCCGTACAGCAGCTTCACCTCTTCACACTGAGAGTACTCCAGCAGGGCTCGGATCAGCAGAGCCTGAGAACAACAGCACACAATCTGGATGATGCTGAGGGAGGAGACAGCTGCACAAAGGGGAAGTCGTGGCCTAATGGTTAGAGAGTCGGACTCCCAATCGAAAGGTTGTGAGTTCGAGTCCCGGGCCGGCAGGAATTGTGGGTGGGGGGAGTGCATGTACAGTTCTCTCTCCACCTTCAATACCACGACTTAGGTGCCCTTGAGCAAGGCATTGAACCCCCAACTGCTCCCCGGGCGCTGCAGCATAAATGATGCCCACTGCTCCGGGTGTGTGCTCACAGTGTGTGTGTGTGTTCACTGCTCTGTGTGTGTGCATTTCGGATGGGTTAAATGCAGAGCACAAATTCTGAGTATGGGTCACCATACTTGGCTGAATGTCACTTCACTTTCAAAAGTTTGCACAGGGTTTTTTTCTTTTTTGAATAGAATAAAATTTACACAAGGTGGGATTGAGAGATGAGCTTTGAGGTTTAATGGCATCAGAACATCCTCTGACTTGCGCTGGGATCGTGAGATCAAGAGCTGCTCAGGAAAACACTGAGTCTTTGACTCTGTCTCAAAATATTCTCATTCTAATTATCGGGCAGATCTGGTTCTGGATGCTCATTGGTCAGGACCGGTGTCCTGTGAATTGCATTGCTGAAAAATGTAATTCATAAATAAAGAAATTTATAAAAACTTAACAGAAAAGGAAAAATAAGTTTTTCTTCCTCACTCACTTTTCAAATTGATCTTATGACTCTGACAATTTTTTTTTTCTGAAACAGATCAGCCTTTTTTATTCTGTAAAGACACATTAAGTTGTTTGAAGTTGTAAAAGTGACGGTAAAAGAGATTTATAAAAATTATATATTTTAAATAAATGTTATTCTCTCAATTCATTAAAAAATAATGAAATTGTTGTCCTCAATCACTTTTCAAATTGATCTTATGCCTGACCAAATAAGTTTAATTAAAAATAATAATAATAATAATAATAATAATTCAGGAAGGACAATTCATTTTTTTTTTTAATGATGGTAAACTAAATTTATAAAAAGTATATATTTTAAATAAATGTTGTTCTGAACTGTTCTGAAAAAATGTATTTAAAAGAAATGAAACTGAAAAAAAACTTTTCATCCTCACTTTTCAAATGGTAGCATCTGACCAAATACGTATTTTTAAAAACGATAAATAGTTTTATTCAGTAAGGGCCCATTAAATTGATTAAAAGTGATCCTAAAAGACATTTATAAAATATTTATTTTAAATAAACGCTGTTGCTGTGAACTCTCTACTCATCAGGGAGCACTGAAAAACAAAACGTGTCATTGATAATAATAAGAAATATTTCTTGATCACCCAAGCTTTGCCATCACACACACATAAAATACATTTTAAAACACATTCAAATAATAAAACAGTAATTTAAATTGTTATAATATTTTAAAACATTGACCCTGTTTTCAATCAAATAAAGCAGTATTGGTGAACATCAGGGACTTACAAAAAGTTTAATTTAATTTAATTTCTGGCTTTAAAATAGCACTAAAATGTACAGCAAATAAATACACAAGCTGCTGAGACAATGGCTGACCCATGCAACACTAAGCAAATCAATGCAGGGAAATAAGTGTGCTATTTTGTAACATGTAATCCCTGATAATGCTATTAAGCGAGTGCTGTCAGGGGCATGTGCGGACTTGTGTAGGGAAATAAAACTAACAGCTGCATTCCCAACAGCATTTCAGTAAGAAACTCCCAGCTACACCAAAATAAATCCCCTCATAGTGAAACTAATAAGATCAAAAATGTGTTTTTTAAAAAAAAATCCAAACTCTAAATCACTCTTGCTGAGTAAAGATCTAAGCTCATTTGGCAACAGAAATAAAGCAGTAGGCAATAACGTGAATAATATGAATAGTATGCCTCCTGGACCATGCACGGAAAATCCAGAAACATGCCACAATACCGTTGATTAATCCTAGTCTGAAGTACGAGAAGGAATTTCATTTTGAGTTTGCAAACAGGGTATAACCTCTCTATTGATCCCTTGAATATAAAACTGTTCATAAACATGTGCAGGTCTGTTTATCATGAAGAGTTTTCATGGACGCTCTTCCATTAACATGCACAGTTATCTTGGACCCAAAATTCAGCTCAGACACGTTCGACTTGATTTCTTCCGTGGAACACACACCCAAACACTTTCTTTCATTTAGCAATGAGTCATAATGGTCACTGGCTGTTAGTAATTTTTTTTAGTTTTTTTAGAGTAGTTATAGTAAATTAATATAGTAATTATAGATTAATAAATTTAATACACACATCATTATGACTATTCAATGATACTTAAATAATGATTTTTGTCTGTGATCATTATGAAAAGTGTGACTTGTGTGTACTTTTTCGGAATTTAGATTTATACATCATCTGAAAGCTGAATAAATCATCTTTCCATTAATGTAAGGTTTATTAGGAACAAATAATATTTTGCCGAGATGCAACTTTTGGAAAATCTGGAATCTGAGGGTGCAAAAAAATCAAAATACTGAGAAAATCACCTTTAAAGTTATCCAAATGAAGTTTTTAGCAATGCATATTACTAATTAAAAATTAAGTTTTGATATATTTACGGTACGAAATTTACTAAATATCTTCATGGAACATAACCTTTGATTTTTGGCATAAAAGAAAAATCGATAATTTTGACCCATGCATGTCTTTTTTTTTTGGCTATTGCTACAAATATACCCTATATAATATAGTGTTCCTGTAGCTCAAGTGGTAGAGCATTGTGTTATCAAGCGCAAGGTTGGGAGTCCCTGGGAACACATGATAGGTAAGAATTGATAGCATGAATGCACTGTAAGTCTTTTTTTCTTTTTTTAAATTTAAAATTTATTTAAAAAAAATTTAATTTAAAATTTAAATATACCCCAGAGACTTAAAACTGGTTTTGTGCTCAAGGGTCACAAATGGTATGAGAAAAAACAAAAATGTCAACATTCTCCTGTTGTCTAGATAAAGAAAGCAGGACAAAGGTCAGAATGCAACCCAACAACTTACAGGTCCAACAAATCCAGCCACCATGGTGATGAGCAGAGAGAAGATGGCCACCAGCATTCGGGTCTGACAGAACCTCCAGAACACCCGAGACAGAGACGCCGTGTCCTTTCCTCGCCGCTTGAGCTCCTCGTGCCACAGCCACTCCAGTCTGAACCATGCATCGCCAAAGAACAACAGAAAAGAAAGCTAAAATAATGACTGTATTCAACAGTTCCTCTCTTTCTTGTCACTGTCCACCACCATTCACGACACGTGCATTTTCTGAGCCTTGAACGTTTCAGTTGCCTTGCTGTTTATGCCGGATCAGAAAGCTCTCGGATTTCATCAAAAATATCTTAACTTGTTTTCTGAAGATGAACGACATTCTTGTGGGTTTGGAACAACATGAGGGTGAGTGATCAATGACAGAATTTTCAGGGATACCTCAGCCAAAAATGTAAACATTTTTTAGCTGCCGAATGCAAAAGAAGATATTTTGAAAAATGTTGGTAACCAAACAGTTGGTGGTACCCAGTGACCAATATATGATGGAAGAAATAAAATACTACGGAAGTCAATGGGTGAAAAAAAAACAAAAAAAACACACTCATACAGGTTTGTACAACTTACAGGTAAGTAAATAATGGATTAACTATTTCTTTAACTTGAGTTTTAATGTTTCTATTCAAGTCTTTTTAATTCCTGTTTAAGTCTAAATTAAAGTCAGCATGAAATGAAAACTCACCCAAATGAGTTGCTAAATGCACATTATAGATCTTATCGTGAAAATCAGATGTCTGTAATGATTAATCAGAATCTCGTAACTGGATCTGTGATGTTTGCAGGATTTCATTTTTTGTGTGTTACAAACAAAGCATAAAAGGGTCGGTTGCAACTTCCAATTCATTGCAACTTTAAGAAATTAAATTAATACTGGCCAAATTGTTAGACCTAACCAAAATTAAATGTGCAATATCACAAATGCATTTGTCACTTTATTAGACAGCTCTCTGCCATGCTTGATTCTGATTGGCCAATAGCAGAATCCTGTGCTCGACTGTTTTTGGATGATGATGCTGAACTGTATAATTTCCTATTTTCCTATTTCCTACATAGCTGTTTTGGTTTCAGGAATCTATTTTATATCACTCTACTGTTTCATCCTTCTCACATAATAAAATGACCTCAGCTCATAATGCATGTCATGTATGAACCACTTCTGAATGATATAAGATGCCTCAGCACCTTGTTGGGTCTTTTTGCAAGTTGACTGGATATAATCCCTGACCTCAGATCTAAATTAATAAAGGTGAGGTATTTTAAACTCAAGGGCGCATCATATTTTTCTTGTCTTCGGGTAGTAAAACTTGTTTTGGGCGCACATTTAGCCAAACATCCACACGTTTATTATAAATCATAAATGATGTTCAAATTCTCATAAATATTGTAATGCAAAATCTTGAAGCATTCAGGGAGAGTCTCATTGAAAACATTGAAATTCACTCTCAGAATGAACAATCAATCTGAAGGACCAAAGCTTCGAGCTTTCAGTTCCCATGCCAAAGACCTACAAACATAAATAAATAAATCCACTCACAGCTTTTATCTTTCACAAGGGTGAACTGTAACTTATTTAAAAACAAACAAACAAAGTGTTCCAGACCCCATAAAATCTCCACCCCTCACACACACACACACACACACACACAAGTACACATGCCTTTAATGTGTCCATGCTATCTCTGAAACGGATCCAGTAACAGGAGTCACAGACCCTGAGGTCAAACTCTGAAAACTGACACCGCTTCTTACAGAGCCACTGAGGAACACACAAGCAGATACAGGTGCCTGTTTTTAACACACCATCATCGATTGCAGCAAAAGAAAGCCTGATCTAATTCATTCACTGAGTGTGGGCGAATCACAGTTACAGATTATAGCTGTTTTTCCATGTTCCCGTGTCCCTGAGAAACACTTTGAGCTCTTTCATTGAGCCGGCTTAGTTGAAAAGGACACGGGCTGGGATCTGACGTGTTAATGACATAACCGTCCTGCAGGAAAGGTGCAGACTGGCTCTCTCTCTGAAGTCTAATCCTTGCTATGAATAACACCCACCTGCCATAACTCTCTGGGCTGTGTGAGCATCTATCATTCGTTCCCCACCGTGACTCGAGGGATACCCACACCAGCCCTTGTTATCAAGACGTCAACTGTGTGAGACCTTGGCACCGGAGGTGTTTTCTAATAGTTCTGTTTGTTCACAGCTCAGCATTGGCACATATCACAGATTCCTAATTTGTGCTTGGCCCCAGGATTAATCAAAATCAAACCGAAATCACGATTTGGCTTGGCGTGATTATTGAATGCGATTTTTTATTTTAAATCTCACTTCTCTATAACGTATATTTAAGTAGTGTTTATGTGCCAGAGAAACAAGCATGTTGCCAACTTTAGTATTTAGTTTTTGAGCTCTGTAGCATCGCTGTTAAAGATTACTTACTATGATTACTTACTTATCATGAGCATTGTAATGTTCGACGGGATGTCATAATAAATGTCAGTAGATTTTAAAACGAGTGGTTTATTTATTAATTTTCACGATCTTAATTTCACGCTGTGGAAATACAAATGGAAGTATACGAGTGTAGCGCTGAAAAGGGGCGGAGCTACATCACCTGATAGCTCACGTACATCACGGAGATGTCTATTTGACGTCTGCATTTACATCTGCTAGACATATAGGACATTTCCTATCAGATGTCAAAAAGACCTTTAAGATGTTTATGATATAGAATATATTTTAATGTATTGACATCTATCATCATCATATGTATGTTTGTACAAAGCAGATGATTTCCAGAAGAAGCGATCTTTAACAGACGTCTTGCAGACGTATCTGTTCTATCTGGGTAAGGTCTATAACATGCATCTGAAAAGACAAGATGCGCTAAACAACCTCCCAAACTAATGAGAAGCATTTATGAACCTGTTTTCCAACAAAAGAGAATATTTAATAAAATGCATCAAGCAAGTGTTTGAAATAACTTCATTTTCTGATCTGATGTTGCTTTTTAATCACAGAATGAGGATAAATTACGTTCTATACTGTAATAAAAGCTATGTCTATTAGCAGCACTGGATTATAGACTTAAAATATCCAAGATGGCTTGAGGAACACCGATAAACCCTATATTATCACGTTGTGTGTTTACTTGCGTCATGTTTAATCACACGTTCATAACTTCTTTTTATTTTGCAGCAAACTTTGTCCATATAAGGGATTTCCTGTAATGTCATGAGTTCTATGACTTCTGTGATGCTTATTTGGAGTTTCTGCGCAAGGGCGCCCTCTAGCATGCAGTTTTAATGAAACAGGTAGCCTATTACATGTGTTTAGTGCTTATTAATGCACACTCAGTCCTTTTCAGCCCAAATTTTCCGCAAATCGCGCAGTCCTACTCCTGGATATTTGCATTCAGACAAACACAGCTTTACAGTAGACAATCCTTGATGACGAATCGGAAGGTTTGCACCAGTAGCTAACCTTTGGCAGTTCGTTTCTGAGGCCTCATGGCAAGACAGACCCCAAACGTCTTCAATCTTGAGACTGGACTCTTTGTGGGCCCTCCATGCCAGAGGGGACAGCCACTGCAGGGTCATGAAGGAGAAAAATCCTGCATTGTCCACCGGGTGCTGATGTCTGGGGGTGAAAATGGAAGAGTTTGGCTGGTATCAGTCATCTAGGCGCTATGTGCTATGTCTGAGAACGGCGTGACCTTGAACACGAGAGAAAATCTTTACTCGCTGTAGCCAAACAGTAGATGAATCACACATTTGTGTTTGAACAGCAGTTTGCACGTCCCTCTCAGAACTCTTACAAAGCAGTGAAAAAATTCAGCGGCTCTTTATCAGTCAGCATGTTAAAAATCGAGCCGTCTGTGAGAAAAGGATAAGAGCGTTCTTATCAGGACCTCATTGACTGTCACTTGAGTCCAACTGGCAATGAAACAAACATCTCCTGAGGCCTGTTTCACACCTCACACAAATGTTTTTCGGTGCATATGTTTGTTTTGGCTCCATATTAACAGGTCTGTGTAAGCAGTGTGGTAGGTGTGTAAGTTAAGTTTTTCCACACTGAACTTAACACAGAACATTTTAAAATACACTATAAATTTATTTTATCAACACAAGCTTTTACAATATAGGCTTGAAGCAATTGTGTCAACGACTCATTGTCATGTTTAATGCGAGTTAAATTTGCAGTGATGTACATAAACAATTTTTAATTAATTAAGAGAAGGATGATAAAAGCAGCTCGTAGCTTCATTTTAACGTTCATTAAAGGTTAAGTCACCTTTATTTGTACAGTGCTTTATTTTGAAACTAAAAGCAAATGTATTGTCCTCAAAGATAGAGGTAACTATCATTTGTCTCGTTTCAGATAATTAATAAATAAAAGTGGTAACCCGTCACATTCCCTAAAATATACACATACCTTTAAAAAAATATATGAATATGGTTATAACAGCTGCATCCAGGAGAACTTACTTGTGCGTGATCCGAAAGGGCTTGAGTATTTGTAAGCTATGGCGATATCTGCCTCGTCTTTTTATTTCGGTGCCCAGTTCCACCTCATCATCGGGGTCTGGGAGACTCTGTGGAGGAGACAGCGTCAACCCCTCCACCCTTCCTACGGCCTCCAAAGCATCGGAGAACATACCTGTCTCTAACAAACAGAAAAACACTCAACAACACTTCTAAAGCTACAAAATACTGTCAGACACTTGGGATGAGCTCCCATCCATGCTCACGACTCCCAGCACTGGGAATGTCTGAATCTGCTGACTAATATTAGTGCAGTGACACAAACCTTCCTCTATCGCTATGGCTGCAAAGTTCAAGTGTTTATCTATTTAAAGTCGCCCGCGGGTGGCCTCAAGGCTCGTGGATACTGAGACGGAGGACATTCGAGCTGGCCGTGTGTGTGTGTGTGTTGACCCTGTCACTGATCCATCAGGGGCATGAGACACGATAAGGTAAATCCAGCAACACCGTGACTCTCTGTATCTGCTCGGTGTACGTCAGATAATAAAAGATAAGCACATACTTTCATTATTTACACTCTGTACAAGAAAGAGCCTGCGTTCGGTAAAAATCACCAAGGCAATAGGAGACTATGAATGTGAACAATGATAATGCAAATGCTTTATAATTTTAAAGGGATAGGCCCTAGTTCACACAGAAATGAGAATTCGGTCATTATTAGTCATTCCAAACCGGTGTGGCTTTATTTCAGAATATTAAGGAACTCTTCTTGCTATTCGTGCAATTATAATGAACAGAGATTTTTTTTTTAAAAGCACACAACCACCATAAACGTTTCAGAAAAAGATCTGTGATTGTGATGATTATTATGTTGAAATTTAGGTCATTATTTATTGAAAACTGACTCTTGCTGTCCTTGGGGTATTCATGATGACATTAACCATTTTTGTTGATCAGGTATATACAGTCACGGGTAACACTTTATAATAAGGTTACATTAGTTAATGTTAATTGATGTATTAACTAGCATGAACAAACAATGAACAATATATTTGTTACAGTATTTAATGTTGGTTAACTAATGCTAACTAGCAAAACTTTTGATTTTAATAATACATAAGTAAATGTTGAAACTAACTAAAGGTAATAAATGCTGTAGAAGTGTTGTTCATTCTTAGTTTGTGTTGTAACTAAAGTAGTTAACTAATGAATCTTATTGTGAAGTGTTACCTAGTCATGTTTTTTTCTGTATTTATTAAGGAGCGGTGTAGCATGGTAATAAGGTGTAGATTTTCTAAACTGATTAAGAAAAAAATAAAAAAACGGCCCTGGTATGGATTTGACATCAGTATCGGCATATACTCAAAAACTGTATTGAGCAACACAAATGCAATGTTTCATTCATGAATCAGACTAATCTGGTTCTGAATTTAATGACTAAATCATCTAATGTTAGTCAGATTAGGAAAAACATTTTCATTTTTAGGTAACGTTCCATACATGACCCCATTTCAATAGGCACACAAACAATTTTACAAATTTTGGGCTTATTTAAGGTGCATTGTTCATGTTTACCTTAAGTTTCAGGCTACTATGAATATTTGTCCATTTGCACACAGTTTGAAAGGAAAGCAAAGCCATAATAATATCATTTACCACCATCATTGAGCCCAGACTCGATCCAGTGGAAATAAATGACCTTTAATAACTAAAAACTGTAGAATAAAAAAAATTGTGCATTACACCGGCTCACTTTTCCCATCTTTGCCCTCTCTGTTTCTTCCTGTTCATGATCCGGCCAGCAAGAATTCTGTGTTCCCTGCCATTTCTGGAGATGTTCTCCAATGGGATTCTCATATGGGACATTTTATGGATTATTAGAACTCTACCTTTATCTCAAATCATGATCAAATCAATAATGAGCATGGATATTTACTTTCCACTATTTAAGGTGTTTTTACTGTAAAAGCAACACAAAACAAATGTTAAATATATAGTGTGAAGTTGGAGTTTGAAGAAGGTCACTTACATTTCAAACACTTTCAGCTTCAGGATGTTCCCAAAGGTAATTAAATGATTTATTCAGAAAGCCAGCGCTCTCTGTGTCCCTCGCTGAACGTGACACATCTTCTTAAACAGCTCGTAACGTTAATCTGATCTGGTGGAAAAGTTTCACCGCGTTCAAAAGAGGCGCAGCGGAGAGTTTGACGCACAGCTCGACCCGCGCGGCGTTTTGAAGCACGCCTCCGCACAGCTGACGGAATTCCCTAAATGTATCCTGCGTCACGCCTGAGCAGCCAATCGGGGATTTGCTTGGCCGCTGCTACGGTAAACGGACCTGTAAGGGAAGGAAAGCGCACGTGGTGATCTTTGCAACAGCTCGCAGAAAGATTAACAGACTATTTTGGGCCGGACATCTGAAGAGCATTGCTGCATATGGAAGAAGACGAGTGTTGTTTGTCAACAAACACTTTATTTATTTATTATTATTATTATTTTTATAGTAGCTAGCAGTTGCGGAATGTTTATGAAACGTGACGTAGAGCGCGCAGTGTGACGGAATTCTCCGCGTTCCTGTGAATTTTAACGTTCCTGAAAAATTATATTACGTAATGATAATTCTTTAAAGTCGGCATGAAATCAAAATTGACAAGTCTTATTTTTTAAATGGAATACTGTAGTATTTATTCTAAATAACTTACCCATGCCCTTCATTGCTATTATTATTTTTTAATTCATGTGCATTCATTATCTTTAATCAAAAATGTAAACCTCCCCTGACCAATGAAGAAAAATGATGCCTAATTCTGTCATCCTGGTATTGCAGACTTGTTCTGGTTTCATACAAACCCAGCTGCTGCCATTTTGCTACGATTGTTTTGCACGCTGTAATTGATTATAATAGAACTAACAAACTGGTAAGGTTTTAAAACATTTTCGTCTTAATTATTTTATTGCCTTATTTTATTTTATTTCTTGTGGTGAAATGATGTGTAATAAGTTGTTTCCCTTAAATGTCCGTTTAGTTTGAATTTGCCGCTTGCTCCTAGCTGCTGTCTTCACGGAAGCTTTGCGTTCAAATATTTCAACTCAAATCAATATGTTGCATCTAATTATTTACTTATGTGGCAAGTAGCCGTGTAATAAGCAGGATAATGTACACCCAGCCAGTCGTTCTCGCAGAATAAACCCCTTCAGGCTGATGGAGACCATCAGATACAAGTACAAGGCAAATATAAGTCAATGCATGTGAAACAGAATAATAACAACAACAAACAACATAAAATGAACAAACATATAAAAAAGTAGTGCTGTCAAATTATTTATTGCGATTAATTGCATCCAAAATAAAAGTTTTTGTTCAGGCCTACACAATATATGTGTGTGTACGGTGTATATTTATTATGTATATATTAATAAACATGCATGTATAGGAAAATATGTTATGTTTATATATTAAATATATTTATATATAATATAAATTATCTGAATATAATTATATACATGCTAATATTTTCTAAATATATACTGTGTGTGTGTATTTATATATACATAATTTTTTTGTGTGTGTGTATGTGTGTACTGTGTATATTTATTATCACAATACATTTTGGACAGCACTAAGAAAAATAAATAAATAAATACCTGGATTAAAAAAAAGGTGTTACAAGGGCAGGTACATTTACATTAAAGGGACAATAAGTAACTTTTTAGGTATTTTATTATCTAAAATCAATATTTTTATTCATAAATATGCCCTCAATGGTGTACAAATACCTATGCCAATGTTTAAACTAATCCTCGTAAATGAAGAATGTATTATCTTTATATACATGGGACGGGTAGGTCGACGGAGGCTTCCATGTAGTTCCGCCATCTTGCAAAACTATAATAGCAGAGAGGGACAAAAAGTACTAAGCCAACGCGTTTCCACAACGCGTTTTCGGTCAGAGCCAGAAACGCAGGTGCAGAGCAGTGAGAGGCGCTTGAAACTGCACCGGCAAGTTTAAAAGTCTGGATTGCATTCTTATTATGGACCATACATATGCCGCACCACAGGAGAAGAAAACATCGTCGCCAAAACGAAGTGCTATTAGAAGACATCCTGTCAAAGCTTTTCGGTACATATCGCCTACCGTAGATGCAACGCGCATTTGAAAAAGCGAGGCGCTGGAGAGCAAAATTAGTTTGAATGCAAAATACAATTTCACCACTAGATGGGAGTAATTCCTACTTACAGCCCCTTTAAGTCATTTAGCAGACGCTTTTATCCAAAGCAACTGAAAAATGAGGACAATAGAAGCAATCAAAAATGACCAAAAGAGCAACAATATGTAAGTGCTAATGACAATTCTCGGTTAGCCTAATGCCTACACGTAGAAAGGTTTTTTATTTTTATTTATTTATTTATTTTTATATAATTACATACACACACAAAGTAAAAACAAGTAGATAGAATAGAAAATATAGAAAGCAAGTGTTTTATTTTTGTTGCTTTTTAAAATATAAAAAATTGATAAAGTAGAATTAAAATAGAATAGAAAGTGGTAGAGTTAGAGGGTCAAATAAAGATGGAACAAATGTGTTCTTAGTCATTTCTTGAAGATGGCTAAGGACTCAGCTGCTCTGATTGAGTTGGGCAGGTCGTTCCACCAGGAGGGAACAGTTAATGAAAAAGTCAGTGAAAGTGATTTTGTGCCTCTTTGAAATGCACAATAATGCGTTATTCCCTTACAGAATGCAAGTTAAGTCTGAAGTAATGAATTTAGGTAAAGGGGTGCAGGCAAACATTAATGACCTAAATTTTATGCGAGCAGCATAAAATTGGTGCAAATTGATGAACAGAGGTGTGACGTGCGTTCTTTTTGGCTCATTAAAGAGTAATCTTGCAGTGGCATTTTGGATTAGGTGTAGAAGATTGATAGAACTGGCTGGAAGACCTGCCAAGAGAGAATTACAATAGTCCAGCCTGGACAGAAAAAGAGCTTGAATAAAGAGCATGTTCTTAATGAAAGGGCCTGATCTTCCTAATGGTGTATTCTGCAGGACCGGACAGTTTTAGCAGTGTGGTCTGAGAAATTCAGCTTATCATCAATCATAACTCCAAGGTTACTAGCTGTTTTAGAAGGAGTTATGGTTGATGAGCCTAACTGGATGGTGCAAGCTTTATAAAGTGATGGGTTTGTTGAAACCACAAGCAGTTCTGTCTTAGCCAGGTTGAGCTGAAGGTGATGGTCCGTCATCCAGCAAGAAATGTCTGTTAGACATGTTGAGATGCGAGCAGCTATCATTGAATCGTAAGGAGGGAATGACAGGTAGAGTTGAGTGTCATCAGTGATGCACCGAAATGAAAATTCTGCGCCGAAACCGAAAATTTAGGATGCACTTGGCCGAAAACCGAAACTGAAGCCGAAAATGGCTTCTTTTAAAAACGTATATATATATATTGCTTGGATTTAATGGATCTGAATTGAAAAATCACAATATAATAATCAAACTTTTATTAACAGTTACATAACAAAACATAAAATATTTTTTACAATAAATATAAATAATAATTATTCTTCAAGTTTTATGTTCCATCAAATAAAATAGTTTTTTAAAAATTGTGCCAAAAAAATCCACAATTTTGGAGATTTTTGCAGAACAAATGTTACATATTGCAACTTTGGTGTCCTCTCGTATAGGGCTGTCACTTTTGTGAAAAAAAATCCTGTTCGATTTTTGAGACATAGGCAAAGTGTTCATTGAATCGTTAGTAAATTGCCTATATTTGGCGTTGATCCATTTTTCAACGCCAAATATAGGCAAATCCACTGACAACTAAACAGGCATTAGGGCGAACGTAAAGAGGGCGCTTGAGACGCGCACAAGTCAGCAATGTGGACTGCCATAACATCAATGAAAAACATTACTGAAGGCTACATTGATATTATGCACTAATAGGCTCTGTGTGTGTGTGTGTGTGTGTGTGTGTGTGTCAGAACCTGCAGTTGCTGTGTGACGCGCGTTCGCTGCGAGCGTATAGTGACGAGCTGGACGCGCTCCGAGAGAAGGCCGTTAAAATCGATTCCCTGTTTTCGTTTTCGAAACTTGTGTTGGTTGGTCCGATCGATTGTGCAGCTTTTGTGACAAGCCTTTTTTGATTGTGACAGCCCTTTGACATGCTTAATCTTTGATAGGCAGACGCGTGATAACAGCTCGACCCTGAGTGAAACCTAAGCGCTTGCTCACGGATTGGAGGGGCGGGTGACATTCATTTTCGGTTTACGTTTTCGGCTGTTTTTTTTATTTCGGCCCGAAACCGATAATGCCATTTCTGCCGAAAATTTTCGGCGGACCCCTAGTCATCAGCATAGCAGTAATATGATAAGCCATGTTTCTGAATGACAGAACCTATGATGCCATGTAGACAGAGAAGAGAAGTGGTCCAAGAACTGAGCCCTGAGGCACCCCAGTAGCTAGTGTTGCGACCTGGACACCTTACCTCTTCAACACACCTTGAAGGACCCATCTGAGAGGTAAGACTCAAACCACTGGCATGCGTTTCCTGAGATGCCTGTTTCAAACAGGGTTGACCGGAGAATCTGGTGGTTCACCATATCAAAAGCAGTTTTATCTAAATCTGAAAAGCTTTAGAATTTGTTTAGTTTTTATAAGCTTCTTATTTTTTGATCTTGTATTAGAAAAGGTTTCAAGATCAGTGTTACAAAATGTAATATATGATGGTTTCTTTTGTATATTTATATATCTATATATTTTATATATCTATTTTAAAGTCAACCCAAAATGAAATGGAAAAAGGGCAATTGAAAAATAAATATTCAATATCTTCAACTGATATGTTACAAAAAGTAAATGTATCCCAAACACTATGAATATATCTGCTAACAGCTGCATTTACAGGATCACATCTGTGAATAATTTTGTAAAGTACTTCTTTTACTTTATTAGAAATAACATGTTTATATGGTAATATCCAAATAACATGCCAAGGTATACAATGAGGTTTAAGCCATTTTGATGGAGGATTGGATCCAACCTTAAAGGAGTTTCTCATAAAACGTTTGTCAAAAAAAGAGAGTCCATTTACAGAAAGTTAAATATTTTGTAGAGTTGTATTATTAATATTTACACGTTGACACTCAGGATAGCCTTAATTACTTTGTTTAATAAAGTAGATGATTAGGTTACTACCTCAGTAATGCTTTGGATAATGTAAAAGTCATGACCTTGGGCTCTGTTGACATATGATGTACGTCAAATGGTAGCAAGTTGATTTCTAAGTAACATAGAGGGCTCTCTGCAGTACAAGAGTCCGGTACATGCTGTAAAAGATAATTAAACACTGCAATACTTGACAAATAAACATCAACTTATTACAACACAAATATTTTAAGTTACTTAAGGTTATGCTAGTTCAACAAGTTTTGCAACACTTTTAAAAAACCTTTTAGCTGTTTTGTAGTTCAACAAGTTCAAATATTTCATGTTCATTCAATTAATATGAGGTAATTAACACTGTAAGACACTTATAAAACAATTGGATAAAAGTAGTTTGAAGTACTTTTAGTTGGTGTTTGCTATGAAATTTACATTTACTGTAATGCAACAAGTAAAGACACCCATTTACAGTCAAGCACACAGGTTTTATACAGTGCTGTGATTGAACTGCAGTTCTCCACTCTCAGGTTGTGTCATACAATTACAAGTGCTGCAGTGACCTCTGTTGGCATCTAACACACTGTTAACATGAGAATTGCCTAAAGCTGTGCAATGTTTCTGAAATGTTTTCCAGATAAGGAATAGTTTCGCTCTGCTTTAAAATATTTCATTTACTCATCATGTGCGTAAACTTGCATTCAAGTCAAAAAGATGCGTTTCCTTAGATTGTTTCAATGAATTGGTCATAGCGATGCAAAAATTGGTCTGTATTATTATTATTAATATTATTTCAATCAAAAGTGTGGGGACCTGAAAAGGAAAAAAAGTTTCATTTGCATAATCTACATTTTGTTTTTGGGTTTTGTGTGAATTTCACAAAACTTGTGTCACATTTCAGCTCAATGTCAAAATAATTCTGTATGAAGAATTTGTAGCGTTTTTATTTTCACAATTTTGCCTCCAAACTATCATATTATTTCACAATTTTAAATACTTTTTCTTCTTCTGCATAACATTCCTGAAAAGTTAGGCAAATGTTTTTTCATGAAAATTACTTGATGAAAAAAAAAGTGGTAAAAATAGGCTTCAAAAATGAATAAATATAAAGTATTTAAACAGTGCTGGGATTACTTGATTACAAATTATATGATGAAAATGTTAGTTATTAACGTAATCTATTAGATAATACATTTTAGGTAATGTATTTTAAACAACTTTTTGATTACTTCTGACCTGTTTATCCCATTTATTTCAATTATGAATAATTAACTGGCTTTGCGTGAATATGTAATTATGTAATCCATAATTAAATTTATCTGATTAAAATGTAATATAATATAATTACAAGTACTTAATTTTTGGAATCTGATTTTGTAATCCAGATTAAATGTAATCAGTTACAGCTCCTTGTCTGTATTGCATATGGAGAGCTCAGTTTTTCTATGGTTAAAGAGAGTCATATATTTAAGGCCACTCACTCACCTTAATGTAGTTATGAAGCTTGTCCGCTGCTGTATGTTACCCTGCTAAGAGTCTTACATTAACAGTCCAGATATCACTCACTTAGATGGTTTCACTTTCCCGAGCAGGGAAATCGACTGAACGCAGGCAATCAATGAAGTGCATCCTCCCTATCAGTTTCCTTCGTAAGACATACGTCTACAGCAACTCACTGTTTAGAACCATGAATGGATACACTGATGAACAGCCAAATAATCTTAATTAAAGGGTTAGTTCACCCAAAAATTAGGTCATTAATGACTCACCCTCATGTCGTTCCAAACCAGTAAGACCTCCATTTATCTTCTGAACACAGTTTAAGATATTTTAGATTTAGTCCGAGAGCTCTCAGTCCCTCCATTGAAGCTGTGTGTACGGTCTACTGTCCATGTCCAGAAAAGTAAGAAAAACATCATCAGAGTAGTCCATGTGACATCTTCTCTTCCGTGTCTGTTGTGTGAGAGAGTTCAAAACAAAGCAGTTTGTCATATCCGGTTTGTGAACGAATCACTCGATGTAACCAGATCTTTTTGAACCAGTTCACCAAATCGAACTGAATCGTTTTAAACGGTTCGCATCTCTAATACGCTTTAATCCACAAATGATTTAAGCTGTTAACTTTTTTAATGGTGCTGACACTCCCTCAAAAGTTCAAACAAACCAATATCCCGGAGTAATGCATGCACTCAAACAGTACACTGACTGAACTGCTGTGAAGAGAGAACTGAAGACTTACTCCGGGATATTGGTTTGTTTTAACTCAGAGGGAGTGTCAGCCACATTAAAAAAGTTAACAGTTTAAGTCATTTGTGGATTAATGCGTATTAGAGATGCGAACCGTTTAAAACGATTCAGTTCAATTTGGTGAACTGGTTCAAGAAGATCCGGTTACATCGAATGATTCGTTCGCGAACCGGATATGACAAACTGCTTTGATTTGAACTCTCTCTCACAACAGACACGGAAGAGAAGACAATGCTGAATAAAGTCGTAGTTTTTGCTATTTTTGGACCAAAATGTATTTTCGATGCTTCAAAAAATTCTAACTGACCCTCTGATGTCACATGGACTACTTTGATGATGTTTTTCTTACCTTTCTGGACATGGACAGTAGACCGTACACACAGCTTCAATGGAGGGACTGAGAGCTCTCTGACTAAATCTAAAATATCTTAAACCGTGTTCAGAAGATAAATGGAGGTCTTACTGGTTTGGAACAACATGAAGGTGAGTTATGACATAATTGAGTGAGTTAATGACATAATTTTCATTTTTGGGTGAACTATCCCTTTAATACCCAAGTTCATTAAATATTATTGAACATAAAATACCAGCATGTCAAAAGTAAGTGAAACTGGCCTTGTGCAAAGTCAGAAAAACAATGCAGGATCTCCAGCAGCGTGTTTCAAGCCTGTTTCACACCACAGCACATATTTATTTTGGTGCCAATATTAGAGTTTTTCATTATCACCATCTCTTCCTGTTTTTCGGTGAGAGCGGGTGATGTAGAGAAGTGTCACAGCTGATGCACATTACAATGCAGAGCGCCGTCCTCTCTGACCTGCTGTGCATCCCATCGCTCCTGCAGCATGAGGTCAGAGGTCAGAGAGAACAGAGGACCAGTGTCATCCCATCGCTCCACAGACTAAAGCCTTTATCTGTCTATTCCCATCACAGCGTGGCCGGGCCACAGCCGCTATCAACAGAGAGAAGGAAATATGCCTCCGAAACCAAATCCAGTCTCAAAATAGATGTCTCTTTCTTGTCTTTTACCCCTTTTTGTACACAGTACTGAAAAGACTGTCTGGGAAATACAGTGTAACTCACACAGAGGCTGGACAGATTCGAGCACGCGCTTAGAGAAGATAATGGCAACAGTTTATATTGCAGTAGGAAGTTTTCTGTGTGAGCTTGAAGGAATGTTCTAGTTCAATATAAATTCAGCTGTACATATAATCTGTGGCATGCTCCGAGAATTATTTCGACCTGTCCCCAAAGTTTGAAAAAATAAATGTTAAAAATCAAACTTTGTTTTCCGTCATGCACTTTTACAGTGGAAGTCTGCAGCCACAATACTAATCATTATAGAGAGAGAGAAAAAACAATGTGGCAAGTTCTTAGAAATATACTATTTTGTCTATTTGTATTCGTATTTATATGTTTGAATTATGTTTTATACCAAACTTTAACACCATTTTCAAAGTATGTGTATGTATGTATGTATGTATATTTAATGTCTCACATATTGACATCATTTTATTTTATATAAACAAAAACACTACATTAAAGTTTTCTTTTCCTTCTTTTAATGAGGCTTTCGTCTTCATCATGACAGAGTTTAGGTCTAATCATCAAATGTCTGAACAGGCTCTACGTTGCTGTTTTAAACCTCTAGAATGTGCCAGAAACTTTGCTGTAAGTGCATTACTGCAAACACAATTTTGGTTTGACTATTTAACGGAGGAACGAGTCGGCATTAGTGTCACAGTCAATAAAGCTTAACTTGTTTGGAAGTCAAAAGTCTCATTTAAAGATTCAGACAGTGTGTATCTGAAGGACGAGGACTGACTGGAGGTGAACAGACTCTATGGGCAGAAGCGAGTAACCAGCTCTTAGTCACTCAAGCATAAAGTGACAGTCACAGACAATTTCGTCTTTGCATATCCTTAAGATATTTGTAGGGCCATGTGGTCACAAATCAAAACTCATTAAGCAAAGTCCTCGCTAATTTAGATTTAATAAATGTGACTTAAGGGCAACACTGTTATACAAAGTGAACTAAGTCAATGTGACTTCCTCATTAAGACATGCACGCTAAAACATGAGTGCATTTGAACGGTGTCAAAGTTTTTGTGGAAGTGACAGTTGTTCTACATGCCGCAGGTTTCATGGGTGGCAGAACAAACAAGACTGAACTTTTGTTCGCTCATAAATATGCAGCTCTGCAGCTTTAGACCTGCTGTTGCACTCTTTATGATATTATTTGTTCATCACCTCTACAGCAAATCCAGTGCTCGAGTGAGGAGAGGAGACATGAGTAAAAGTGCGAAGCTATCTAATTAATAGAGTCTGTTTTACTTTTTTTACATGCTGTTAGTGCGAGATGACAGGCTTTTAGTAAAACACTGGTGGGAAACAAGCCACTCATTATTTTTAGGAGAGAGTTCTGACGTTCTGCTTTATTCAAATACTTCGTGAAACAGCTGATGACAAATAAGATCTATTTAAAGGCACGCAGCTCAATTTTCCCAGTAAACACAAGGAGAAAGTTTGATTTAAACATGTTTAGTAAAGAGGAAAAACAAGAGGTGCTTTTGGGAGCGAAAACAAAGCGTCACTTTGTTGAAAACGAAGTTATTTTCATGTTTAGAAATAGTTGTGAACTCACTCAATCACTGGCACTGAGGCAATCTATTTCTCCATTTGTTTTTGAAAGGTCAGCGGCGTAATGAAGATGATTGTGACAGTAGTTCATTACTCAAAGGTATCACGACCGCTGACATTTCAAATCAAACACATCAGGACCTGAAATTAAACTAAAAGGCCAAGGGCAGCTGACATCACTGCAAGCACTTGATTGGAGTAAAGATGCTGAAAATATCACTTTCCACCACAGGAATATATATATATATATATATATATATATATTTTTTTTAAATATGTTAAAATATAAAATGGGTATGTATTTTAAATTGTAATAATATTTCACTGTTTTTACTATGTTTTTGAATCATTAAATGCAGCCTTGGCTTTCAGAAGCGACTTCGTCCAAAAAAGAAAATAATTAATAAATAAATAAATAAATAAATAAATCAAATAAAATATCTTACTGCCCCCACAATTTTAAACAGTATCTTATAAATATTATTACATATTACCATGATGTTTTCCAAACCTGTATGAGTTTCTTTCTTTTGTTGAACACAAAAGAATATATTTTGAAGAATGTTGATAACCAAACAGTTCATGGTAGCCATTTTTTTCCCTCCATATTATAGAAATGCATAAACAGTGGGAGAGTAAACAGTAAAAAGTGACAGAATTTTAATTTTGGGGTGAATAATCCCTTTAAAACACCAAAATAGATTTGAAATAACCAGCACTTTTTATTCGGACAGTTATATAGCCTAGTTCAAGCTAATCAGCGGTTCCTGCTTGAGCTGATCTCTTAATATCACAGACATTACTGAAATCTGCTCTCCAAAAGACATTTATTTCACTGTGGCGTCTCTAATTCTTTCCAGAAGAGGGAGCTCATGAACTGCTGTGCTCCATGTATCGGCTCTGATCTATTATCCATAAGCATTATTATGGAAGTGACGACCCTCTGTAACCTCCACGGGTTCCTCCTTAAACCAGATGGACACGTCTGTGGAGTAATGAGGAGCTTTCTTTTGCACGGGAACATTCGCTCTCCTTACGAGCCAATCACCTCCCTCTCATATCATCGCTCCAGGGAGTCGCTCTTTCTAATTGCCTGGATTCACTTTAAATGGAGGAAGTCAGGTAAGAGTGAATTAATTAGCCAAAGCATTAAGATACGGCCCCCCAAAAAGAGATCCACAGAAGCTGGATCACTCCATATCCAATTACATCCAAGGATGTGAGAAGCATGGCATTCAGGGGATTATGGGTTATGAGCCAGACTCTTGGGTGTTTTTACGATTTGACACCGCTGCCCTTTGGATTCAGAGCTGCTATCTCTTTAGGCGAGCTCAAAAACAAGGCCAGGTGCTGAAGGACACTCCAGCTTCCAGAGGAAGAGTCTTTGCTTCAGAATTGAATTCAGGACTCTGTGGTGTTGCATAAAGAAGGCAGCCGAATGAGACACATCTCCAGGGCTCCACAGAGAGATCTAATTAGTCTGTTTAGGGTTTTCTGTGATGTTCAGAACATCTGAAAAAAATGGAGGATTCCTGACGGGGGTAAATAAAATCTACCAGGGAACAGAAGTACATAAAAATCACAGCAACACAAAATAATGGTAAAATATCTGTGCTTGTCGAGGTGAAAACCACAGCCATTTGTCAGAAAAATGATGTGATGGAGTCCACATAAATGCTGGTGAACTGATGCACACGGCTCTCCGGCTAAGTGCTCTGATGGAGCGGCTGGAGCTTCCCAAAATAGAGGAACGAGGAAAGGAAAATAGGACACGTACGCTCGCCGCATTACCTTTCGCTGCCCCTGCATCTGCGCATGTGTTGTTTGCCTCGTCCAAGTTTAAAAACCTCTAATCCGGTAATAGCTGGATGAGAGTGCGCTGAAGAACATATTCTTGAAGAGGGACTTGAGGTTTGCTTTTAATAGATCTGATGCATTTAAAGGAATATTCTGGGTTCAGCTTATATTGAAGCCAATCTGCCAAAATGACAGGTTGTGGAATGAGCCACTTTATGACGTAATAGTGTGGCTAAACCCCGCCTCCACAGAAGATGATCAACACCTGCTTCTACATCACTGCCTGTTTAGCCCCGCCCACCGATTCACACATATAGTGTAAATAACGAGAGAGGCATATGCAGAGCTACGCAGAAACCAAACAATAAAGATGCTCTGAAAACAACAAGACGCTGTTTCAGTGCAAAGCCGTTTCCTTCATTGCCTTCCTTCTGATCCCAACATTAGGAAAGAGCAGATTTATTTTATTACTTCTAAATTATGATGGTGTTTGATGTAAAAATCTTCAGTGGACCTCAGCTAACAGTACAAAATAATAAAAAAAGGCAGTTCATGACCCCTTTAAAGAAGTCTGTTATGCTCATCAAAGCTGCATTTATTTGCTCAAAAATACTGAAAAAAACTGTAATAATGTGAAATATTAGAGCAATTTAAAATAACTGTTTCTATGTGAATATATTGTAAAATGTAATTTATTCCTGTGATCAAAGCTGTATATTCAGCATCATTCCTCCAGTCTTCACTGTCACATGATCTTCAGAAATCATTATATTATACTGATTTATTATTAATATTGGACGGCTTATTAATATATTATTAATATCTACGGCTTATTTTTTACATTTTTTTTTTTGGAACCTGTGATACCTTTTTTTGCAGGAATAAAAAATAAAAGTAAAAAAAAAAATTGGAAGTAAATGGGGCCAACTAATGATACCATAAACACACACACACACACACACACACACACACACACACACACACACACACACACACACACACACACACACACAC
This sequence comes from Carassius carassius, assembly GCF_963082965.1. NCBI lineage: Eukaryota > Metazoa > Chordata > Actinopteri > Cypriniformes > Cyprinidae > Carassius > Carassius carassius. The sequence goes on along the minus strand of NC_081787.1, from coordinate 2,038,904 downwards.
ACACACACACACACACACACACACACACACACACAACAACCTTAAAACATGAAAACTTTAAAGCTCACACAACAGTATTATTAAGTGACTTTATAAAATTATCAGCTTCAATTAAATCCTTCAAAAATGGGCCCCATTAACTTTTAAGTGCCTCACCAAAATTCTGATTTGTATTTCTTTGATTTGATTTGACGAGTTAAAAAAACATTTTAGTGGTATTCCACAAATGTTGTTGATTAAACTTCTTTTAAGTTGGAATGATGGGGCATTTAAAAGAGACCACTGAAATATTCATATTTAAGAGAGAATCCTCTTTGTAAAAAATGCTCTACTTGTTCATCTTCTGTTCACTTATATTTCAGTCCATCTGGAGTGTCTATATTAAAAATGCATGACAAAAAGACATAATAATGAATTAAGGCTTGTTTTACGATGGAAGAAACAATCATTAGCCATTATTAATTCATGTTTGAGAGGCCAAATGTCTGACAAGCATTTGAAACTAATCTTTCATAAACATGGCCCAAGAAAATGGAAAAGGGGCAGTGGGAACCAATCATGTGTAATAAAGCTTAAGTTCCCCTCAGCAATAAGTGAAAAAATAACCTTACAAATTGCACAACAGAAGAGCATTAGGGATGCTTGACTGTGCCGCCGGAAGAGTCTTCTGGAGACGAGACGAGACGTTTGCTGCTGACTAACAGACAAACACCCACACATACATACAGCGCTCTGATTGTTAATTAGACTTCACAAGCTATGCGCAAAAACAGCACGGCTGCTCGACGTGTTCAGACACAGCCAGTACACAGCAAAATACCATATATAAAGAAGATTCATATGAAAGAACAAACCATTAGAGATGGGAAACTCTGCAGACCGGCTCAGATCACGTGGGGAAGAGCGGAAAGTGCTTCTATGGTCACCAGCTAAAGCAGGAAAAGCCTGAAGGTTTGAACGGACGTGTGTGGCATAAATGCAGCCGAAGCGAGAGGAAATCTCGTATCTCTATCCCACGATTCCTCTTAATTAGGTTCAGAGGTGCACAGAGTGGAACTTTTGAAGATTTTAGAAGCACAAACCTAGATCGTTAAACTATTAAATTAGCCTGCTTGCTGATTTCGTTTAGTCTTTTTTTTATTTAAAAATAGCAATTTTTTCAAATTTACATTTACAGGATATGTGAACAAAAGTTTCAATGCAACTGTTTTCTGCTGCCTATACAGAAGATAAAAGAAAAAGTGTTTTTTTTCCTTTTTTTTTTTACAAATCAGAAGTGAAACAAGAAAATGTATGTTGACAGTTCAAGTCCTCGGTTCAGCAAACCCTCATTTTTACCCGATGAGTTTTCCGTTGTGTGGTACAAGTGAACGGTCTGTTCACGTGCTGCACGTATTAAAACATACTACACACACAACTCCAGGTCTTGAGTGTTTTCTGAGATTTCCACAATAGTATCCCAATGGGGTGGCCAGATGGATGCGGGGAGCTGGCAGGTGATTGGTTGAGACCCCTCCGGGTCCATCACCCATTTTTGTTTTTCTAGCAGGAACCCAAACCCGTGTCTCTATGCCGTCTTAATGCCATCAAACCCACAGAACTTCCAGCGTTTCTCCAAACTCGCCCCGACTCCCGTCAACTCCTGCTTGAACGTGCAGGGCAGCCGACCCAAAAGAGTCTCCACCTCTGTTGTGCTGATCTGAAACAATGAGAACATCGACCATTAGACCCATACAAACCAATCACGCGACTACTAGTGAATATTCAATTCATGTCATTTGTAAATCACATCACAGATGGTTTGAAAGCAGCTTTACTGGACATGCATGGTTTAATGATACAGACTGTATTAAATCAGCTCTGTGATACTGTACTACAGTCACACATTCTGTTATAATGATATGATATGATACTATACTTCAACACATTACTGTGGCAGTTGATATAGCTTGTGATTGTAATGATTGCAATCTTTTAAGTCCATCTATTGGTGGCTGGTTGAGGGTAAAATTCAAGTTAAATGGCACAATGCTGATGACCACAAATATTAACTACGACTTGCCCTTTTTTTATTAAAGCAAAAATCTGGGTTAGAATGAGGCAATTATAACTGAAGTGAGTGAGGCCTATCTGTAAATTGGTAAATTATTTATTTTTTAAATCTGTAAATGGGTCTTAAAATGTCTTAAATTTACTTTCATCAAACCAGTAGAAACCCTGTAAACTCACTGTTTCAATAGTACAGCCACAAGATGTGAACAATGTGCATGCTCACATAAATTAAGAGTGAAAAAAGTGTTTTACTTTTTTTTTTTTTGCATTGCCGTCGCAACACTCAAAACCCCAAAGTGACTGCAAATTCACAGCTCAAACTGTTAAACAATAATTACAGAACAATTAATGTAAGCGCTTTCATAAAATTATATGCTTCCTTATATGGACCCATTTTCTTCCCCTCCCTGACTGTTTGTTTTTAATAAAATTAGGCATAAGTAGAAATTATGTACGCATTATTTGTGTAATTATAAATCAGTTTTTAAGTGCTTAATTTATATACAACCTGAATTACTCCTTTGATACTCATAATCAAGCCACATGTCACATCTGACCTAGAAATATTGCAGAATCGTATACATTCCATTTTCATTTAATATTTGCCTTGCATTTGACTAAAACTTCCCAGGTTTGAATTTTTGATGTGGTTTCAGATTATTTTAACCCCACTGTATATAAGCACACCATGAATCTCAGAACAAACATGATGTGAATTGTGTGTTATTTATCTTTATCAATTAAAGCCTCCCACTGGAGCGCATTGTTTTTAGTGAAAACAAGCGGGAGTGTTGATGAAGATATGAAGGCATGTGTGTGCTGCGGAGAGCAAGAGCGTGGGCATCCACAGCCGGAGGGCTTCAACTCAAATCAGAAAAGATATGGAGGCTCATTTTCACCCTCCATCTGTAAGTGTAAATTAGTCACTGTGTGACAGCAAAAGCAGAGCGAGAAAGCGAGATAAAGCCTGAGAGAAGATGGAAAATAAAGAGTAATCAACACTATAGTGAGATGAGCGTTTTATTTCAGCATTAAACATTTTGGCAGGAAAAGCTTAAGGAATATATTTGAGAACAGGAAGATGAAAACACACACACACACGTGGGAAATCTGTGTGTGTGGTCCTGCTGTGAGAGTGAGAGCTGTGCTCTCTCGGTCTGCTCAAGGGCTGTTTACTCAGCAGAACATTAGAATGGCAGGCAGACCGTCATACTTTCAGTGTGTGTGTGTGTGTGTGTGTGTGTGTGTGTGCAGCAGTAAATATGTTCAGTCAGAGTAAGTAAAGAGTGTGTATGTGCGTGTGTGTGTGTAAATGTTATAATCACAAATAAAAAAATGTATGTAGATGGAAACAAGTAAACATTTATATATATATATATATATATATATATATATATATACATACATACATACATACATACATACAATGAACTAAATTATAAACACAACACTTGTCTTGTTTTGCCCCATTTTTCATGAGCTGAACTCGAAGATCTAAGGCTTTTTCTATGTACACAAAAGGCCTATTTCTCTCAAATATTGTTCACAGATCTGTCTAAATCTGTGTTAGTGAGCACTTCTGCTTTGCTGAGATAATCCATCCACCTCACAGGTGTGGCTTATCAAGATGCTGATTAGACAGCAGGATTATTGCACAGGTGTGTTTAAGGCTGGCCACAATAAAAGGCCTCTCTAAAATGTGCAGTTTTACTGTATTGGGGAGTCCGAGGGGGGTCCAATTCCAGTCAGTATGTGGTGTGACCACCATTGTTGGTCCACTCCTCTTCAATGGCTGTGTGAAGTTGCTGGATATTGGCAGGAACTGGAACACTCTGTTGTATACACCCATCCAGAGCATCCCAAACATGCTCAATGGGTGACATGTCCGGTGAGTATGCTGGCCATGCAAGAACTGGGATGTTTTCAGCTTCTAGGAATTGTGTTTAGATCCTTGCAACATGAGGCCTTGCATTATCATGCTGCAACATTAGGTGATGATCGTGGATGAATGGCACAACACTGGGCCTCAGGATCTCATCACAGTATCTCTGTTCATTCAAAATGCCATCAATGAAATGCACCTGTGGTCTTTGTCCATAACATACACCTGCCCATACCATAACCCCACCGCCACCATGGGCCACTTGATCCACATAGCTGACATCAGCAAACCGCTCACCACACAACGCCATACATGCTGCGTGCCATCTGCCCTGTACAGTGAAAACGGGATTCATCCTTGAAGAGAACACCTCTCCAAAGTGCCAGACGCCATCGAATGTGAGCATTTGCCCACTCAAGTCGGTTACAACAAACGAACTGCAGTTAAGTTGAGACCTCGTTGAGGACGATGAGCTTCCCTGCGACGTTTTCTGACAGTTTGTGTGAAAATTCTTTGGTTATGCAAAGCGTTTGTTGCAGCAGCTGTCCATGTGTCAGACGATCTTGGAGGTGAAGATGCTGGATGTGGAGGTCCTGGGCTGGTGTGGTTACATGTTGTCTGCGGTTGTGAGGCCAGTTGGATCTACTGCAAAATTCTCTGAAATGTATTTGGACATTCCTGCAGTCAGCATGACAATTGTACGCTCCCTTAAAACTTGCGACATCTGTGGCATTGTGCTGTGTGATAAAAATGCACATTTTAGAGTGTCCTTTTATGTTGGCCAGCCTAAAGCACACCTGTGCAATAATCCTGCTGTCTAATCAGGATCTTGATAAGCCACACCTGTGAGGTGGATGGATTATCTCAGCAAAGCAGAAGTGCTCACTAACACAGATTTAGACAGATCTGTGAACAATATTTGAGAGAAATAGGCCTTTTGTGTACATAGAAAAACTCTTAGATCTTTGAGTTCAAGCTCATGAAAAATGGGGCAAAAACAAAAGTATTGCGTTTATAATTCTTCTTCAGTGTATATATAGAGTATGTGTGTGTGTGTCTGCTGTAAAACAACCAATCACAGGCAATGGTGGACATTTCTTTTTTGTATACTGTATGTGCTTTATCAAAGTATTTTTAATTTGGGAATAATTTACTTCATAACATTTCAGAGAGCATAACACTTCATAAAAACATATTATTCCCAGCCATTTCAAACAGAAAAAAACACAATCCCCTCTAAAGCCCTATTCAGACGGTAATTGTTTCTTATGTGAATGTCTTTAAAAATAAATTCCCATGACACCTCGGTGATAAAACTTGATTTATTGGCAGTGGAGAAGTGATCCTGTGAGCCCGGGAACACACTGCTCATGTGGCCTGTCGCATGATTGTCTACTGTAAACAAAATATCATATGCATGGAATAAGAATAAATTCATATTTAAATAATATCCTATTTATTATTTGATTATTTAAATCTACAGTTTAAAAACAGGACAACAGATGCACTATAGTTGAAATGGTTTTCTGTCTTGCATTTTATCTCTCAAAATGATGGATGTCATTAAAAATGTGGAGATTAGTAGAAATAACAATGCAACCTCTTATTTACATAAGGTAAACATAAAGCTGCTTGGTTTATATTTTTACAGTATGTAACTGTGACGAGTCTCTCTACTCTTCTTGCTACAGCTGGTTAGTGGGCGTGGCTAGGAGACTCGTCAATGGAAGGATGTCCACCTGTTCATCCCTCTATAAAAAGTTTAGGCTGGCTAGTGTAGGAGTGGGACTTTCTCTGGGTTTATTTTGTGTTTGCTTTAGGCTCTGGTTTGTTATTTGATTTAGTATTTTGTTTCTGTGGCTATTACATTTACACCCATGCACCTGACAGACATTACAGATGACCACATATTCTTGTTTAGATATATATTATTTTATTTGTGTTAATAAATGTTTATTTCTTGCAATCCAGTCACTGTGTCCTCCATTTCATTTGCCACGGCTTTGAGCCGAGTCGTGACATAACTGTAGGCCTATATAATACATTTTGAAATTGTATTGCATACCTGTCGCTGCCATTATAATGATCTTGTGCTTTCCTTCTATTTCTTCTTTTTGTTCTGAACAGCTTAATAGTAGTGGAGACTATTATATAATATTGTTCTTGTAAATACTTTCCAGCATTACATTTTTATTTATTTATTTTTTCTAAATATGCACACAAATTACAGAGAAAGACACTTACAGTATGGTGTTCAGCATTGGTTAAAAAAGGATTTAAACATTGAATTTTGAATCGATTTCTTCTTATTGATTCGAACGCCAGTTAAATTACAAGACCACCTTGGAGTTTGTCAAAAAACTGTGGATAATTCAGTCTGGGATTTTTCCGCAGGTGATGGGAGAAAAACCCTGGCATTCTGGCCCATTTTTAAAAAATGCTGATTCTTTTCAATAAGTCAGTTGAATTGATTCATGAATCAATCTAAACGATTCACTGTTGCAACTCAATGACTCAATCATGTGGGCAAAATGAGCCACAGTCTGAGCTTGAATCTACAGTACGTGTGAGCGATGGTGCAAAAAGTAAGTCAATAATGCCAAATTTAAATACTGATTACTGTCCAATGAACGAAAATCATATTTAGGTTCAGTTATTTGTGTACTAAATCTGCATTTGTGTGTCACTATCAAGGGGTTGCTTATTTTTGGTTATTACTGCCCATGCATCTGTAGCTGTTTCAAATGATACAAAACCACGTATTTACACCAATGTTCATTTTCTTCATTTTTTAAATACTACATGACATATTATTATTTTTTAAATGCTATATGACATACATATTTGCAAGCTTGAATTATCATTAGCTTAAATTGATATTTTAGTACATTGCAGTTTGGTGTTTTAGAAGTGTATTGAAAGTTTTGGTAATATTTTTTTTTTTTAGCTTATTTGCAGATCAATACATATTGCATTTATCCACTAATCTTTCCTAGTGTTGACTAATGACTAGCTACTAGCTGATGTCTAATAACACATAGGGTTCATCCATCGATACTAATTACTTTTGATACTTAAGTGCATTAAAATCAAATGTTTCTTTTCTCTTTTTCCTTTTACTCATAAAACTGAAAACAAGTCATATTTCACTAGGATCTGATTTGTGTGCTTCATCCAAACAACAACAAAGAATTAAGAGGCTACTTAAGATGATCTCAACTGCCTCACAAGAAACACTTGCATATAATCCAAACATTTTGTCATGAACAGCACAAACTTCGTTGAATCCAGCGATTAGTTGTTCTCTTGTGTGGGCCTCATGACTCAAGACACTGATTCAGAAAGACCCCGGAGACGCCAGAGTGATGATGCCAATTTACTGCTAAATCTGACACATTTACAGCACATTTAATCATCAGTAAGCACTGCAGCTGCGTTCTTATAATTGCCACAAATAAAACTCTGAACATAAACTTCAAAGATATTGTTGTTTTAGGCTGCAGTTTGTTCGACAAAGTGTAGTATCTGTCATCATAGTAAGATTGAACAGCTGCTATAAAGAAGAAAACTAGTGAAGCGAAATAAATAAAATTGCATCATTATAACTAACTGAAAATGAGAAGTAAAAATAAAAGGAGTGTGTTTCATACTTTTGTGTCCAGCCGCTGTAAATAGGAGCAGATATATTCAATGCTGGCTCCAAAAGGATGGACGTGAAGAAACGTTGAGATGATTCCTGTGGAAGAAAAGCCAAAGATGAATCACTGACAGATTTTCCAGTACAGTATAAATATAAAATATGCTCCAAAACCTTTCTGAAGCTCTTAAACGACTGATTAAAATATAACACACATACACGTAATAAAATAACAAATGACTTTATTTAGAATAAAGTATATTTATAGACATAAACACAGCTAAATATCTAAATTAGTATGCATTTGTATATTTATTTAAAATATAAATATTTTATTAATAAATATACATTGAATCGGTTAAGTCAGATTTGATGTTAACATTACTTATATACGTATTTAGTAACATAAATTAGGAGTTCAGTCTATTTCAAAACATACTATTTTTCAAAACATAGCAAGTACTGACATTTCCTCCAGCTTGGATACATTTATTCTAGTTGCATTGATCTCAGCCCAATTGAAGTATCTTAAGAAGACAGTGTCTAAATGCGGTTTAAGTAGGTGGCTCGCTTGGTTTTGGAGCAGAGCACTTCTGCATCAGCGAATGATGATGATTCCTCATCCTCATCGGCTAACTCTGCCTCTTGAACTTTCTAAATGATTATGAGTGTTTAATTGCAGTTTTTAAGCTGTTTGCCGTAATCAAGGCTGTTCTTCGGCCTTCCGAGTGCTTCATTCACACACTCAAACATATGGACTAATAATAACGGCTGCTATTATCACTTCTGACATTTAATGCGATAGGTGTGCGCTGATAACTCAATTATTCTAAACGCATCATGGTCTGATCAGGAAAGCAAGGCAGATCTCCAGAGAGAAGCACACAGGTGCCGCACAGTCAATACTCCATTAGTCTTGATGGACTATAGATATAGTCTATATATTATAAATGGTTTCATTGCAGTGTGTTTGGATTACCACGTCTTTCATCACCAGCCTCACTATACTGTGGCATTAGCACGCACATATAGAGTGAAGGATATCAAGATTAGAAGAGCTCAGACGCTGTTGCATGCTCTACATTTGTGCACTATCACAACGCACATTTGGACTCTGTTATATCTGGATGTGGGCATGGTATATTCCCCTGTTAGTTCTGACAGGAGCTCCTCCTCAAACACAGCATGAGTTAAAAGAGATCTGACGGAAGGAAAGAGGCTGACGGAGGAGCTAGAGCTTACTGAGGCTGCTTTCTTCACCAGAGAGCAATGTGCTGGACAACAGCTCGGTCAGCAATCTTTCCGGTCACTGGACTGGAAAATAAGCCAAATAAAATACAAATAAATCCCTGGCAAACATGCCATGCCAAGCCAATTACACAGGCAGAGAATGCCGAAGGTTCTTTACTACACGCCTCCACATCTGCATTATATCTTCCTCTTATGCCGTGACAATCAATTTTTCATTCCGAAAGCTTGAAAAATGTTTTCGCGTAAACAAATTGACTCAGGGATCTTTTAGCGCCTCTTCACTGTGTGGCCACAGTACCACCTCAGGGTGTGCATTTGTTTTTAATAATTCAGCAGTCCAGAGTCAATTATTTCTTCCTTTCTGGCTGTTTCTCAAAATATAGCGAGCTGTCCACCTAGGCAGAAATTTTGGCCATAGATTTTGGCAGCCTCCCTCTTATGCGCGCGCACACACACACACACACACACACACACACACACACACACACACACACACACACACACACACACACACACACTCTCCAGCTGTGCTGTGGATGACATGTTAAAGTTCCTCATTAAAAAGCATCCGAGGTGACTCATTTGAGGCTCATTTGGTCGGGCAATTAACACCTGCACCCTAGTAGACATAGCTGTGGATGATGAAAATAATGAGAACAGGTTTTTTATTTTTTTACAGTCTTGTGTCTTATTAGATAAAATGTGAAGAACTTCCAGTTGCCCGTTGTGCCTTCCTTGACGCTTACCCACGAGCAGAGCCTCTCGTTCTGATTTCACGGGGCTGGGGGGGCCTTTCTCCGGCAGGTTCTCCTTCTCCTGGCTGCAGGACACCACAGCCACCGCCGCCTCCTACAGCAGGAAATAACAACACAAGAGAAAGTTGTTTTCTTCTCACAGGCCCTATGTCCCCCCCCCTCATTACCCCGGCCCTCTGATCGGGCTGCAGTCTCCTCGCCCAGTTGTGTCAGAGTGATTTATCCTGCGACAAATAAAGTTCTCCCGCGCTCGATTGGCCTGTAATGATCTGTCATGTTCTGCGAGAGGATGGAGGAGGGGAAGTGGGACAACAGAGCTGGGTGTAGGGTGATGCACAGACAGGAAAATGCGGAGAGAAAGAGTGGAAGGAACAAAAGGCTGGAGCAGAATTATTATTATAATTTGTTTTATCAATGAATAGTCAGTGAAAGGAGGTGCTTCACCATGGTTCAGCATGGTGTCAGTGGCATGTCTAAAACAATTTTAAATCATATTTTTGTGATTTTCTATCATTAAACATTAAATAACACCAAATTTAATTGTAGAGAATAAAATCACAATTCGTTATATAAAAAATTGAATAAATTGCATTATATAAATTTAATATAAAAATAAATTGACTATGGTTTACAAGCATATTAGAATGATTGCTGAAGGATCATGTGACACTGGAGACTGGAGTAATGATGCTTAAAATACAGAGAAAAAAACATTGAAAACTGTTATTTTAAATTGCATATATATAGAGAGTTTTAAATGTAAATTAATTTCGAATTTTAAATACAAAAAAACCCTGATGGTGACAAGCCAAATTCACAATTTTAAAAGAGAACTAAAGACATCTGACTATTTTTTTTTCACCTGTACGAGGTGTGATGAGGATGTGGATGAGAGTCAGAGACTTACGCTGGCGTGATTGGTGCTTTCATCTCCTCTGTCCTCACACTCGGCCTTCTCCAGCTAGACAATTAAAAGAATGAGAGAGCTGTCAGCGAGTAATATGTCACAGGCTCACGCTCACATACGCCTTCACACGGGGAAACTAAAGGACGCAGGACACACCGCGGGGCAGGGAGCCGAATCACAGGCCTGACACGCTGAGAGCCAAAGGTCACGCTTGCAAATGGATTTCTCTAAATGCCAAATAAGCAGCAAAGCTCCAAAGCATTTGTCCTGCTCAGTGAAACTCTAATGAAGCGCAGCGTAAATGCAGAGTGAAGGAAGCCATTTCAAGCCGCTCGGCTGAGATTAGTAACGCAAACTGATGCTGACGGAATATTTAGACAAGCATCACTATTGTTATTGCTCATGCTTTATGGTTAGGGATCTGAACAAACCACAGATCCATGTATTACACTTTGGATTAGCACCATCTGGGCTACATGCATGAACGCTATCTCAAATCACACGGCTTGTCGAGGAGAGGCGTGTTATTACTTTTCTGACTCATCTGATTTGTGATTTTGGTCTAGCTATGATAAAACAGGTGAATAAATCTGATGAAAGACCTAAGCCACATCTAGATACCAGAATATTAAAGGCTCTTTCTGGCTTTTTTATGACTCATGGCAGCATACTGAGGGGCTCCAGAATATAATTTAAAAAAATCATGTAAGAATCATTTCTTCAGAAGATATAAACCATTTGTATAATAAAGCGGATACGTTCAGCTATCCCATTTAAATCTACTTTGAAATAGTCAATATATAGTATGTGCACCTGTGACCACATCAGTTTAATTCTATATTTGTATAATTAAAATAACATAAAATAAAAATTAAGCTATAAAACGACATTACTGTGGATTTTTTTTATTCTTGTAATTAATACATAATTTTAATTACTAAATACATGGGTCCTAATATACACAGATAATAAATAAATATATAAATATTTAATAAATAATAATTCGAATAATAACAATTTGTTGTTTAAGGGGGTCCTAGTACAAAAAAAGAATAAATAATTATCTAAATATTTAACAACTACTACTACTACTACTCTTAATACATTGTAGTTATTTACTGAACATTTGCAACTTTAATCATATTTCCGTTAAGTAAAAGGCCTCTCGTGGTTTGGAGCTTTTTAATGCATTGAGCAGATTTGGAAACTCTTATGACAGATATTCTAGGACTCTAGAACAAATATAAATGAAGTTTATCACAGCAAGAGATGGAAGAGCAAACACTGAGACACACACGTACAGACTGATGTATGACATACACAACACATTCATCCAGCAGAAAACAATAAACAGCTCTCGCAAGCGAAGGAAACAGATCTATAGGAGGAATGGCTGCGTTAAAATTGATTTTCATTTCTTCAATTAATGAGTCTGTCTCAGGTGATTCATCAATGCACACGCTGATGCCTCGAACCCTCCTTCAGCATGGATCAGCGGTGCTGAGATAAACTCCAGCGAAGACTGCCAATCAAACCTGACCTGCTGCAAACACATGCAGACGTTTATTCCTCTCTTCCTGCTGTGATTGACGAGTAGCTGATCAACCATTTCCAAAATGATTAGTCTTGGAGGTGATAAAGCCCAAACTTAACCTAAAACGATCCGCTCTACGGTACCAGATACGAAAAAAAGTGAGATAACAACATCTGTCTGTACAAGATAACATGCTATCAAATTAAGGGCATGCATCATTTAGCCTTCTCAAATTGTCATAAGTTAAATTTGAAACTCAATCTGATTTAAATGTCACTTTTCCTGAGTTTCATACACGAATGAGCTGTTTTTCGCACGTTTGTTGGGAACGGTCCCCTAGGCAGCACAGTCACCAGGTTTTCCTGAATAAGACCTGAACGTTTCAATAGAACCAAACGGAAGATTGTTTTGCATTTCATGGAAAAATCTTTCAAAATGTGTTGCGGATTCCACATGGGCTTGCTCATCAACAGAAGCTACATGCCAATGGTGTGGAAGGTGCACGATTTTGCAAGGAGTGTTTTTTTCCTCACTTCAAGATTGCATGATATACAACAAGAGCACAACACACCAGTGTGAGATTGCAAATGCATGTCAGCACGAATTGAATGCAGTGTTAATAGACCATTAACGATCAGAACTAAAAAAAAAGAGATGACATTAAAGTGTGAAATATTATTAGAAAGATGATTCAAAACTCTTTATGACTATAATTATGAAGATGATCAGCTCAAGAGGGAGGATGAAATCCGCCAAAAAATATTCTAAAACAGCTGTTTTAATTGGGTGGGTTTAATAAATATTTAAAATGGATAAAATAAAAAAATATTATAAAATTGTAGAATAAAAAAAAAAGAAAATATTAGAACAATTTAATTTGAGTTATATTAACATCATTTTTAGAGGTTTTTTTTTCTAAATTATGTTAATATAAATAAAATTGTGCCATTCTAATATACATTCTAAACCTGTGGTTTTAATTGGATGGGTTTAAAAAAAAAAATATATATATATATTTTTTTTTAATAAAATTATAACATTTAAAGTTTTTGAATTTTGCATTTAAAATTGTTATAATAATATAATATAATAATTTTAATTATTGACATAATGCTAAAAAAACTCTAATATGAAAGATCTACAACATTAAACTAATATATATTCTTTTATTTTAGTTTATACATCCATCCATCCATATGTGTTGAATTTATCCCGGGCTATTTAAAAGTACCAGATGTTCATATTACAGTAGTAGTAGTTATTTATTTTCATTGCTGTGTTAGCATCTATGGCTATTTTCATATCAGCACAGATCGATAAGACAGAGGTCGTGAACCACTGTTTTAAACACATTACCTGCATTATTTTAAAAACATCCCCACTGCATCATTTCCATATTATCTCTGAAATTATGCCTGTTATGTTTACGCATTAATATGAAAGCATTAAAATGTTTGCGTGCTTGTAAACGGGAGTCTAATGCAAGAATTTCACACTGTTTTTCTCTGTTTCGAACACCGGGACTCATCCTGAGCTCATGTTATTTTAATTAGAGCGCAGGGAATCAGAAATATTCCCGTTCTGATCTGAATCCCCGGAGAGCGTTCAGTAGGACAGACTCATTAATACACGCCATCCTCACACTGACAGCCGTCTCACCTCGTCCTCCTCATCAGACAAAACACAGCAAATCCAGACAGAGTTAAAATAACAAAGACACAACACAAGCACAGACGGGACAGCCATCTGTAACTCACGGGCAGAGCGTGTGATGTGGGGAAAGCTTGAATCCGATCTTTCAGACTCTGGATCTGGCTTTCCAGCTGTTGTTTTTCCTCCGAGTTCTTCTCCAGCTCCGTCTCTCTCTGTTTCAGATCCTCGCGAAGTTTGAGCAGTTGCTAGAGAAACGGCACAAAAGAAAATGGACGACATTAAAAACACATAAAAAGAGACACGCTTTATAGGAAGCTCAAAAGGCCTGATGCTGCATGCAGATCAGTTCATCTGTTTTTAAAGTGAACACGCCGTGCATCATCTCTTTGATGCCAGTTTGGGCTGCTTCACTATACTGAGTGAAAGGATGTGTGAACATCAATGGCTTTTGTTCAAAACTTAGTGAGATGTCTACTTGTTCCAATAGGTCAAGATATGGCTGGTTAGAATGGACTAGTTAGCTGCTGCTAGTTGATGTAGTAACTATCCCATTCTAAACCCAAAAGGCATTGATGGCATACTGGTGTACTGTATGCAAGCAGTGCCCAATGTATATATAGATATTTTTTTATTATAATTTATTTTTGTATTTTTTACAGGGCTCTTAAAAGCATGAAATGTATTTTCAATGTCAGCTGCCTTTGATATCACAGCTAGGTGCTGGATCCAAAATGAACACTCTCTAAGTGCCAAATGAGATTTAACATGGGCTTTGGTGGGTAAATAAAACCCACCAAAAGTGGAGTTACTTGCCAGTTGGCCAGTGAATTCATGTGGAACTGCCATTGTAATTGAATGATAGGGTGATTACTGTTGATTGTGAGAGACATGGGTTATTGAAATTACAAAAAAAAAAAAGTAAAGAAGACAGATGCAATTTTATTGGCTCATGTACATCATATACAGAGTAAAAAAAAAATTTGCTCTTATAAATAAAACTTTTTGAAGTATGTTTTATAAAAGAAAAAAATATTTTTACTGTAAATTACTTGCTGTTTCTTTGTAATTGTGAAATTTACAAGTAATCTCTGAATTTGTTTCAAAGTACAGTACATCTACATTCATATTTGAAATACTGACATTGATATCTATCGATACAATTCGTATCACATGACTAAACATGTCATTGTCTTCATGAACCTCTGTTTTCACAGCCATCGCCACACAGAAACTGTTTTCAAATGTCTCCATTTCCACTGTGTCTTTAAAAGCCTCAGTTTTTGCTGGACAAAATGCCATCTCAGTGTGGATGAAAGGCCACAACAGAAAAATGTGTTTTTTAATTTATCTGGACTAATGTGACTGCAACTACATCCTGTGCCAACTGAATAACTGCTATTGAGATGAGTATTATGTAGACATCCTTGACCAAGACAAGCCTTTGATACCCAAATATGCTTTCTTTGGACTGCTCACCAGGGTTTGAGACGTCTTGCTATCAGATCACTCAATTTGATGTGTCAGAGGTGTCATGTCTCTGTTGAATATGACTTCATTTGATTACCTCTAGCTCATAAAGACATTTCACCAGTATGCACCTGATATGACAGATGTTCCTTGACCTCTGGAGGTACTTTGCCAAGTGACATTCAGAAACAGGAGGGAAAATATTTGGACAGTGTGCATTTCAGTTAGAGACAAGTAAATAGATTTTGTGCCTTGAGGATGACTGTAGCGGCTCAGATGAGGAACTGATTAAATCCAAAGCTGGACACACACACACACACACACACACACACACACACACACACACACACACACACACACACACACACACACGTTTGTTTTTGGGGACAGTGGGGACATCCCATAGGTGTAATGGTTTTTATACTGTACAAACTGTATATTCTATGGCCCTACACCAACCCTACACCTAACCCTAACCCTCACAGGAAACTTTGTGCATTTTTACTTTCTCAAAAAAACTCATTCTGTATGATTTATAAGCGTTTTGAAAAATGGGGACATGGGTTATGTCCTCATAAGTCACCCTCTCCTTGTCATACCTGTGTCATACCCATGTCATTATACAGAGTTGTGTCCTGATATGTCACAAGAGCGCACACACACACACACACACACACACACACACACACACACACACACACACACACACACACACACACACACACACACACACACACACACACACACACACACACACACACACACACACATCCAGTCTCAGCAACAGAGTAGTGTGTGCCCACTGAATCTATGTAAATTAATATATATATCCATGTCTCTGTCAAAAAGGTCTAATTAGTAAATGTTAGTTAATGCAAAGGTTGGAGACGGGGTAGCTGCAGGTCGGAGTAATGGGTGTAGCAAGAGGTGGCATGACAAAAGGTGAATGCTACAACAGAAACTAACCCCTAACCCTAACTAATTAGAAAGACCTTTATCCACAGCCCTATCTTTCGCCACTGCTCCCGCCTGCAGCTATCCCTGCTTGAAAGGTAGCAGGCTTGCCTTCCAGTGGCTTTATTTTTGCTGTTCCTTCAGCGCCATCTGCTTTCAGAGACTGAATGTGCTTGTTTACATCAGTGTGTGAGTGCCTATTCAACACAGTAATACAGCACTGTTGTGCTTTTTAACCAGATGATGGGAAAAGTATTCTTAAAAGGCATTCTAAAAATCAGAATAATAAATTATTATTCACAGAATTTTGACGTGCCTATGATACATGTGAGAATGCTGTTCATTGATTTCAGGTCTGCATTTAATACAGTAATTCCCTCCAAGCTCAGCCAGCTTGGAATCAGCACACCCATCTGCAACTGGATTCTAGATTTTCTGACTAACAGACCTCAGTCTGTTAAGTTAGATAACCTCTCATCCTCCATCACCCTGAACACTGGCATGCCACAGGGCTCTGTACTGAGCCCTCTCCTGTATTCCCTATTCACCAATGACTGCATTCCTGTTTATGGCTCCAACACCATAATCAAATTTTCAGAAGACACCATGGTGGTAGGTCCGATCAAAGATGATGATGAGTCCACCTATAGGGATGAGGTGCAGCACCTGGCTGTGTCGTGTGCCACCTAAAATATGGAACTAAACAACCAGAAGACTAAGGAGATCATTGTGGACTTCAGGCAGACTAGGAGTCATGCACACACACCCATCTACATCAACAGAGCTGTAGTGGAGTGTGTGTTCAGTTTCAAGTTCTTTGGCATTCACATCTCTAATGACCTCACCTGGTCCCATAACACCTCCAACCTGGTCAAAAGGTCACAGCAGTGCCTTTACTTCTTACGGAGCCTTAAGAAAGTTCACCTGAGTTCCAGGATCCTTGCTGAATTCTACCGCTGTATTCTCCATTGAGAGCATACTCACAAACTGCATCTCAGTATGGTCCAGCAACTGCTCCGTATGCACAGACTGTACATTGTTCAAGCTATTACACTGTAAACTGTCTAAAGTTGTTACTGTACAAACCACAGTAAACTATTTCTATAAAAATATCATTGCACTGCTGTTATTTTGCATAGAATACATTGTTTAACAATCCTTTTGAACACTCACCCAACTGTATTTATTATCACTGTTTTTATGTTACTGCTGTTCATAATACATATATAATCCTACATTGCTCTGTTCATAATGTACATATGATCCCTACATTACATTCCTATTTATATTCTGTATATACACTGCTCAATACTGTATATTGCAACCCCACTGTACATTATGTATATCATAGCTTCACTTACTCTACACTTTTATGTATATAAAACACTATATTCTTGCACTTCTGGTAAGATGCTAACTGCATTTCATTAGCTCTGTACTTGTACTCTGCATAATGACAATAAAGTTGAATCGAATCGAATCTAATCTAATGTAATATAATAACAATGTGCTTCAGATGGAAATACAGATGGCAAATTACTTTTTGCCTGGTAAATGGAAAAAATAAAAAACAGTAAAATAATACATTTGATGTTATACAAATATACACTACCATTCAAAATATTGGGGTCTGTAAGATTTTTTTTAACTTACTGAATTGATCAAAGAGAGATGGTAAAGTTCTATTTAAAATAAATGTTGTTCTTTTTAACTTTCTACACTATTACTAAAGTAATTACTGTAATATTAAATACCAATGTTCTCAACACTGATGATAAGAAATGTGTTTAAGCAGCAAATAAATATAGCTCTGGTGGGCAGATCAGACGTCCTTTGAACAGCAGTTAATGTAACAAAAAGTAATTGAGTGTAATGATTTCTTTCTTCGATTTTTTTTTTAAATGAGAGAAATAGACATTTTCAGGAAAGTAAATAAATAAATAAACAGAACATGATTTACTCAGGTAGCACGTAATGTAACAACTTTTCTCATTCCTCGTTTCCTTCCCCAAACCTTATTTCCAAGCATGCTAATTTGTTGACAAACTTAATAAATCAGAAGCCACGAGGTGCTGAAGACTGCTCCGCTTTCTCATTACTGATCCTGCTCAGCATTCAGAAGCCAGGAGCGATCTGAGCTACATAAACTGTGGTGATGTAACCTTTTTGTTTGCCTTCATGGCCTGTTCCTCATGAATAAATCAGATGAGGGTGAGTTTAACACGCTCTGAGTGCAGGAGCGAGAACGTCTCCACAGCCTCGCATGCCATTTGAGAGTGATTCAACTTGGAGAAATGGCCTGCTCTGTTCACTTCATGTGACAGAATAATATGCCTTCTTCAGGCGCTCGCCAGAGATCAGAGATAACTCCCGTGTCTAACTCGAACAAATCGCTGAGTGTATGCCTCAGATGTGACCCGTTCAGTAAGCTCATCTCATGCCACAGCAAAGTTCAATACGCAGAATCCCATCATGGATCATTAGCGGCAGGTGCGCACCTTCAAAGTGAGACAAACGCCCCTCTCAGAAAGGGTCTCCTTCATGGCCTAATGACGCTTACATGGCAAGGACAAAGCCGTGTGGAACATCTGCATGTGCTGTGCTTACAGGACGAAAACAAGGCTGACCAGGATTCTCTGTATTCTATTGATAGATACAGTAAAGACAGATACAAATATAGACAGAACATGGGACAGATTTGACCCAGCCCATGTGAGTTTGGATTGTGTGAATGCACCATTTGGGAAAACAAATCTAGCTGAAAATCACCCTCAGATCTCTAGGTCACTCTGAGCGGTGAAGAACAATGGAGGACGATAGCGGAAGACTGTTCTAAAAATAGCGCCAGTCCTCAAGAGAAGATAAAATAACGTTTGATAAAAGAGATGAAAGTGCTTTATGGGTGGGAGACGTCTACTGTTTGTGCCCATGTGGGCAGACGAAATTTCCATTTTCAGCATCTCGTGTTTATTATTGTGTTTGTGTGTGTGTGTGTGTGTGTGTGTGATTGATGACCTGGATGATCTGTAGAAATGAGGTGTTTTGGCTCAGGGCTCCCCTGCGGTTAAACTGTTCACACATAACAACACAGCATTCACCAAAGTGAGGAAACAGTAGGTGTGTGAGACTGTAAACACACAGATCCCATGCTGGTTTTAATACTGGCACTGGTCTTTTTTTGTGCCAAACCACGACAAGCATCCGCCCATGACTTCAAAAACCTCCAGAATCTCAGCATGGAGTTCAACACCACAAAAAATATTTTTATATATTTTTTATATAATATAATTTTTTTCTCAGTGAAAGTATCTAAACAACCTAAGACTAGGCCTATAAGAGGGGGAAAAAACTGTTTTATTTTTTTATAATATCACGATAACACATTATTGAAGCCTTAATGTCTAATGCATTCATAAATAATTGTATCCAAAGTTAAAATTCATTATAATATTGGAAGATTTGTTTGTCATGTATTTTAATGCATTATACTTTCTATAACATATTATAACTGTGGTTTAACATGATCCTTTAAAAATTATTCTAACATGTTGATTTGCTTGCCAGTAAATATTTATTATTATTATTAAAGTTGAAAACAGTTAATATTTTGTGGAAACCACGACACACTACTGTTCAAAGGTTTGGGGTAAGATTTTTTTTTAAGCAAAGAGAAATAAATATTAATATTCAGCAAGGAATCGAAATTGTCAGCTAAGACATTTACAATGTTACATAAGATTTATATATCAAATAAATACAGCTCTTTTGAACTTTCTACTCATCAAAAAATCCTGAAACAAATGTATCAAAGTTTTCACTAAAATATGAAGCATCAAGATATTGATAATAATAAGACACATTATTAATAACTTAGCGCCCATATTAACTTATAGTAACTAAGAACAAAATCAGCATATTAGAATGATTTCTGAAAGATCATGTGACACTGAAGACTAATTATATAAAAAAATATTCAAAATAGAAAACAGTTATAATATTAAGAACATTTCACAATATTACTGAGTTTATTGCATTTTAATCCAAAAATGCAATTGATTGTAAGATTGCAACAGCCAGCCAGAAGTCTGAGTTATATTTTAACTAAAAGGTGAATTCATTTTTTAAGAAAAAAAGAAAGAAAGATAGAATCTAATTCATTGTTTATAATATCAAATTCATTGACCTTATTTTAAGGATTTCTAGACCATTTTACTGGAAACGAGACAAAAACACTGAACACAAATGATTTTCTGTGTGTGCGTACCTTCTGCATGCCCTGCAGAGCCTGCTGCAGGAAGCTGAGCTGCTGCTGGCGGGTGGTGTCCTCCTCGCTGCGCTGGGGCTGTGCTTTACCCTGCTCCTGTTTCAGAAGCTCCACCTCATTCCTGTAGGCGTCCAGCTGACACCGCAGACTGTCGTTCTCTTCTTTCAGAGCCTCCACCTGAGCCAGCGGCCCTGAAAAGGCCAAAGAGAGAGTAGGAGAAATATGAAAAATGACAATTGCACTGGCGACAGGAAAGGGAAATAAGCAGACAGAGACACACATGCGAAGGACGCAGGGGTGAAAACCAATAATGGAACAGAAATCGAAGTAGTGCATAATAAGAGTTGTGTGAAGAGTAATAAGTCACGGCAAGGTCTGGAAAGGGTAAAATGAAAGAAGGAAACAGTGTTCCTCAAAAGCTGCTTAGGGAATTCTGCTGATGGACCGAGATGAAAGGACCCTCAGTACCACTGCTGCGTTCCTTTTGCTTTCAGAGGCTAATTAGAGAGGATTAAATGGAGAGAAAGTGTATTACTTAATGCTTGACTTAATGTACCATGGGCATTGTTATCAAACGATTGTAATTAAAACAGACGCAAAAGGGTTCTTTACACCGAGACATTCCGTCATTCTTAACATCCTGATGATCAGAGACGCCACCTCTGCTCCGCATCTAGAGGAAGGAGATAACAGGGTTATGCCGAGAAGCGTGTGCCTCTTAGATTTGGCGGGGAGAGGGGGAACAGCCGGGCTCCTGATCGCGAGGCTGATGAAGGATCTTTGCTTATGCGGCTCTGAAGAGGGAGAGGTTGAGCGACTGAGTGACGTGGGTGAAAGATAAGGAAAGCCAGGTTGAGCTATGAACTCTGCCGAAAGTCTGCAGGGAACACACATCATTACCTGTTCCAGCTCTGGTCCAAAACCGAGCGAGCTGCCTACCTAGACTGCATTTTAAATGTCCCAAAAGGTAGGCAGCAATGGTATTCTGCATTTTAAGTTAACTGTTTTAGTCGAATTCAAAGGGGAACAATGAATCCATCCCTCATGAAGAATACAATCTCTGAATTTGGATCCAATGTGGAGGGTATGAGAAATATTGACTGTAAAGATACTGGCATTTCATTCAATACTTAGAAGTACTGATAAATATAGTTTCATAATAAATATCTTTCAGATCATCTGAATGAGCTTACTATTTTTTCATGCTTAGAGCATCATGTTGTTAGCTTGGCAACAAGCTTACAACAAACTCTGAAAGCTTTTGCACGGGATTCACCCTTTGCTAGGAATTTGATTGACAGGTGATCTGACCAATAATAATGCCAAATCTGCCATTTTGTCAGAAAATAAAAACAACAAACAAACAGGAGAGTAAATTAACTTGATTGAAAAAAAAAGGCGTGTACTGACGTCTTTCCGCCCGTGAAACAAAAAAATCTTCTGATGTTCCTTCATGTTTATTTCATGCTATAACTAGGAAAGAGGAAGAGATGATCGATTCATGTGTTGCTGGAATTGAGGCGCTACAGAGATATGTCTTATCACACCTTAAAGAGCCAAAAAATGGTATTATTTGTTTTAATTTCTAAAAAAAAAAAAGAAAACATTTTGAAAGCTGAGACATTGATTCATTGTTTCAACCAAAAGTTGGCATTGCCATGTTGTCAGTGTCCTCTTTTCACTGTGTAAGAACACTATTTGTGGTGAGAGTGCCCCATGGCTTGTCAGATGTAGCAACAGTAACTAAGGCAGGGCGGGTCTTTGCAAAGGATCTAATCCAACAGGAATCCAAGCACTCTGGAGCGTGAAAGGACAAAAGATTTCCCAATGCAGATTTTGGCTTAGGTTGGTCACACAAATTTGCTGTGTTGACCAAAAGAAAGTTGATGTTGTGACTTCTGTGTGATCATTTATCGCTACACCATTGACAACAGACTTAACTTTTTTTTGCCCCGCAAAATTTCACCAGAATTTTGCCACCAGAAAGTGACTTTATTGGAATCAACTACGTCAAGTCTCTGAAGTCAAGTGTTGAAGTCAACATTCAGAGTTGCATCTGAATCATTCACTTTGACTTATTTTTTAATCGCTTGTCTATATAAACATATCTTACAGCAAAAGTACAACATTTTTACTATGCTATTAGCAAGTAAAGTTAGTTTATCTTTGAGAAATGGCTCTAGAGATCCGTGAAGTTTTCACAGTGGCCATTCTCTTGCACTAGACCGAGCCCAATGGAATGGCAATTCACACAGGATGCAAGAACACATCCTTTATGAAGGTAGCTGCCGTGTTACCAATTCTGTGTTTTGTCTGGAAGCATGTTTGGTGAGGGAAAGAAATTGAGAGACAGAGAACAAGAGTGAGACAGAGACACAGAAAGAAAGGGAGGAAAGCTAGCAATTTTTATTGATTTGTCACATTAAGCAGCTGTCTTCATAACCGTCCGGTTCACCTTCCCCAACATGGCAGGCAGCTCTATCGACCTGTGCTGCCCAGGGGTGCTGACAGTAAAGAAAGCTGCTCCCGTTTGCAAACTGTACTACAGCTATTGTCAGAGGACACTTGCCCGTTATCATTGATTAACTCTGGGGGAAAATAAAAGCAAACATGTTGGGATACATTGAAGATGGAGGTGAATCTGCTTCAAGTTAATATGGCTTAAACTCACACTGAGATTAGAATGAGCCACTCCCCTTCTTTACAGAGGTTGCTCATTTTACTGGCAGGTATGGCATATTTGTTTTCATGAACATGGTGGGTGTTGAATTACCTTCTTCATTAACCGTGTGGATCTCCTGGCCTTTCTATCCTGTGACATCCTTTCAGATATCTGACAACCCACTGACAATTATTGTTATCATTGTTTTCTAATAACTCAGGTCGCAGTAGAGAAGATGCAGGAATCAAACCTGGTAAAATGTATGATTCCATTTGCATATATTTTCATACTAATGAGGGACTCTCTGTTACACTGGAGAATCTCTAATAGTTATATTCAAATTTCATGAGTTAAGTGGCACATATGTGGAGCCAAAAAGGGTCTCACTTAAAATTGTCTGTAAAGAGGGTGTGTGAGGGACTGTGTGTGAGCTAATTAGTCTCAAGATGACAAAAAATTCAATGGCGTCCCGCAGTGATCATTTTATGCTATCCCATGATTCTCTGTCCTGAGCAGTAGGACTGGGTATCGAATCAGATGTCCCGATTCGATTCGATTTCGATTCACATGCTCACGATATGACTCAATTTCAATTCACAAGTTCTCAATTCGATTCTCGATTTTTTATGTAATTTTTTTATTACATTCAGTGAATATAGTTTTTATACAAATGCTATTGAAATTTCTAAAAAATGAACAATAAACATGTTTACAAATGGTGAATTTATAAAAAGAAATTAAGAGCCACAGGCCTGTATTTTAAACCTTTTTTAATTTTTTTTTATAGGCCTTTTTTAAACAATAATAGGGCCATATAAAATGTTCTTCTTCAATTTTTCTGGTAATCAGATGAAGGCATAAAACAATTTAATTTATCCTAATTAAATGTAAAAAAAAAGTCTATTTTTTGGCAAACAAAGTGCTGCACAACAGAGGTAAATGGTAATTTTAAAAAAAGAAGAAAAAAAGGGATTATTCCTTTAAAAATAAAGAATTATTAATATTTATTAGTAGCATTGTTGTTACATTGAGTCTTAAGACTGCTAAATAGTAATATATTTTTGACAGTTTCTTCATGTTTAAATGCAAAATTGCCTTGAGGAACTTGCAGCCACTGTGTATGTGATATGAGGGTAGTTTTGTCAAATCAAACAATAAAATGCTAATGAAATAACTCTCAGAGCAGCTGGGAATGAAATTTGTGTATTCATATCATCATAGTGAGACGACAGAGGCTGAAAACACCGCAAGCGTTGTCCACGCTTGTGTAAACAAGACTGAGCATTGCACCATCCGCCATTCTTTCATTCATTCATTGCAGAAATTATGGCGTCCTATGCGTGATGTCAAATTCTTCCAAAGATTTGTAGTATTACTATAGAATTTTACCTGAGCATTGCAAATCACGCTTTGTTCTTGGTTCTTGTCAACAATATCTCCGCCATGATGAGCTCTGAATGATTGACAGGCTTTCTGTTGTAACATTGAGCAAGGTAAATAAGAGGGAGACATCTAGTGGAGAAGACTAATGAAAAGATTCACAACTTCTTTTAAATGTTTGCTGAAATAAATATCGGAAAAGATCGATTCACAGCTTTTGAAAATTGATATCGAATCAGCGTCATTTAAAAAAAAAACGATTAATCGAAAAAAAAAAGTAAAGTTCTCTAAAAGTAGTTTTTTTGTGACAGGTAACCAGAAAAGAACTGGAAGAACAGCTGGCAGACTATTGCTCAGCTCGGCAGAACCACATTAAGGAAACCACAGGGGGTTATGGGAATAGTAATACAAAAATTACACTGTTCCTCCACGATTTAATTGGATGCCCACAGACAGATTTGATTTAATCTGCTCACATGAGAAAGTAAAATCACTAATATAACATGCTGGTGTTGGAACTGTGACCCATTGCTCATGTGGGTGGTGCACATATGAATAAATATATTTGCATACATAAGTTTTAAACTCAAGATTTAAGAATTCCCAGGTCTGGATATGCTGTGAGAAAAAAAGCCTCATTTAGTAATTGATATTTATATCAAAATAGTTTTCTGATACAAAAAGATTCAAAACCACTTTGAGGTCTCACAGGAAAGGCAAATAATATGAGCTTCATTAGTTCCTTAGGGGATGTTTATTGAAAAAAACAAGAAAAAGTTGGAGAAAAGTGCCAGTTACACAGTCTGAATCCAGATATATATCAAGGGTCATTAAACAGTTGGAGCTTTCCATGAAGCTCATTTCTTTTTTTCGCTCTTCATTTATACTGTGAAAATTGCCTGGTTATTGCTTCTATCTGCAAATGTATCAGCACTGTGTGATCTGAGAAAAGGTTCCTTATAAAACTGATGAATCACCAGTGGATTCAATCTATATGCAGTTGGTGCACCGAAGCCTATTTAAGACAATGAAGAATTCAGATTGTGCTGCTTTAAGAAAAATTCCTATCTTTTACTTGTAGACTGTCAATCTGGAATGGTGGATACCTGAATCATCCGAATCCTTGCTTTCCAGGGCGTCCTCCATGTCATCATCCGACATCTCCATTTCCTCCTCCCTCCGAATACCCATCAGCTCTTCATTGTGGATGTTTCTGATCTCCTGTGAATGAGATAAATAGAGTTTATAATCCCAACCACTGCTGAATGTTCTCTCACATTTGATTAACACATGAAATATATGAGCCGGAAATGTAATAAGCCATTCAATCAGATTGTAAAAAAGAGATTGGACTCAATGGTATCGGTGCAGAGAGGCACCTGATGTTGACCGACCTTGTCTATGCGCGCAGTCAAACATTACACAAGAACTCTTAATGTGTTATAATGGCTGCTAGTGGGGCTTAAAAGTGGCAGAAAGTGATTGCACAGCCACAGATCGGCAGGTCTGGGCAGGGGCAGATGAAGCAGATGTCTAGGCATGGGCGCTGCCCTGTGGGCACTCCTGATGGGGGAGTTCTCTGCCTAATGAGGCATGCACACAGCAATCAGATAAGGCTGTGCAAAGACACAACATGACCACCACAGGGAGAGAGAGACTTACTCTCTGACAACAAACAAAAAGCCTGGCAGAAACATTACCATCTGTCAAGCACAGCAACACATGATCTCACTGAGAATTACAGAGGTCGAGCAGGTAGTGCGAAAGCAAACAGGCCCATCTGCCTAATCAGGAGAGGGATAGATGATGTGGGGCGCTTTAAACTTTTCTCCAAACTTTAACACAGGACATCTAGCTGCCTACTGTATAAATGGTCTGTGACTGGATTAAGGTCATCTAGGCAACAGCAAATAGCCATTTGCTTGGGATAACAATCAGCTTGAAACGAGGACAACCCCCAGTACTGACTGGACATATTTCTGTCTCAAAACCAACACTTACTGAAGCTTTGTTTATGCTAGAAATAGCCAGAAAAACTTGCAGGGTAGCTCAAGAAAATGAGTATGAAAATCCTCTAAATTCGGCTAAGCCTGAATATAGCTCTGAGTCAACAACTCATCCTCCGCCGCCATCTTACCATCACATTTACGAGAGAAGCACACTAAGGGTCCAAACAGCTCCAAGGGTGAGAAGCAAAGTAAACATAGTTTAATAGTGTGTCATCTATTAACTATCACTTACTGTCACCTGTTCCAGATAAAACTAACCAGATTGAGGAGTGAAGCAACTTCCTCCTACAGCAAAGGATGTTTAAATGGCACTAATGGGCTCTTTTATAACATAAACATTTCAAGTGTGAGGTTCAAAGGCTTGTGAAAGCTTGCCATATCCCTGAAGCCCTGCATTGTCATACTAGAGTGATTCCGACAGTTTTGAGGGCGGCTCTTCTCAATACATAATGTAAAAGGTAAGAGAGGCCCGCTAACTCTCTCTTCTTCTCAATTGAGGCTTCGCCTCATTGTGACAGCATAGAGAGCTTGCTGTCATAGCCACAGTGAAGCTAAAAGCAGAATGGCAACCCGGGAGTGAGGAGAAGCTCATATCAGAGTCTAAACATATTCAACTTAAGTCAAGTGGTCCAAGATTAGGGCAAATGAGGGATTGGAGGAGGAAAACACCAAGTGAAGACTACATCAGCTTCTTGAAATGAGCAAGGAATATTAGGGTTGTTGCATAGACTTTCTTGTCATCTGATGGGAGAAATGAAAGAGGTGAAATAAGAGGAACTCAATAAAAGAGAAAGCTCAATAAGGACACACTTACTGCAGCATTAATAAGCTCCTTTCACAGAAATGAAGAACAGTGTTAAATGAACTCTATATGTAAATATTTAATTTGGAGATAAATTAGATAAAATTTAATTTATAATTTTGAATTTAATTAATGAATTTAACAAAGCACTAACTGGCAGTAATAGCAAATTTTCTTAATGTGATTCACAGTGGGCTGGACATGTGTGGTGTTTCTGAAGTATATCAGAAATGAATGAGTGAAAATTAATTAAAACTATGAGATAGGAAACTATAAAGGATTATTTGGGACATATTTAAACAACTTATTTTAAACACCTACCTTAAACAGTGAGGAGTCTCTTTCAGCGTTTACAGTACCTGCATCTTTAAGCTGTTCCAATGGCTTCAACTTCATGAAACAACATTAGCAAGCCATCCGTAATAAAACACAAAATTCAACTAGAAAAAGGACGGGGCTTCAGCTTGTGATTTGATCAGATCATTAAAAGTGGCGTTTACATACTAGAACAAAGTCAGACCTGAATGCAAGTTTGTTGTTGATTACTACCCTTCTCCAACACACACTTTAAGGAGCCTGAAGGTCAGGTTTACCCACTAGAACATGTTGATTAATCTTGCTTCTTTTTTTAAAGGGGTCATATGATGCAAGTTTTACAAGCTCTTGGTGCATGAAGAAGATCTGTAAAGTTGCAAAGACTAAAGTCTCAAATTCAAAGAGATATTCTTTATCAAAGTTAAGACTCTGCCACGCCCCCCAAGGTGGCTCATTCAAACAAACCCCCACATGTCTATGTCACTATGTGGAAATATTTGCGTAATGCCACCCAAATGTTCACGCAAAGAAAGAAGGCGTGGCTTGTGTACTGTAAACACATAAGAGCTTCATCACTGTGTCTGTCACGCCACTCTGTTCCCTTTTCGGGCTTGAACTGATGGTAAAACTGAGGACATTATTAAATGTCTTTACATTTATTTTGAAAGTTGAAGCTCGCAATAATGGAAAGGGGCGTTAAATTTTCGATGAGTGCTTTCGGTGATTGGCCAATCACAATGCACTGGGTCAGTTGGACAATCAGAGCAGACTGCTCTTGTCGGAAGGAGGGACTTTGTAGAAAATTATGCATTTGAGAGAGACGGGGCATAGAGGACCTACAATAATGTACAGTATTTGAAAAATAATTTGTTTTTAGAACATTTAAGCATGTCAACATATTCTGTTACAACAAATACACAAAATAATGATCTTTAAAAAACCATCATATGACCCCTTTAATCCTTTAGCATGTACTATTATGCAGACAAACATTATTAGTTTTTTTGATTAATCATGTTCAATAGATAAAAATTCATGTTGAATTTACAGCCATGAGAATTAATTACTGTCATGATCCAGGTTCTTTCTTTTTTCTATCTCTGTCTCCATTTGCTGGTTCTTTCCTTTTTTTTTTGCGCTCACGTATCTCTACTCTCATCATCTTCAGCTGTTCCTCGTTCTCATCCTCTCACCTGCTCTCTATCTCCTATCATTAGGCTCTCTATTTCTAGCTCTGTCTCTTTCCATTCCCTGTTGGATTATTACTAACCACCTCAGATGTTTCTGACGTTTTTGTGCTTTATCTACAGACCATTAGTCCTGTTCGGTCCTGTCCAGTTTTGTCTAGTCGATTGGAGAATCTATTGTTGGCTGTTTGTTACCTGTTTTGTTCTCCGCCCAGTTTTCTGCCGTGAGGAGTAACAAAGGGTCCGACGCCTCACCAGTTTCCTTGGTCTCGCTGCACACAAGCTCCCCGGACCAGCCACTTAGGCTTCATTGTCTCGACCAGGAATTATCCTTGAAATCTGCCTTTGTATATCGGCCGTTGCGGCTTCGCTTTATTTCTATTAAAAGAAGCTTAACCTGCCATTCGCCTCCTGGGTTCTCTCTCTCTCTGTTCCATGACAGAATAATCCAACCAACATGAATCCGGCGAATGAGCATCCTGTCCAGGCCGCGGTGGAGATCCAGGGAGTCATGCTGGGCAAGCACGAGGAGGAACTTTCCGCTGCTCGTCAAGCTGTCGATACCCTAGCCGCCCAGATGGTCGACCTTACCAGACAGTTCCATCTTTTCCGCATGAACTCAGCCTGTACTCGTATAGCCTACATCTTCTCTCTGCTCAAGGCAAGGGCTCGTGAGTGGGGAACGGCCGTTTGGAATGCCGATGGAGACTGTGTTAGCCAGTACACCCGTTTTAAGGAGGAGATGTTACAGGTTTTTGACCGATTCGTTCATGGTCCCGAGGCCTCACGCTTGCTGTCCCACCCTCTGCTAAGGAAGACGTTCGGTTGTGGATTTTTCTGTGGAGTTCCGTACTCTCTCCACCTCCTGTGGATGGAATGAGCCCGCGCTCGTGGCGCGTTTCACCGAGAGTCTGAATGCTGAGATCAAGGATGAGGTTCTGGCCCGCGAGACTCCTTCATGCCTCGATCCCCTCATCGACTTGGCGTTGCGTGTTGAGAAGCGTTTCAAGCTGCGATGACGCGCTTGCAACACAGAGCCCACACCTCCTACCTCCTGAGACCAATTCTTCCTCCGCTTCGGTGGCAGTCCCGGAGCCCTTGCAGTTTGGCAGGATCCGCATGTCGGCTGCCGAGCGCCAGCACCGCATCATCAATCGGCTCTGCCTTTACTGTGGCGCTGACAATCACTTTGTTACCGGCTGTCAGTTAAAAGCCAAAGCTCACCAGTAGAGAGAGGGTTACTAGTGAGCGCTTCCTCTCTGGACCCTCCATCACGCCCACGCACTACCTTTCCGGTACACCTTCGCTGGTCCAACTCCTCCTACTCCTGTCAAGCCCTCTTAGACTCCGGTTCTGAGGGGAATTTTGTGGACGAAGCATGGGCTCTTGAGCACCGTATTCCTCTCTTCGATCTTCAAGATCCCTCCGCTGTCTTTGCCTTGGATGGCCGGGTTCTCGCCAGGGTTCGCCGTGCTACTGTCCCCTTGAGTCTCACCGTTTCCGGCAATCACCGTGAGACTATTTCTTTTTTAGTTTTTCACTCCCCTAATACCCCCGTTGTTTTGGGCCATCCTTGGCTCGTTGAGCATAATCCCCAAATTAACTGGCCTAAGGGCTCCATCCTTTCATGGAATCTTTCTTGTCATGTTTAGTGTTTGATGTCACTTTGAATACCGGGTTTTACCCTTCGGCCTGGTCAACGCCCCCGCCATTTTTCAAGTTCTAGTCAACGATGTTCTCCGTGACATGCTTAACGTTTTTGTTTTCGTTTATCTCAACGATATCCTAATTTTTTCGCCTTCTCTCCAAGTTCATGTGTTGCACGTTCGTCAGGTCCTTCAACGACTTTTGGAGAACAAATTGTTCGTCAAGGCCGAGAAATGCACTTTTCACGCCCAGTCTGTCACTTTCCTTGGTTCCATTATCTCCGCCCAGGGGATTAGTATGGACCCCGCTAAGGTCCGGGCGGTCACGGACTGGCCTATTCCTGACTCTCGCGTCGCGCTTCAGCGTTTCTTAGGTTTCGCCAATTTCTATCGCCGGTTTATGTTGAACTTTAGTCAGGTGGTAGCTCCCCTCACCGCGCTTACTTCTATCAAGATACGTTTTGTTTGGAGTGACGTTGCGCAGAAGGCTTTTGATCGTCTTAAGTTTTTGTTTTCTTCCGCATCTATTCTCATCTCTCCTGACGTGTCTAGACAATTTATTGTGGAGGTCGACGCCTTGGAGGTGGGAGTGGGGGCTATCCTCTCCCAGCGGTCACCCGCTGATGAGAGGATCCACCCTTGCGCGTTCTTTTCACACCGCCTGTCTCCATCCGAGCGTAATTATGATGTGGGTAACTGCGAGCTTTTGGCCATTCATCTTGCGCGCTCGTCAGGCACGTTGGTCTCTTTTCTTTGCGCGTTTTGATTTCACTATTTCCTACCGCCCCGGCTCCAAGAATCAAAAGCCTGACGCGCTCTCTCACCAGTTCACCTCTCCTGAATCCGAACCCACTGATGAGAGGATTCTGCCTCAAGGATTGGTGGTGGGTGCGGCTGTCTGGGGTATTGAACGAATTGTTAAGCGCGCCCTTGCCCATTCTATTACGCCTTGTCTCTGTCCCAGGGGATTACTGTTCGTACCCTCTTCCGCACGTCGCGCAGTTCTCCAGTGGGGTCACTCCTCTAAACTGTTTGCGCATCCAGGTGTTAGAGGTACTATCGCCTCTGTTTCACAGAGATTCTGGTGGCCCACTCGAGAACATGATATCCGTCGTTTTGTAGCATCCTGTTCCGTTTGCGCTCAGACTAAGGTCAGCAACAGACCTCCCGCGGGTCTCCTCAGACCTTTACCTGTTCCGTCGCGTCCGTGGTCTCAGATTGCTCTCGATTTTATTACAGGGCTTCCTCCTTCAGGAGGTTATCTCCCCCAGACCAATGGACAAGCTGAGGGCACTAACCAGACCATTGGACGCATTTTACGCAGTCTCGCTTTCCGCAACCCCGCTTCGTGGTCTGAGCAACTCCCGTGGGCAGAATATGCTCATAATTCCGCCCCCTCTTCTGCCACCGGGCTGTCACCTTTTCAATGCTGTCTGGGGTACCAACCTCCCCTCTTCCCCTCCTCCAACCCCGAGTCTAACGTCCCATCGGTCCAGACATTTGTCCAACGTTGCAGACGAACTTGGAGAGCAGTTAGATCCGCCCTGTGTAAGGCTCCCTCTATCACTCACCGGGCTGCTGACAAGCGCCGTGTCAAGAGTCTTCGTTATGTTCGTGGTCAAAGGGTGTGGTTATCGACTCAGAATCTGCCACTCCAGTTCTCATCTCGAAAATTGGACCCCAAGTTTACTGGATTGTACCGCGTTGTTAGGGTCCTCAGTCCAGTCTCGGTAAGACTTAGGTTGCCGTCTAATCTTCGTCGCGTCCATCCTGTGTTTCATGTTTCTTGTCTTAAACCTGTAGTCCGCCCTCCTCCCCGTCCTGTCTCCTCTCCCATCCACATTGAGGGTTCACCTGTCTATCAAGTCCGTAGACTCCTTGATGTTCGTCCCCGAGGGTGTGGTCAGCAGTTTCTCGGTGACTGGGAAGGGTATGGCCCTGAGGAGAGGATCTGGATCCCCGCCCGGGACGTCCTGGACCGCTCGCTCATTGACGACTTTTACCGCTCCCGCCAGTCCTCCTCCTTGGGTGCGCCAGGGTGCGCACGTTAAGGAGGGGTTCTTTCCCGGTTCTTTCTCTTTTCTATCTCTGTCTCCATCTGCTGGTTCTTTCCTTTTTCTTTGCGCTCACTTATCTCTACTCTCATCATCTTCAGCTGTTCCTCGTTCTCATCCTCTCACCTGCTCTCTATCTCCTATCATTAGGCTCTCTATTTCTAGCTCTGTCTCTTTCCATTCCCTGTTGGATTATTACTAACCACATTGGATGTTTCTGACGTTTTTGTGCTTTATCTACAGACCATAAGTCCTGTTCTGTCCTGTCCAGTTTTGTCTAGTCGATTGGAGAATCTATTGTTGGCTGTTTGTTACCTGTTTTGTTCTCCGCCCAGTTTTCTGCCGTGAGGAGTAACAAAGGGTCCGACGCCTCACCAGTTTCCTTGGTCTCGCTGCACACAAGCTCCCCGGACCAGCCACTTAGGCTTCATTGTCTCGACCAGGAATTATCCTTGAAATCTGCCTTTGTTTATCGGCCGTTGCGGCTTCGCTTTATTTCTATTAAAAGAAGATTAACCTGCCATTCGTCTCCTGGGTTCTCTCTCTCTCTGTTCCGTGACAGATTTCTGTAAGCTTCTAGGAACTTGTTTTTAAGACTCATAGACAGTCCACTCCTCGGTTGATTTCACACTCATCATTTGCTGAGCACGAGTTCTCAGTTTTATTAGATGTAAACAATATCAACCCTCTGATCCATGTAAAACAGTGTTTTAATGTTGCCACCAATGTAAATTTACGTGCTAATTAGACACCAGATTGGGTCTTTGTGCACTAATAATCAGAGTGATGTCTTAAAACTTACCTAATGACCACAGAAAACAGGAAAGAGAAAAGAAAACATTTCAAAACAAACATGTGGTTTCATTAATTAGCTCACAGTATCGGTCTCCAGTTTCCACTAATAGAGAATAAATATATATTTTACTGTGCGTTGGGGTTTTTGGAGTATCAGTGGTTTGAGATATTGGCATTTCTATTGTTTCTATCAGGAAAGACTCAATGTTACCTGCTGGTTGTGGACCGCTGAAATCTCAGGGTCAGACTCGGGTCACATTTTACTACCAGGGAGAGCTGAGCATTAAGGTTATCATACCATTAACATCCAACTAAAAAAAATACATGGACTTCAGGATAGTTAAAGTTCATATGGGGAGCTTGCAGGGAAGGGGACAGGGGTAATGGAAAATACTAATATCTGACAGTAAGATACTGCATAATTAATTATGATGATGTGAAGCATGAACACATTCACTTAAAAAAAGAAAACACCAACCTCTGCTTGCTTTCGCCACATGTCCAGGTTCTTGCGTTGGGCTTTGGAGAAATGGTCCCATGCCTTTTGTTTGGACGCAGCGTGGAATACAGACACAATCTGCTCAACTGTGGTAGGGGATGCAGGGGCCAGTATGGGCGTCCAAAGAAAGAAAGAGAAAGAGGGGCGATTGGGAAGGTGCAGAGGAGTGGAAAAACTTTGTGTCAGGTTGGAAGGAAGTGATGTTCTTTTCCCCTACCCCCCTCTATACAGCTTAAACACTGAGCTGGGGTGACTGGTGTATCTACAGGGATGAGATCTGAATGAGATTACATTTCTGTCTCTTCTTTAAAAAAAGAAATAAATCATGTTAAAAGGAGAGTCCACACAAAAATGAATATTCGGTCATCAATTACTCACCCTCATGTCGTTCCGAACCGGTATTTTTCAGTAGAGCACAAAATATAATGTGAAAGACGTTGGGGTCCAAACAACATTAGACCCCACTGACTTTCATTCTATGGAACACAGAGACATTTTTTTTTTCAAAATATCTTCATTTCATGAAGATATACATACAGAAATACATACAGGCTTGGAATGAAATGAGGTTGAGTAAACAATATTCATATTCATTTTTGGACAAACTATCCTTTTAACTTCTGTGTTAGTTATGGACTGTTGTATGTAATAAAACAGCAGCTGGAATATTCTGTCTAAAATCTCCTTTTGTGGTCTGTGGAGGAAAGAAAATCCTATGGGGATTGAATGACATGATGGTGAGTCAATAATGACAGATTTTTAGACTCTCTTGGGAAGATTAAACAGCAGAATAATTAATTCCCTATAGCGTTACCTGAAATTAACTGTTCCTCCTTCTCAATTACAACACACCTCTCACCTTCATCGACTCTGCTGGCCGGATAGTCAAAGCATCTCCTGTACATCAGGTGGAAGCCTAATGATATGAATGTTTCATCGATGACAGGTTGGGCTCATTACTTCAGTGCGTACAAATTAAAGAGGACGTCTCACTTATGCAAACTCATTAAAGCACCAGAAATAGTCATCTGTTCAGAATTAAGAGACGAGGCAGTCAATCAACTATTTTGGGGGCATGAGTGCTTTGGATGTTCGAGACGCATGGCAGCAATTTCCTGTGACAATGCAAGACAGGAGGAAGGCGCAGGACGAAAGGGGAACAGCTGCTGAGAATCATAGCTGCTAATAGAATGTGCTGCTCTGACATCAATGACATAAACTCTGTTCCAAAAATTAGACAGTGTTTTAAGTTAACATCAGTGCGCTAATGACATGATAGCTGAACCAATAAGCAGGCGACCTAATTATACAGAAAAAAATCATGGTGAACAAGGCAAAACATACACTTTCGTTCAAAAATGTGATAATTGCTTAAACAGCCAATCAGCTTATTAGAATGAAGGATCGTGTTACACTGAAGACTGGAGTAATGATGCTGAAAATGCAGCTTTGCAACTCCAGAATCAATTAAAATAAAACATTAAAATATAGCAGCTTTTTAAGATCATAATATCATTTCACAATATTACTGTTCCTATTGTATTTTTTATTAAAATAAATGCAGCCTTGATGAGCAGAAGAGACTGGTTTCAAAAACATGAACAAATCTTAAAAACATCAACTTTTGAAAGGTAGTGTTTTATGTTAAATTTTGAGAAATATCAGTAAAATACATCAGTGCAAAGAATGACTTTACCAACTGTTTTATGATTGTGATGCATTTTTTGTGTTGGTTAATTATATCTTGGTCTTAACTTAGCAAAAAACTAACACAAAGGTGGGTATGTTCCAGTTACTTTGCCCAAGATTCCATAATTTTGTTGCATCGCAACCTTTACTGTATCCCATATATCACTGGAAATGGCCAATTCTTGTTGAACCCAAATGACTTCAGCTTGGGTTATGACTATTTAACACTGTCAGTGTGAACGGCCCTTCAGAAGGAAACAGACTGGAAGGTTTTGTCCTCTACACTTCATCAGCAGTACTATTACTTTAAATCTCAGCATGCCTGTTACTTTTAGTGAAATCTGATAGGTCTTTAAACTAGCTACTCTCATGACTAGATCATTTGAGACTATCATATCCTATTTCAAAGAGTTTCTCCATGTGCAATGCATCATGGATCCAAAAAAAAGTGTCTGGGAAATGACATCAAAACATCCATCAGCCTAAGTGATGTAACTGCAGGACTGAGAGACAAAAACATATGTTGCCAGCGGCTTAATGGATGCATGACATCATTACTGATGGTATAACGTGACCTATGCAGATTCACTCAGAGATCCCATTTCTCTCTCCGTGAGGGGGTTAATAAACCCTGGGGAGTCAGGAAGGCTGCCAAACACATCTGTCTGCGGCAACAGCATACTCAAGAGTGAGAGAGGCTGGATCGATAGTGACTTCAGCATCCTTTAATATGGTGGAAGAGATCGATGGCAAAGCCAGGATGGAGAGCATGTGCCTGAGTGTATGCACGTCTGAGATTGTGTAGGTGTGTGTAAGTGTGCACTATGTTTTCAGTCTGATGTGCAGCAACCCACTCATGACAAAGTGTAAGTCGTTTTGCATGTTCACTATTCACAAATAAAAATTGTGCAGTAAAAGTTAAACTTGTGTCTGATTTAGGCCAAAACAACAGCCTCAAGCTGTGCAGGCTTGATTTCATGCATCATTACGAAATGTGTCGGACTGTACTCACAAGTTCATAATGCAAATCAAGTACATGTTAGTTCTCAGCACTGCCACAAGGCCAGCTATCATTATGGTCTGTTCTACAGTCAGTTTTCAACTGTCATGGCAGATCAACAGTCTGAAAGGAATCCTGCTCAGCACGTTGATTTAATGGCACAGATGTTTGAAGATAACTCTATCAGCCCCTTGAGTACTGGGCTATGACACGAAACATGATACATATGGCACATTTACATTTATGCTTTTATCCAAAGTGACTTACGCTGCATTCTAGGCATACATTTCCATTTCTATGTCCATGCATTCCCTGGGAAAAGAAATCACGATCTCAGCATTACTAGTGCCTTTCTATGATGCTTAGCTACCACTTACTTGCAATGCATTCTCCATTTGAACATGTTGAATATGTTTCTGGCCTTTGTCTGCATTTATATTGCCTCAAATTTCCAAACAAATATTGTAAAACTAGTGTAAAACTTTAATGATGCTACAAACAATTCTAAATTAGTTTAAAATAAATGTTGTTTTAAACTTCCTATTCATCAAAAAATCCTGGAAAAGTTATTAATTTTCACAAAAATATTAAGCCGCACAACTGTTTTCGACATTGATAATAATCAGAAATGTTTCTTGAGCAGCAAATCAGAATATCAGAATGATTTCTGAAGATCATGTGACGCTGAAAACTGGAGGAATGATGCTGAAAATACAGCTGTGCATCACAGAAATTAATTACTTTAAAATATATTAAAATTGAAAATGGTTAATTTTAATAATAGTGATATTTCAGCTATATAATAATAAAATATATTAATAATAAAAACAATACTGTTTTTACTATTTTAGTCAAATAAATGCAGTTTTCGAGCGCATAAGAGACTTCAATAAAGTAAAGAAAGAAAGAAAGAAAGAAAGAAAGAAAGAAAGAAAGAAATACTAATCATACTCAACACGTTTGAAAGGTAGAGCATGCCTTTCACTGTAAGCTGGTTTTGTTATTACTGATACCATATCGCCTGATGTTGTATGTACCTAAATGTTTATTTCTGCTGATCCAAGGTTAATTTTTAATTATAAGATATAATTTAGCAGTATCTTATAGGAATAATGACAGATTGCAGCAAAGATTTAGCGCTTTATTAAAAAAATGTTTTGC
Organism: Carassius carassius; assembly: GCF_963082965.1. Lineage (NCBI taxonomy): Eukaryota > Metazoa > Chordata > Actinopteri > Cypriniformes > Cyprinidae > Carassius > Carassius carassius. The sequence continues at coordinate 2,001,349 of NC_081787.1, read as the reverse complement.
TTTTACTAATATGACTCCAAAATATATGAGGTTTTCAGATCAAATATATATTTGACATTAAGCAAAGTTATACTGTTAATTAGAGAGTTTGTTTACAAAAAATACTACGGATGTATAATATTGTCCAATGCATGAAAATATTGACTTGTCGTCTCCCATATTTGTGTAATAATAAGAAAGCTGTTTTTGCGAGGCTGTTTACAGAAACATTAACACTTTTACTAGAAAACATCCATTAGATGGGCAAGCACAGATTTTGTCTGTGACAGCACCCGTCTGCCGCCTCAGCCGGAATCCAGCGTCTTAAGCTGAAAAAGTCTTACCCAGAATTCCCCTGTCACCGTCCCACCTGCTGCTCTATCCTCCTGCAGGGCTGCAACCCCAGCAAGCTTTCAGCTGTATCATGCATTTCATTATTTATTTTGCTGTGTGCTCTGTCTGCGTTCAGATAAGACAGATGCTCCACTGTACCAATGCTTTCTCTCCTCTACCGCACGACAGACCAGACATCACTAGAGTGCCAGATACTTCTGTTTTTGTTGTTGTTTATGAATCTGCTGCTTGCAGATAAAAGGCTGGACAGTGTTATATACCAAGGGAAGCTACTAGTAGGTGCTTTTTTAAGGTGACATAACCTTTCTGATGAGACATCTGTAGCTAGGTTTCCTGATAGAAGATAACTCTGAAAGACAGCTCGAGCTGGCAAATCAGTACTGTCACTATTTCCTCAAGCAGACGCTCTAAAGCCATTAGAATAACCTGACAGGCTTCAGAAGGAAATATCTATAAGACAGAACACAAACAAGCAGACAAACAGAAAAGACTGGCAGATGAAGTCTGTATATCTGGGAAGGTGATATTTTCTCTCTTTAAAACAATAAAACACTTTCAACCTGTCACTAGAGAAGAGTCGTATTTGTAAATATGTTTATGCCTGTGGATGCTTGTAAAACTCCTTCTCTATATGACATCAGGATGGATGCGACTACAGTATATGGCATAATACTCTGACAGACAGACATCAGAGATGACTGTGAAGGGATTTAAACTTACCATGACTTTTAAATGAGGTCAAATTACTGCAAGACATCACTGATGAATCAAGCATTGTTCCTGATCTTCATGTTTATGGGACAGAGAACCAATACTAGACCAGGTACTCCAATCATATCAATAATAATAGCAGGCAGGTCAGTATAGAAGTAACACTTTCTATGAAGCCTGTATATTGATGCAGATATAATACCTTATAATGTAAACTTCATGCGTTTCATGTGCATTTGCTCTTTAAAGTATTATAATGTTTTATAGTGTATTATAGGGAAAGACTCAAATGAGGTATTCTACTGAATAATATATATATATATACATATATATATATATATAAACAGAGTATTCTCTTTTTATTCAACAAACACAAAGATAAAGGATTTTTCTGGCAAGTCTGCAAAGCCAGTATGACTAATTTCATGACTGTGTGAACTTTAAAATTCACCTGCAAAGAAAAAGAAGTGATTTTTTTGTGCAGAGTTGTACAACTCTTTTTTGCCCTTTGTTCACCATACTTTTAGCATAGTTCAATTAATTCAATTCAATTAATTTTTCATCATATATTTTCTATTAACAAGGAACTATAAATGGAATATTGTTACACCTAAAATGGGCTTTTTGGCTCTCTTCTGCTCACCAATGCTGCATTTATTTAATCAAAAATACAATAAAAACTAATAATTTTGTAAAATACTTATCACAGCTTAAAATAAAGTTTATTTTTATTTTTATATAAGTTAAAATGTAATTTATTCCTGTGATGCTCCGCTGTATTTTCAGCATCATTCCTCCAGTCTTCAGTGTCACATGATCTTCAGTAAGCTTTCTAATATGATTTACTGCTCAAGAAACATTTCTGATGATCATCAATGTTGAAAACAGCTTCATATTTTCATGGAAACTAATACATTTGATTTTCAATATTATTTGAAGAATCATTTGCTGTGCAAAAGAACAGCATTTGTTTAAAATACAAGTATTTTATAACAGTATACATTTCTTTACTGCCATTTTTTTTTACAATATATATGTCCATGTATTACTTTCCAAAGAAAGACCCCAAACATCTCAAGGGTAGTGTATGAAGAAAAAGGCTTCGCTGCACACCCCCTCGTGCATTATAAGGAATTATGAATAGCTTTATCATGCATCAAACCTACGGGTTTCACAAAAAGTGTTATGGAACAGTTAAAAGTGTATGTGTGTTGTTGAGCTCAAGGCAAGGTTGAGTGAGCAATCAGTCAAGCTAGTCATGACAATCTAGTGATTGGGGTTACTTACTTTTAATCTATGAAGGGTCATCAGGTGTGCTGTCCAGAGACTAAGCAGCTAAATGATCTTCTCATGCCTGATAGGTTACAGATGACAGGTCTGCAGCCGTTCGCTAACGCTTCACATACTCTACCTTCTTCTGCATTCAGCTCAAAGTGGTAGAAGCCTCTGGAGAACTTACCTCTGGTCCACACTGATCTCAGATCAAAGCGTGTACACTAGAACACCCAGTCATGGAAAAGCTCAACAGATTTTCTTAGAGACGGTAAAACAACCTTTGCCATTAGATTCAAAAGAGTAGCTTTCTAAATAAATACGTTTGAATGCCTCCAGCTGGTGCGTCAGTAAATATACACCATGCTGGTACATTTAACTAAACTTTCTTCAACAGATGCATATGTATGATTTTCAAATACACTCACTTTTTTCTTTAATAAACTGCTAAATTTCAAGGCAAGGTTTTCTCTGCCTTGACCCTTCTTTAAGTCTGTATTCATTTTTGTTTCATTTCTTGTACCCCAGTTGCATTTTAATGAGATATTCTAACTATATATGCCGACAAACCTCTCATATATTGAATCAAAAGCACACTGAACATTACGGCTGGAAATGCATCAAGTAAACGATGTGTGTGTGAGTGGTAGCTCCATTTCTCTGGGCATTGGATCAATCAAGTACAAAGAACTGCTGTGTTGAGCGCACTATCATGATGGCAGGAAGTGAAGAGTAATCATGCGGTAGCTGTCAGCACCCATTTACCCAATGCTTCCTTTTGTGTCTGATAGTATGGATGAAACTGTGTTGACGTCACACAGCAGGCACTTATGGGCTCTTCAGACAAGCTTTTAGTCCTGATGTGAGCTGCTCTGCAGTTCTAATGATCTGTTAAAAATTACATCATGTGATAATGCTCACTAAGTGTAATAAAAGTTCTTATAAAGTGATATCGATGGTTTATAGGGAAGAAATATGCACAAGTTGTTCCTGAACAATCAACAAAACCAATTGTGAGGATATTCAGTATTTGAATTAGTCGGACCATTCAAAAATTGGGGTCGAAAATACTTAAAGATGCATTCGATTCTTGAAAAAAGTTGACAGTAAAGTCATTTCTAATGTTTCAAAAGATTTCTATTCAAGTAAATACCGTTTTTCTATTCATCAAAAGGTTTGGTTTCTAAATATTGCTAGTAATCAGAAATGTTTCTTGAGCAGCAAATCAGCATATTAAAATGATGTGACACTGAAGACTGGAGTAATGATGCTGAAAATACAGCTGTTTTGTGAATGAATGCAAAGAGCAGAAGAGATTTCCTCTAAATAATTCAAGAAGTCGTACAGACTCCAAACTTTTGAATGGTACTGTTTATAAAGCTATTGATCACACAATTTCATAAATAAAGCCCAACTGTTTTAAATGTGTATTGTGGCGTATAAAGTTAAAACAATCACCCGAAGATGTGTGGAATGTGTTATCTGGCCTAAGATCTCTGTGTTAGTCAGTGGTCATGTATTTGTCCTTTCGTGTGCTCTGAAAGGTGAAATCATTTCAGGGTTTGTGCAATGCCTCAGAGAAATGCACATCTACATCCACCAGCTGTGACTGGCTCAACTGGGTCTTATTACAGCATCATAATTAATGCAAAATCCACCACCAATAATGATGGAAATCATTTTTAAATCATTTCCAGTTCTATTTAAAAATCTTTTGTGTCTCTGAGTGCCTGAAAGTATTATTAGTATTATTAGTAGTAAACAGTCATTTTATCATCAGTAATTTAATATTTCTCCAACCCTAGATGTGCTCATGATGCCGGAAAATGCTGTCTGGGTAAGCAGTTTGCTAGGTTTTAAGACAGAACAAACATCTGTAAAGGAACACTCACATTGTACTAAAATCCCAGCGAGAGCACTCTTAAACTTCTCCTTGGCCTCCTCCATCTCCTTCTCATGCGCGGCTTTCTCGTTCATCAGCCGGCGGATGTGGCTGTTGGAGGACTGGATCATTGAATAGAAGTTGTTGGCGTTTCTGCGGTTTACCTCCCCTCGGTCCACCCAGGTCAGAAGGACTCGCACGGCTTCGGCAAACTTGGAGTCGTCTGAGTGGAGAAAGGAAATACGGTGGGGGACAAAAACAGATGGTTGGACGAGAGTGGAGTACGATGTTGGAGAGGAACACTTCTCATCTGGGACCTTCTAGTGTCAAGACGTATTTGCAAGACATGTTTACTGGGCCAAAAAAGACAGCAAATGCACACTAGTGAAGTAGAGGTCATTTAGGAGAGGACAAGAGGACATCGACAGCATGCAACGATCAAACCTGGTCAATCATAATTTATGGGTATTATTGTGTTTCTGTTAAAAGAAGTGATATTACTTAGACAATTGATTCAGTTGTTCATAAAGTCCTGAGACACACAGGTGTGTGTGTGTGTGTATGTTTGCAGGAGAACGGAAAACACTCAAGCTGATTGCTCCGGACTACAAAGCTTTGGCTTACAACTTTCAGCTGGGAATGTGATGCGAAACAGGAAACTGAAAATCACTGTAATGAATGCCACAGGGAGCCTCTTCCAGAAATCTATTATTCTTAATGTTGTTGAGTTTATTTAAAATCTGCAAATTGAAAACAAAAAAACAAATCAAAAAGAACAGTTTGGCAGAGATTTGCGGAGCTGTTTGGAGTTAACTGGGCAACAGATGCACACAGAAGTTGACTGACTTTACAAAACAACAAAAAGAAAAACATAATAATTATCATTGCCGTTGAGATTTTCTCCAGCAAACAGAAAGCAAAATCATTCTGTCCTCGTCCCTTCATCTATTACCTGAGAAAAGTGAGCTGAACTGCATTCCCACTGCATAAAAACCATTACATATGGAAAAGTGGCTAATAAACATGGCTAATTTCAATTGATTTAATCCAAAAAAATTTCCCTATAAACACTTTTGTCTCTCAGACAGAGAAACAGATGGTTTCTATTAAACCGCATGGAACATCAAACTCAGAGACAAATAGCTTTTAGATGCATCCAGCCAACAGACACACCGACTAGAAGCCTCTTCACAAGCATCAGGAAACAACAGAGGTGTGACAGACAAAAGCAATTAAATTACTTTGACAGAAGTGTGGCACGTCACGTGTCTCACCTTTGAGCTTTTCTCCGAGCTGGCTGCACTCGTGCTCAGAGAAATGGACGATGGGGGGCGGCGAGGGGGGACGCAGGCGGTCCTCTTCTATCCTGCGCCGGTGTCTCTCTTCCCGCGCCAGCATGCGCTGTCTGCACTCCCACTCGTACAGGTCATCTCGAGCCTGAGCGAAATCTACATGCAGCCGGCCTGTGTCCTTCTTATCTGTGCTTGATCCCAGCCTGACCCTGTAACCTACAGGACAGAGACATGGAAATGGACAATTACACAGGAAAAGGAAAGAGAATGGAAAATAAGGAAAAGTAAGTGGAAGTGGATGGGGAAACGGAGTAAAGCCATGGTAAATGGTTGGCTTGAGAAAGCCTGACCAGAAAGTTTGAAGAAGTTTAAAGAAGTTAGAAGTTTATAGTTTAAAGTTAGATTGATAGATTAGTTGAAAGAAAGATATATTAGTTAGAAAGAATGATATAGATTAGTTCAAACGAAAGAATGATAGATAGATTAGTTTGACAGAAAGAATGCATGCGACTAGCATGTTGCTAGCATGATTAGCATGTTGCTAGCATGTTTCTAGCATGATAAGCATGTCGCTAGCATGTTTCTAGCATGATTAGCATGTTGCTAGCATGTTTCTAGCATGATAAGCATGTCGCTAGCATGTTTCTAGCATGATTAGCATGTTGCTAGCATAATTAGCATGTTGCTAGCATGTCGCTAGCATAGCATGCTGCTATCATGTTGCTAGTATGTTTCTAGCATGATTAGCAATAGGGGTGTAACGGTACGTGTATTCGTACCGGACCGTTTCGGTACAGGGCTTTCTGTACGGTGCACGTGTGTACCGAATGACCGAATGAAATATTTTGTGTGTGGAACTAGGGGTGTCGCGATATACCGGTATTGGCGATAACCATGATATTCAAAGCAACAATTATAGATATCGTGTTAATTTAGTGCGTGATGATATACCGGTATTAGCAATAACCGCAATATTTAAAATGAACAGTTCTCTTAAGATAACACCACATGTAAATACTCCAGTGCCAGTACCTGGTTGAGCTCCCAGGTGGCAGTACTGTGCCTTAACGCTGACACTGTCACACAAGAAGGAGACACAGCGCTCGCTGCTAGTGCTACTCAGAGGAGATCCGTGTTCATCAGAGTAAGTTGCCATTATTTTACTGGTCATATAATATAACATGGGAAACGTTATATTAACCTGTAAACAGCAATTTTCTGTGTTCATATATTTGATTAAAGGGTGATTATTTTAATAAGTAACGCATTTTCTTTACTCGTCTAGTTTTTGTATTTGCAATCAATATGGTCTGTGCGTAGTCACATTTTTTTTCTTTGTTCAAATCTATTAACAGTTACACGATTAAAACTGATCTTGCTGCATTAAACTCTATAACATGTTAAGTTGGTCGCAGTGCCATGCACTGAATGCCTCATCTGCGGTCATTCTTCAATTAGGTTCATTAGTTAACATTAGTTAATTACATTAGTTAACATATATAAATAACATTAATAATAAACAATATTTCCACAGCATTTATTAATCTTAGATCATGTTAGTTTCAGCATTTTCTAATGAATTATTAAAATCGCAAGTTGTGTTTGTAAACATCAATGCACTGTGAACTTACATGAACAATTACTCAATTTTTATTAACATTAACAAAGATTAATAAATTGTGTAATGTATTGATCGTTGTTCATTCATGTTAATACATTATTGTTAATAAATGACATCTTATTGTAAAGTGTTACCATTAATATTTATTCATTATACTGTTGAACTTGACAGTATTTTCTCTCTTGTTATTTTATAGGAGCTGCAAAGAAGACAGAGAAAGCCAGAGTCTTGTGCCCTGCATTTATCAGTATCAATATTATTATGTTCGTTGGGTGAAAAAGAAAAACTCAATAAACAAAGTAAAAAATCATTTGACTTATCTTTTCCCCTCCAAGGTTTCTATAGATATCACGATATATCGATATCGTGAATTCTTATGGCCACAATAACCGTGATATGAAAAATCGAATATCGTGACAGCCCTATGTGGAACATAGGTACATTTTTGTGTTTCCAAACGAACATATTAAGTGGCGGAAGTTAAGTCTGACCCGAGTTTGGAGTTTGTAGAGTTAAAGCTCTAGGAGGAGTTAGAGTTGCAAAATTTTGGGTCAGGAAAAAAAGAAAAAGAAGAAGAATAATAATAAGTTTAAATAGGATTTCAGTAAGTTTCTCAAGCCAGCTTAATAATGGAAATGAGGAAAAGATGTTAAAGGGTAGTAAAGAACAGAATGAGGAAAGAGGGAAGAGCAATAAAAAAGAGAAAATGAAAAGAAAGGGAAGGGAAGGACAAATGGAATTATAGCAAAGGACAGGACAGGACAAGAAAAGAGTGGAAAGGAAAGATAAAGTAAAGGAAAAGAAAAGTTGAGTGCAAGAAGGTAATCAAGGAAGATGAGAAAATGAGAGCAGCAGAAAGACCTTGAGCCTTAACAAACCTCACGAATGTATTGAGAAAAACACCATGACAGCAACAATGATTCATGAAGTGACTCCCACAATCTCTGACACACTCTCTCTGCTGCTTAATCTGCACTTTTAACATGTGCTTGCTGACATATTAAGGCCAAACCATGCATATTTGTTTATTCTGTATGAAATCTAAAAAGCCCCAAATGTCACACACAGATGAGGAAATCGAAGCCAGAACCCAGACAAGTCATGAGGGATGAGAATAATCTGGCTTGTGATAGGGATGAAAAAAGAAAGTGATTTTATATTAAGCTTTATATATTTCAGCAAAAAAAGAAAATAGCTTGGAAAATGATCTTGACAAATGGCCAAGCGGTACGCGAAAGAGGCTCCAGTGAATTATGAATCGTAGGATGCTCCAAGTACATTACGGAGAGGCGGAAAAGTGTTTTTAAGGAGAATGGATATATTCACAGACGGCCGTGTCAACAGATATGAGAGAAAGAGCTTTACGGTTTGCTTCCGCCTCTCTATCACCGATTTACAGCCCCGGGACGCTGATAAATATTTTATGAAATGTGTTCACGTTAGGAATGAACACTATTATTTATGGAAAGGCCTGCAGAGATATGTGCAGAGAGTGTTGCAGTGGCACAAGAAAATCCTCCGATCATGCACCTGACAGGAAGAGGGCCTTGTCCACTGTGTGCTCCTCAGTGAAGCGGATGTGACAGAAGTTCTTCTTGCTCTTGCGGATGGCGATGATACTCCCGCACTGTTCGAACACCTCCACAATCAGCTGCTCTGTGGCGTTCTCTGGCAAACCGCCCACAAACACCGTCTTACAGCCGGGCGGTCTCTCTCTGGTGGCAGGGGGAGGCAGGTCTTTGAAGACAAGCACACAATAATATTAAACTACCAGAATCTTTAACACTTTTTTTTAAATCTAGATATTGATCTCTATTTTCCACCACATTAAGTCCATATCTCATTATGGAATACATGCCATGTATGAAAGAGATAAAAACATGCAAAATCAATCACGTTTTGTTTTTTTACAACCTTGACATTAAAATGATTCATTATCTAATTCTAATCTAAAAGACCTGGAAGATCATTAAAAACGTCAACGTGCCAAATCATCAGAGTGACCTATTTTTGGCCTTTTGTCACTTTTATTTGATAGTCTTAGTATAGAGAGCACTCAAACTCAACACGTCACTGGATCTTTCTCTTGACTGGTTTAATTTGCAGAACACGGCACTAGAACCTCCAGGTTCACAAAGCTAATCTCTTCTTGATAAACCAATTCAACCATGAATAAGATGCATTGAGAAACCCGGCTGAGAGGGAATAGTCAATGAAACCCGGCACCTGTTACATGACTGGATTACAAGTGCAAAACCTGCCATACAGAACTGGCCTGTTCTGGTGTTAGCTGATTCCTCAGCGATGCTGTGCAGACGATCTGGTGATGATCTGTGCTTTCCATCAGGACTGAAGAGATGTTCTTAACAAGCTATGGGAATGCAGTTGAAGGAAGCACCTGCTGGGACTCAGAGGGGACTGCGTGCCCAATCGGGGGTCCAAACAGAGTAGGATGCAAAGCATTTCAGGCATGTTTGGCTGTAAGCCAGTCACTACAAATAAGTAAGTCTCTTTGGCCCCTAACACTCGCCATCCATCATCACCAACATCACACTAACTCCTGTGTATTGTGGCGGCTCATGATGAGCTTCATATATAAATGTCAGCTCATGTCAGTGGAAAGAACATAATACTTCACTGACTAGAGGATACAACATACAGTATGCATACAGCTTCAATACAACACTATAGGCAAAGAATGTGAGCATGTGGGACAAAACGATTTCAGATGTCAGTCATGGACTTTGGATGACATGCTGTGTAATTAAAATAACTTGTCTGTCTTATCATTGCTGAAGTCGCTTGAGGATTTCGTTTATTTGCTTGCATTAATTGAAATTGGAAATTATTGGAATTATGCAAATCATACACTGGTGCAAATATGGCAACAAAATTAGTGCTGATAGCAATTCACACTTTGACTGGATCTGGAAGACTAAATACCATGATTTGATACACTCTTCTGAGCCTCATGAATCGACTCTTTACAAAGCCGAAGATTATTCTTTATGGTTGTCCCGATCACTAGAAAAAGGTACATAAACATTCATCTTAAATAAGATCCTGTTAATGTTTTAATAGTGTCATGTTTTTGCTTTCAAAGCACAATGTCAACTGTTTTAGCCAATGTATGTGAGTCTGATTCATTCTATAAGGAGCCTCGATTGCATTGAAAGGATTTGACACTGAATTGTAATACGCATGGAACAGCTCTGTATGACATATATAGCATCTGCTTATGGTAGGACACGTGAAGTAAAAAAATTCACATTGGATTCAGGTTTCTTCATCTTTTCATGACAGAATCTGCATTTCCTGATATAAAACTGCTTAGTCTGGAATTGGCCTTGAGTAAGCTGTGCTTCATGAATCACTATGATACTGACTATGGAAAATGGCACTACTTTGACTGCAAAATTACACTTGTGAAGTTCCACATATGCAACCACATTCTAAGATGCATGTATGGTTTTGTGCTGAAATACAGGGTTGCCAGGTCTATATAACAAAACCAGCCCAACTGGTACTTAAAACCCTCCTTCCAATGGGTTCCAGCTCAGTCAAAATCAAGAAGAACTAAAAGAATAACCTGCATAGCACAATCCTGCAGTAAAACCGTGGACTTGGCAACACAACTGAAATACCTCATGCTGCAATGGTTCACCTCTCATTGTTTGAAACAAACATGGTTATTATGTTGTCTACTTTTTATGGAGCAAGAACTTTGAAAATCCCGCCATCACTGTAGTTTAACACCTGTTTAAGAAAACTTCAAATGCATGAACTAATAGAGTAAATATTCAAGACAACCCAAAATGGCCATAATGTATGGTACACGAATGCAAAATATTTTCTCATTTTGAGTACAGAATGAGAGACTTGAGGCTGTACTGTAGTTTAAGAACAATCACTGAGGATCTCAAAAGGGGCAAGTAGTTTTGTTTTCATCTTCCGTCACATCTCGCGCTGCGCTCCATTAAATGCTGGTTGCTGGCCCAGGTGAACAAATGTTTACTTTGTCAAATGCACATGAAACATTTCAGTTTGACATTAGCAGTCTCATGAAAGTTAAAACTTTGAGCAAGCAATAAAAACACAGAGTAGATGTTTGCTTTATGAGGAACAGAGGATCTACACAAGAACGTATCAGATACGTCTGAACTTTTCTAAATCAAATACACCCACTTTTTGTTTTCATATTCACACTGTGGGAAGAAAGCAGAGCAAAGTATATAATTTCATGAGTTTCAGCATGCAGCCGGTGGCTGATTTGTTTCCATTGTAACCCAAGAGGGCGATACAAAATTACACACAACACTGCATCAGATCGGAGATGTCTGAGATAGCTTTAGAGCGTTTCTGCAATAACTACGACGTCTCAAAGTGGAAACTGCACAGCGATGAAATCAAAGCCTATTATTTCACAAACCAATGATCTTCCCACGGCTCCATGGCTAAATATCCTGTGCCGTCAAAGGCGCTTCTTTGAACAGTGAGTGAAGATGACACAGGAGGGTCTGGGACATAAATTCAGGAGGGTACTGTGGACCTCCAGCACTGCGAGCGCTCGACCGAGAGACAGTCGTCAACAAGCTTAACGCTAATCGGCTCAAATGAAGACAGCCGCAGGTGTATCTCTGTCTCGCACACGCTCAAATACACGTAGACGATGGAGATGACAACCGTACCGCAGACAGAAGTTGATAGGAACGTGGGATGCAGGAATATTTGTGGAACGAGTGAGGCAGAAGAACTGAAAATGCCTAGTTATGCCACCCTCACTGAAGACCTCAGTCACACCAGGATGCACCACCCAGATATATATATATATATGTGTGTGTGTGTGTGTGTGTGAGACCCTTGACCACAAAACCAGTCATAAGGGTACATTTCTTTAAATTGAGATTTATACATAATCTGAAAGCTGAATAAATAGGTTTTCCATTGATGTATGGTTTGTTAGGAGGACAATATTTGGCTGAGATACAACTATTTGAAAATCTGGAATCTGAGGGTGCAAATAAATCTAAATATTGAGAAAATCGCCTTTAAAGTTTTTCAAATACGCATTCTTAACAATGCATTTTACTAATCAAAAACTAAGTCTTAATATATTTACTATAGGAAATGTAAAAAATATCTTCATGGAACATGATCTTTGCTCAATATTCTAAGGATTTTTGGCATAAAATAAAAATCCCATACGATGTATTTTTGTCTATTGCTACAAATATTTGTGCTACAGGGTCTCTCTCTCACACACACACACACACACACACACACACACACACACACACACACACACACACACACACACACACACACACACACACACACACACACACACACACACACACACACACACACACACACACACGTTAACATGCATATTGCCCAGTGAAACCCCAGACGTGTTTTAGTCACAGACCTCCAGAACTGCACTGAAGCCTGACTTGTGTTGGTGAGTCCTGGGTCTTTTGTTTGCTCGAGTGGGATGTGGAGAGTGCGACTGCAGATAAGATGAACTGACTTCTCAAAAGCCAGTCTTTACTCAGCTTGACAGCCGTCTACCTGCTGCATATTGTCCCTCCTGAAAGAGGAAAGCAGTACAGTGTCTCTGTAGGAAGCCTGTGGCGATCACAAGCACCTTAAACAGGCTTTTCTCCACAGGAGAGGTATACATGATCACTATATATTTTCCCACTTCTTTCTTTCTTTTCTCTATTTTTATTCATTATAGAGCTTAGCAATCAAATCTGCAGTGATGGTACTGTGGATCTTGTTATCAGACATAATTGCTTTCTGAACACCTGCTGAGCCACATGTTTTGTCAAGGTTGTCTCAAAATACTTAGTTTGAAACAAATATACCTATGATGTCCAAAGATGTTTCGTTTGAATAGTCTGCGATGCATAAAAGTGTCTATGTTTGATTCAAGCATTCAAACGTTCTGAAATCCAGGAATGCTGTTGAGGGTCAGGTTGAACAGCCAGTGAAAGCCACATTCAGTCACACCATCTTTTTGTTTAGTTTTGATTCAAAGAAGTCTGATGATTTAAAATACTTTTCAAATTGATTTATAAACATCTATGATGCTCAAAGATGTTTAAAGATGTTTGGTTTGAACATTTGAACAAGTTCACAACGACCAAATATGAAGTGTAGGTTTGATCCAAGCATTCACACATGCCCACGAAACCCAGAAATACTGTTGAGATTGACTTGAAAGTGTCTTTGAGTGAAACATTTAAACATATTTATGATTCTCAACAATTGTGTCTATGTTTGATCTGAACACACACCTATAAATTCTAATTATGAAGTAAACACTAAGCAATTTAAATATCTAAAATGCCCAGAATTGAGTATAGATTTGAACGTGCCAACCTCATAAAATTAATGCCATTTAAAAACACCAGCTGTTATGCCCAATAATGCTCTCTCAGTCCATGTAAGTGTGTGTGTGTGTATATATATATACACACACACACACACACACACACATTGTGTAATCACATTGTGCAAAAACCTCTGAGAACCTCAAAGTCTGTCTGAGATTTTTCTTTTAAATAATTTTTTTTTTTACCAGGCTCCTATGAAAATAGCATTAGACATAAAAAAATAAAAATAAAAATTAATAACCTTGCAAAAAAAAAAACTATATATATGAACTGAAACTAACTGAAATAGTTTAAGTGTTAAAGAAACTTTAAGTGTTAAAATGAAAACTGAAAACAAGAAAGAAAAAAATATTAAAAGAAAGTAATAAAAAGACAGCAGGCACATCACACAATTATTAAAATTAAAATGAAAACTGAAAAAATAAAAGCAAATTGAAAATATTATTAAATCCTATTTAAGTAAATAATTCTTATACTGATTCTAAGGAACCAAAGCCGCTATCTCAGACATAGCCAGTAGGTATTTTAGGCAGCTGTGTGTATAAGTGAGGTTAAAGGCCTCTGCAGCAAGGTGTGGGTGATGTGTGTCATGAGTGGCCTGAAGTGAGGAAACAGGCCAGACTGACAGAGCCCTCGGCAAACTGAGTCTTCCAGAAGCAGAACCGCAGTGGCACGGCCCTCTCGGCTCATAGAAGAAGAGAGCTCTGCCTGATATAAAGGTCAGTCTCAGGCACAGAGCCAGGGCACACTGGAGGTTCAGAAGGCAGTGAAAGGCAGCGTATGCAGGCTGACCTGACGGTGAAGGTGCATCCAAAACTGGGCACTGAATCACTGCTATCTTTTCATGCACTCTGTGTGTTTCCAGGCTCTACAGAGAAAACAGATGATATTTGTCATGCTTGGTCTCTCTCTCTCCAAGAACTCAATGTCCTTCAGAGAGCCAGGCCTTTTAAACGGCAGTGAGTGAAAGGCAGTCGATGGCCATTTATTAAGCACAGTAGACTAGAATGAGGTGGCGGTGGTGATGCAGAGAGAGTTACGTCAAGCTGGAGCTGTGTAGAGCTGCAGAATAAGACTGATGGGTCGGGAAGATGTGCTGGAGCTGCGGGACAGAGATCCAGGCCGGAGGAGATTCAGTCTGTCTGCTGGAGTCTACAGTCCACCATCAATAACAGACACCTTTAGTTTGTTAAGCTGCCTAAATAATAATATAAATAAAAAGAATCTGTTTGTTGGAACTATGGAGGTTCAGTTCAAAATAACTAGAGATAGACTAATATATCACCCAGACTAGTGTTGTCAAAAGACCCGGTACTTCGGTACCAAGTCTGGACTGAAAAAAGGAAAATGTGATGGTACCAGGTTTCTGTAAGTACCGGTGGTATCGAGGACCCGGTCAACCTGGTTCTTGACGCATACAGCGCTATGATTTCCGCGAAGCAGAAAACGCGGACGGAATATCAAAATCCCGTCATGAAAATGAAACTTACATTTTAATATGGACAGTCACCGAATTTGTCAAAGTTAGCATAAATGAATCAAATCAAATCTCCATATGGACCAGCATCTGTAAATGTTAAGCCGCAAAAGTTGGTTGAAATATGAATCCTGCATGTTCTCTGAGTGAATGAATGAATGGTTTGTTTACTACATAGACTGAAGCATGTGACGCTTGCAGTAATAATATGGACATAAATACATAAACAACATCTCCAGAACTGTTCTGAGTCACTTCACAAGCATTTAACTGTTTCATTTGAGTAACACCAGTGTCAAAATAAAAGTTCCTTTTTACATAAACGCATTGTGCTAGAAATATTACTATTATTTAGTAGAATGTATGTGATACTGCTACTGCTGTTGAAAAAATTTATAAAACTTAATTTTTTAAAGAAATAAATCACACAATATTTTTTCCATGTTTAAATTTTAATAGCAAATCCCTTTTATTTACCAAAAAATTTTATGTAAAAATTTCATTAATTAAAAGACAAATTAAATTTGGGTGAAACATGTTTACTGTTTTTCATAATTATATTCCTTGTAGAAAAACTTTAAACACAATTGTAAATAAGTATAAAGAATGGCATTGGTTTTATTTTTAGTGATAAAAAGTGTGTGATTTTTAAATAGTATATTTTTGTGTTTCGCTTTGGTACCGAAGTTGGTACCGAGAACCGTGGATTTTCACTGGTATCGGTACCGAATACTGACATTTTGGTACCGTGAAAACACTAATTCATACAGATTAATTAGATTCAGCACGCAGCACTAAATATTGCACACTTACGATTCACTTACGATTGACTTGACAAACTTATGCCTTTTTATTTATTTTCACTTATTTCCACAGTTACAGAAATGGAACTATAGACACATTAAATACACAAAACATACTGACATCTTCAATATTCGGCCTAATAAAAATATTATGAACGCTCAGCATGTTCACCTTGGTTAAGACAAACCTTTTAATTTTTTTAATTAATCTCTATGAACAAATTTCAGCTCTACATAAATACATTTTGAGATTCTTACTTAGCCTAACAAGTAGTTAAAATCCAACACATAATTCACATTTCTCTCGATCAACTACAAAAATGGAGCTTAATCACAAGTAATTTACAAAGCCTAAAGCATACTGACAGCTTATAAGAAATGGATATGAATATTAAGGACACACACTGAACTTGGTTAATACCACATATTTGGGTAAGAGCGTATCGTAAAAGTATGTATTACTAAAAATTTTATTAAAAATAACAATATAAATAGCACGTTCTATATTTGAGTAGGCCTCAAAGTTTTCACTCACGCGAATTCCCGTGTTATAACTTTCAAGACTTCAAAACATTCAAGTTTATAACTGACCAACCTCTAAAAAAATTATAGCTGTCCTTGAAGAGAAATATGTAGCTTTGGAGCCACTTCCAGTGTGAATAATCACCAAAAACAGTTATTTAAATGAAAAGTCAAGTTAAAAAGGCTCCAACATCATATGTTTGATATATATTTTTTCTATCTAATGCAATGACTTCCACATATTTCTTAAGTGTGACTCAAGTACCAAACACATTTTTAGGACCACTGAATACAATAAAAAAGTACAATATGTGACTGTGACAGAAACACAAAGCAAAAATCTGCATAATTGCAAGAGGAGCAGTCTTTGTCCTTATTATTAAGTTAGGCGAGGAACAATTTAAGCTTAGCTCTGCACTGATCCACCGAGACCACACCAGTTGAATAAAACACAGAGGTTTCAAATATCCCCATCGGTCAGGTCTAATATATAACAAAGGGTGAGGCTGACAGCAATAAGCCTGTGTGTTTTTAATACAGCTCCAATCAAAGCCAACGAACGCGCTGCCCTTTAAAACGTACAGATGAATGACATATGGTATAAACGCTGATATATCCCATCATATTGTGCCTTGAAGGGCATGAGAGCAGACAGAGAGAAAAGATGGACGACTTTGACAAAGATAGTGAAGGAAGGGACTACAAGCAATGGAAATAGGCTAACCAGGAAAAGAGATTCCTACAACTAAAAAGAGAGCTGCTCCGGTTTGTAAAATTTCATGTTAAATGGCATGAGCCATTGTGGGCCCTTGGGAAAAGGACTTATGTAATTTTTTCTGGCAACTGAGGTGAGAATAACCATGAATGATTGCTCCGCATTACTGTATGTCGCAGTGAGGAGAGCACAGCTGTCACCAGCTATTAAATCCACTCCTGCACGGACTGGTGCGGAAAAAAAGAGACTCGTAACAATGCGAGATATGTGCAATGATAGCCTGCTCTGTCTGAACGAGATGAGAGGAGATGCTCGGGTTTATAGATACGCCCAAATCTCATCAGACAGTGTTCACTGCGTTCATCGTGATGGCCATCTCTTTCAAGTTTCTCATCATTAATGAATCTGACGCCCCAGAATCACGTGGGTCTTTGTTCTGCATCTCTTTCTCCTGTACGATCTTTCCATCATTGCCCGTGTGCTGCTTCATCAGTCCAGAAGGAAAGGAAGGAGTGACCAGACTTCATTCATTTCTAATCTGCAGAGGGAACATGAGCGGTGCTTTTCATGTTGTTGTGCTGTGATTCTAGGATCAATATACAGTGAGCTGCTTCTGTTGTCAATTGAAGAATTGATCCTGGTGAATGATGACAAGGCCACATTGCTAAAGAAATAAAGGGGCCTTTACAGAAGATCAAACATTTTTTCAAAACATTTTTTCAGCTTGAACTGAGGCTTCACAACATTACACACTTGAAACATAGCCACAGTTCTGTCCAGTTTAGCTGAATTAGAAGTAACAACAAACACCACAACACACTCTTGCAAACTCAAACTAGTTTCAATCTGCATAAACATCACAAGGAAATGTTAATATAACTTTGAGTATTTAAGTATCTTATTCTGTTTTCTCTGTAATTCTTGACTTGACTTTTCTCTTTAACTTGACTTGATTTTTGGCATTAGCACATTGCCAACAGCACAATATTATATTCTGCATGAACAGCATATTAGGCCAGATACTATCTGAGTCTACCACAATGCATTCCAGGGTTTCCTTTACCTCGACCACAAAGGAATCATGTGTTGCAGCCTTAAATTTAGAGACAGCACATATCTTAAAACGCTGCCTCCCGAGGCAGTTTACTTGGTTTTATAACAAAGCCTCTATTTGTTGTTCAGTCTTTGTTTTTTTGCAAACTTTCTTCAAGCTGATTTCTTTATTGTTTGACTTGAGGCCAGGTAAGGATTGTTTTGCTGGCTTTTGAATTCTCCTCTCGTACGTCCCGCTTTGGCATCAATCAATGTCTCACATCGTTTGTTTGCGTATTAGAGCAGGCGTGTCAG
Organism: Carassius carassius; assembly: GCF_963082965.1. Taxonomy (NCBI): domain Eukaryota; kingdom Metazoa; phylum Chordata; class Actinopteri; order Cypriniformes; family Cyprinidae; genus Carassius; species Carassius carassius. The sequence goes on along the minus strand of NC_081787.1, from coordinate 1,982,973 downwards.
TCCGTCACTCTCTTTTAGGCAGGAGGGTTTGGACACTTTGTGAGTGAGGCTGACCGTAGCATTATGCTAGCTCCTAGCCTGTGATTACAGATGTGCATGCTGTGCATGATCGGCAGGCAGAACGCTCAGCTGTGTGAAGGACACTGACTCTCTCAGGTAATCACGGTCTCCTCTGACCCTCCTCTTGCTGTGTGGCATATTTTACATGCCAGAATACCTCAGTCTCCTTAGAGGTCAACTGTCCAATTACAGTCAGAGTTTCACCCCCGTCCCCCCGGACAGCCCCCTCCTGTTTCATTCTTCTGCCCGACCTCTTTCTCTATGACAGGAGAGGAATTCAGATGAGCTTATTCAGCTGGTGGAATGAGGGGATATAAGGGTAAATATGAAAGAACGCATGACAGCTCCTCTCTCAAATAAAAACACAGCCTTTCTATCAAGCGTCAGTCTGATGCTTTGATTGGCAGCTGACTTTTAAAATCCTGCGCTGCTAGGCTGTGCAGATCGAAATATTTATAGAATTATAATATTAAATCATATACGGGCTGCATAGTAGCTCATGGTTAAATCAGGCTTTTCTTCACGTCAGCATTTCAGATCATATCGCTCAAGTCAATAATATCATTTAAAATGCATGAGGATTACAAACACTGCTTATTATTGCATGCATGTTACATGGAGTGAGATGTAAGATCTGTTCTCAAACCTAGTGAGCTGCCTTGCTGTCTGCATCCTGACCAATTTCAGAAAAAACACTTGTGAAAAAGAAGTACTCTTTAGCATACTTTTAAAAAGAATACTTACTAAAAAATAAAATAACAGTTTAAAACAATACATCTAAAGGGAAAACTGAATTAAATGTTTTCAGACACTAAAATGCAAGTTAATTACAATAAAATGAATGTAATTACAATGAAAAGAACTCTAGTTGAGAGTGCTTTTGTGTCCCACTTCAGTAGGACTCGAGTATATCTTTATATGTAATTGCATAATTACTTCCATTGTCTTTGAAATGTGGTTAAAGTGTACTTCCAAATGTGCTTAGATCTTATACGCTAAAATACCCTTTTATTTATATCAAAACTCAAATGTGTTTACATATATTTGCAATTACTCGATCATAATAATAATACAATTTAAGTATTTTACATGTTTAGTGTGTTCTAACAACAAATGTACTTCTTTAAAGGAAAACAAAAGATTATTAAAACAATTATTTAAAATGCACTTTAAAGTAAAACTTTTAATTTCGTGTGTGTGTGTGTTATTATTATACTTAAGCGTACAAAGTGTACTTAAGGGTGTTAAGAAACATCTTTATGAAAGTGTACTCTCTTTAAGGGCACTTAAGTGACCTTAAAAGTTATATAATCTTTAAGTAAATAAAAAAATATATATACTTAAGATTTAAAGTACACTACAAGTGCACATTTAATCAATTAAGCATTCTTCTGTTTTCATTGAGAAAAATATTTATTTTTAGTGAATATTGATGGAGCAACACAATTTGTGTGTAAAATACATGATAACATAAGACGTTTTTATAAATATCATCAACAAGTGCTACAAGTTCCCATTCAATACAATCAAGCACACTTATTTTTTACAAGGTTACACAAAAAGCATCCTATTATGCCATATTTCACAAAACTTTATTTTGATAGTCCTCTTTAGACATTGCACTAACTATATCAGGGAACTACACTAACTTTTTCCACTGGTGGCACTTGCGCTACTAACTTTTTCAGTTACTGGCGCAAAACATGATTTGGTCGCACAAATTATTTATAGTAAGCCGCTCTGGATAATAATGAACAATAATGAAACTGTATTGCATACAGATGTGCTTTTTATTTTACTTGCCATCTTTTAAACCACATGCCTTCTTGTTTTATTTCTTACAGTACACACAGTGCATTGCTCTGTCTTGGTACCTTAACCCAGGGCCGCAGCGGGGGTTAGAGGGGCCCTGGTGCGGGCTGTACAGTGGACCCTGTCTGAAATGGTTTAATTTTTACTGTGTGTTCGTTCTATTTATTTATTTGTGTTATTTACACAATGGTTACGTTTTTTAAGTTTGTAGGTGTCCAGAAACTAATTTAAAATAGCACTGTGTATTTTATTTTACAGTGAAGACTATGCAGTCAAACCAAAATGTATTCAGACACCTTCAACATTTCTCACATTATCACAGTTTATTTGCTATAGTTTAGAAATTGATAATAAAATATGACTAGAACTCAGAGTTAAACTGTGTCAGAACAAATTCCTCTTGATAATGTCAGATAATTTTGGTAGAAAGATATGTAATGGAATCAAGCAAAACTTCAGGCAACTGTCAGTATGACAATATTTACACAACTATCAATACTTTGTTGAACAGTTACAAAGCAAGCAATGTCACTGGTAGCCTACAGTATGAAGAATTTTTGGGTATAGTATTTCACAGTTCGCTGTATTTTGCTATACTCACTTACATGAATGAACTAGTGTCCTGCAACCACTAGTAAATATAATCAATTATATCTGATTTTTGGATTGACTGTGGATAAATTCTTGTTAAAACTACAAAGTAATTCAGTCAAGAGCAGTGAGTGATTTACCTTCATTTTCATACATTAAAGACACTGACAGCAGAGCTAGTAAATTAGGCGCAGTCACTTTAAGAGACAATGCATCCATTATAATGATACACATCCGATTTCTTTCTCAACTCTTCACTTTCACTTAAGTTCGGTCCTAGAGAGCCGCAGTCCTGCACAGCTCCAACCCTGAAAAAAAAAACCTCACCTGCCTGTACCTTAGTAATCCTGAATGGATTGATGAGCTTGTTCAGGTGTGTTTGATTAGGGTTGAAGCTGAACTCTGCAGGTCCGGGGCTCTCTGGGACTGAACTTGCCTACTCCTGACTTAAGACATAACCACAGATTTTTTCGAACACACTTTCCAAGATGGGTATTTTGACATATTTTGTATGTATTTGTCAGTACAAAAGCAAGAAGACTTTGAGACACGTCTCTGCGTGCGCCCTGAACACCAGAACACCACGGTGCTGAATTGAGCTCTTTCGCATATTTTTCTGTTTGTTTAAACTGCGTCTCTCTTCTGCGCACCGAGCACAAGCGCGAGTAACCAGCTGCTCAGTTCAGCTTCAAAAAGAATTTTACAACTTATTTTATTACTGCTGAACTTTAGCAACTGTTTTAATGTTTTTCAGTCAAGAGCAGTGAGATATTTTTCTAAAGGAATAGTTCACCCAAAAATGAAAACTGTGTCATCATTTACTCACTCTCAAGTTCTTTTAAACCTGAATGAGTTTCTTCTTCTGTTAAACACAATCAGTTATTTTGAAGAATGTGGAAAACTAAACAGTTGCTGGTCTCTACACTACTGCATCTGACACTGATGTCACTTAGTTTTGTAACGAGAGCCCACAATTTCAAACGTTTCACTGCGATGACTCACTGCACGCACGCACGCACGCACGCACACACACACACATATAAAATGCATGTGAAGCAAACGTCGGCCACATATTTCAGTGAAGGGATATGACAAGCAGCAGCTTTAATTCATCGTTAACATTGAAGTATAGGGAGATAAAACAACTTAAGTATTGATAACATTATAGTTTGTACCCAGTTTGTACCCGACCCAATTATGTACCGGTCCAAAATAAATACTGGTTCTCGGTACCCATCCCTAGTAGACTGTGACCTTAATATTTGCTAACTTCTATTTTGATGGTCTAACAACTTTGCATGTACTTGACAACTTATTCTACTAACCCTAAACCTAACACTCTACTAATCTGTAATGATCATTTTCAACATTGCATTATTGCATAAAAGTTATTCATAATCAATATAACTGAGGTTGTTGCAATATATTCTGAGATTGTCTTCTCAGCGAAGGATTCATGCAACTCTGCCTTTGTATTTGGCTAAAACAATGCCTCTTAGGTTGCCTTAAAAATTGCTGCATGTGGAGTCAGTTCATTAGGTTTGGAACGCAGCAGAGAGAGAAAGAGAGAAGCTCACTGGGGTTGGGCGGAAAAAGCGTGCAGCTCTTGCAGTGGATGATTTCCTTCACTATGGGCATGTCTTGGGAAACTGGCGGGGGCACAAGCCCAAGCCCGGGCATCATGGGATTCATTGGTGCAATTCCAGTCATCATGCCGAGGCTGGGGTCAAAATCTGTAAAAACAGAAGAGAGGACTGAGTGAATAAAAGCAGCTTTAGTCTACATGCTGGTGCCATTCTGTTGTTGCAAAAATTAAAGCAATGAGAGCTAAACTCTCTGCCTCAAAGATAAATAGTCTAAGTCTAATACATATTTAAATGCGTTTCCTAATGAATAGGTTTTTACTGACTCATTCCCCAAGCTGTTTGCTTTGGCTTGTTACTATGTGCAAGCGGTCCATCTGTGGGCAAAAAAAGTGAACACTGGCTTTCATTTACAGGTATTGGTTCAGACTACAGCTGCATGACAGCGTGGAGCTCTTTGAAATGGAAATAACAAAGCTCTCTACGCTCTATCCTGCACCTGTGGAGAGTTTACACGTCTGTCTAACCTTACTAAGAGCACTCAACTCACACACTTCAAATATTTCCCTTATTTGCAGCCACATCACAAAAACAAGCTCTGCCTCCTGGCACTGGGGGAAAAATAGCAAAAACTTTCTGAGAGTAAAGATCTAATCTATGAAATGTAAATCACACTATAAATAAACACGCCATAATTTAAGTAAATAATGCAAGAACACGTTTCAGGGTTCATATGCAAAGCCTAATATCTCCATATACAAATAATAAAATAAATATTTAATATTATAAAATAAAATAAAATAACAAAATAAACAAACTTTGAAGTTGGCTTGAGAAAGCCTAGCCTGAAAGTTTGAAGCAACTTTAAAAAGCTTGAAGTTTGAAAGTTTAGATTATCATCTTGATTAGCATGTTGTATGTTGGTAACATTAGTATGTTTTTAACACGTTGCTAGCATGATTATCATTTTGCTAGCATAATTAACGTGTTAGCATGTTGGTAGTATGTTGTTGATGACATGAATGGTACATTTGTAACATGTTTTAGTATGTTGCTAGGATGATTTAACATGTTGTTCTAGGATAGTCATTATGCTTTGCTAGTGACAGACAGCTTAAACACTCTGATTAGCATGTTGTTAGCATGTTTTTGACATGTTTTAAAAAACATGCCTGAAAAGAAAACTTCCATTTTATGAAACATGATAAAAGGACAGAGAAATCTAGAAGCTAACCTAAACCTAAGCCCAGAATCCACTGAACCATGGCTCCATACTGCGACCAAATGATCGAATTTTGCGACCATTTTTTCTGCCGGTGCGAATAAATATTATGTGCAGTTGCACTGGTGTGAACCGCGACTCATAAGCGCTGCCATTTCTGTCGCATGTGAGAAACATCAAACTGCAAATGAAACAAAAGTGTAACAAAATCCCACTACTCGTTTGGGCTGCGCAGTGCGGACCGTTTATCAGGGTTTCTACAAACTTTTGAAAGAGATAGACAAGTACTTTTTAATGACTTTCAAGCATTTGAAACTATTCAACTATTTCCAGCACTTCAAAGCTCTAAAAATTATCAAATTTAAATGTTATTTTTAATGGGATGACCAAAGTATACTTAGTATACTTCATTTATTTAAAATGAAAAAATACATAAAATTACCACTATAACCAGTAGATGCAGCAGAGGAGACTTATTGCCTTTAGTCTTTTTTTCTTTTTTACTTTTTGCTTTATATTATGAAATTATAAAATCAATATTATAAAATATCAAATCATCAATAAATCAAATTTGTTACTTGAAAGTACCTTGAAAAACAAACAAAGCAAGTAAAGAGCACTCCTTTTATAATCACTTATGCTGTCAGTCGGTTCAGTAATACTATAGAAGAATAATGGTACATTTAAAATTAGTAGAATATACACATTTTTTATATAAAAATTGTGCACGTTACTTTTGTTAATAAAAGTACATTTTGTATGCTTTTGACCACGTGACTTTACTTTCGAATGTGCATTAGCAAGAAATAAACATGTATTATCGTTAGTAACTGCACTTAGTAATGTAAACAAAATAGTAATTTTATGATTCAATTATCTTTATTTTAATACCACCCAACACCCAGTGTCACCAAGTCAGCTTCTGGCGCACCATCTGTAGAGTTAACTGGCCCTGGTGCCACTGCTCTCAAATGTTAGTCTGGAGCCCTGTGATCTCATCTATAAAATGCTTTCATATGATCCAACACTTGAGGGCAACTCTATTACATCAGGAAGCTTAATTTAGTGTTAAGAAAATCTATTAGAGGATAGTAGCAGATGCTAACTGACACAGGAAAATCTAATTTGCAAACACGAACGCTTTCATGATGGTCTGTAAGAGCAGCTGTACATGAAGCCGTCCCACAGGATGCTGGGACTGGAGCGTGAGGATAAACTCTGAACGGGCAGATGTGTCTGAGCTGTGAGGGTGACAGGGCCGGAGCACGGCCTCTCTAGGAGAAGCATTAACAGAACCGGGACAGGAAGTGCAGCCTGTACATGCAGAGGAGCTGACCGCCACATCGCCTGCCTTAATGACTCTGTTAGTATTGATATTTCTGTCTCTCTGCCACTAATGGAGGCAGAAGATAAGATGGTCCACAGTGGTATGGATGCCACAGCTCCTGCTGTGTATTCCTGGACAGCAGGTCTAAATCCGAACCACATAATTAGGGCTTTTACTGCATGGCCAATTTTTCACACAATGCAAAACTGCAGCCTGCCAAACCACATTAAATTATGTATGATCATGGTTTTGTTTTAGTAAATGTAACTGTTATATTGACAGAAATATCAGGGATTTGTTAAAGAATAGTTCACCTAAAATGAAAATTTGCTGAAAATGTACTCACTGTCAGGCCATCCAAGATGTAGAGGAGTTTTTAGATGTTTCTTTGTAAAGAAACACTAGCCGTCTGCGCACATACGTGTTCCTATAGACTTAACATGCAATAGGCATGTGCATAATGTCACCATTTTCACTAATTTGCGTTTTTGTAGTTTATACGGAGACATTAACTGTATTGTTTTCAAAAACTGACATTTTACGCTAAATTTAGCATTTTCAAGCATTCATAATGCCATTGTTGTGTAAATCAATGGTCAAAAAACTAAAAAGTTAGATTTTACGGATTAAACACCTTAAACAGATTTGGAGAAATGTAGCATCACATCAGTGTCTCAGCAGTGGATGCTCTGCAGTGAATGGGTGCCTACAGAATGAGAGTCTAAAACCATCCTAATGATTAATTTCTTTATTACGAACACACGTGTTAACTGATGGACCGTAGTGCTGTGGATTACTGTGATGTTTTTATCAGCTGTCTCATTCTGACGGCACTCTCATTCACTGCAGAGCATCCATTACTGATCAAGTGATGCAATGCTACATTTCTCCAAATCTGATGAAGAATCAAACTCATCTACATCTTGGATGGCCTGAGGGTGAGTACATTTCCAACTAATTTTATTTTTGAGTGAACTATTCTTTTAAATAATCTATTAGAAACAAGAAAGTCAGCTTCATTTTTAGCACAACTGTTGTTCTCTAGATTACGAAAACATGCCTTGTTTGATTTCAGATGTTACAAGATATGAGTTAAATCATTAAAAGAGTCTTATCAAAGGAAAACAATATCTGTGAAAAAGCAGGAAACAAATATTCTCATTAGAAACACATTCTCGCCTCAGTAGTGGTCTACTCAGTCTGAATATTTTAACTAGCTGTAAATAAATAAGGTCTTAATTATATTGAGGTAGTTTTAATCACACCAATTAAATGTAGAGAATTCTGTGCTGAATGTAAAAGACTCGTCATGCTTGGATGATGAATAACTCATATTTTATGTAAACATAATTAACAAATCAAATGCAGTAATTGCAGATATACAGTACAATCAACAAAGTTCATGTGTGTGGATGAAGAGGAAAACCCCTTATAATCATATGCTATTAAAATCTGAAGGGTAAAAAAAGGATTTTTCAAATGATATGGTTTTGAAAGGGAAATATTAATCACAGCCAAAGGAACACAGCAGACTGTGAAAAACTTTCACCGTTGCAGCTTTCGATCCCACATAGAAAACAACCAGGAGCAATCCTTGTGAAGTTGTATGTCCAGTGTGACCAAGCAAAGGAGATAAAATGAGAATAAAGAAGAGGTACAGCTCAAGGTTTTCAATGCACTGCTGAGAAAGACTTGCATCATTTTCAGCCTGATTCCTTTATTTCTACTGTGTGGAAGAAAATCGTATAATCTAAGGAATAATAAGCAAATCGTCTGTAAAAACATTTACATTTAATCATTTAACAGACGCTTTTATCCAAAGCGACTTAATAAGGGTCAATAATAAGGGGTTGTTCTGCTGGCCAATATTTTAAAGTACTTTTGTGAAAGCAATAACCATAGTTATACTTTTATTTTTAATTATACATTAAGAGTTCTTTTCAAGTCAAATTACAAGCAACTTTTTAAAAAATAGCTCTAAATAATAGCAATCTTATATAAAATCATATGGGGTCTTTAAGATTTGTTACTGAGAAATTATTACTTTCAGCAAGGATGCATTAAACTGTTCAATTGTAAAAATAATTCAGTATTTAACTTTTTTTTTTTATCAAATAAATGCAGCCTTGTAGAGCATAGGAGACCCTTTCAAAAACATTCAAAAATTTACACACCCCAGATTTCTGAATGGTAGTGTACATATTTGAATCGTCACTGAAGATGTTTTATGACATCTATAATCAGGGGCTGATGGGCCAATGCTAACCAGATAAAAATATGGAAAGAATGAGAAGGATGTGAGGAGGAGTAGTGAAAAACAGCATTCATACACTATAAAAGGGTTAGACAGAAGGAAACCGGATCATCGTGTTAACAAATGAAGAGAGACGTGCATAAAAAACCCAACTCCCTCATCTGAACCCAAATCAAAGGAGATATGACGTCAACATGTGGAAAATCTAAACCGATACTTTTATCGCTGCAGTATCTAAAATTAGAATCAGGTGCGCCAAACCAGATTAGAGCACTGTTAGAGAGAAACTTGAGTTGTGTGGAAAAATCAAAAAAGACCGTCTACGAATACAGAACATTTCAAATGCTGGCAATCTATCTAGGACAGGACATCCTTTAGTAAGTCTTGTAAGTCTTGCCTCAGGTTGTGTCAAAATGCTCATCCTAAAGAGGCTCTGCCCTACATGAAAAGTCAGGAAAGAAGCAGCCCCTGCTCTCAAAAACGAGATCCATGAGTGCAGCAGAAGATCATGTCAAGATTAAGATCAGGACTGCTGCAGCAATGTGTTCTCCATGGAAGAGACAAAAATAACGCTGCTTGACCGCACTGAAAGATACTACATGCAGTGGAAATCTGCTTTCGACCAAAAGTCGAAATAAGTACAGGAAGCTATAGAGTTCGGGTTGGGTTTCTGAAAAACAGCAAGGCCGATCTGACATCATACAGCCTCCCACAAACTCAGTTTCAGAGTTTGTGGCACCATCTTCCCTGTACATAACTAAATGTGTGGAACACGCTAAACGTTTCAATGGTGCCTGGAAGACTCAACGTTTGATACACCCATGAATACCATGACTAATAATAGTCAATGAACAATAAACTGGGTTAAGAGAAGGTTTTTGACATTAAAGACCTTCACCTTTAAGTCTGTAGTGTGAGTCTGTAGTGTTGAATCAGGCTCTCTTAGCAGTTTAAGAGTAATGTGTGACGGTTCTGTGTTGGGCGGGATGGACGTAGGCCTCTGTTGGGGTCTTTAATGTGCCTCACGGCAGCAGGTGCAGGTCTGCTTGTGCTCTGGCACTGAGGTAATAGGCGCTGGACTGATGAATTATGGGATCGGCTGGCACGCAGCACATTAAGCAGGCTGAGAAATTACAGGCCTGTTCTCCAGGAGATGCAGCCTGTTAAAAAATTAGAGCTGGAAAATATATTTATTCATGGCACCTATAAGACAGATGATCCTCACAAACAAAAGGCCTCTCCAGATAAATAAAACAATACATTTGTTTAGAACCTAACCTAGTTTACTCAAAAGTAGATTGATCAAATACACAGTTTCCCACCGCTGGATCCTCAGGATGGTGTAGATTGAGGAAAGGCAGGGGAATACCCTCGGGCAGTAAATCTTAACTGAGATTATTTACATTTGTTCTCAGAGCAAACCCAGGAAGGATTTTCTCAAGCCTGAGGAATAATAGATGTGGAAAGTACACCCATGTTTTCTTGTCTCAGCTCTGTTAACATCTACTCCAGAAGAAAACTAACAACTTTAGAGACTCTGAGTAGTCTCTTAAATGAGAAGATATGCAATACCCTTTAAATAGATAAGCTTGACTTAAGGGGGATGATATATGGGTGAACTGTGTCAACACACTCTCAATCACAACACTAGCTTCCTCTTCTGTCCACACATATCACTTATTAAAACCAAGCTGCAAACGTGTTTCATTCAGAAGTCATCACAACCAAGAAAGCATTAACATATGACCATCTATCCCTGCTTTTACATATGACGAAACGATGTTCTGATGGGCTGTCACACATCCAGTCATGTGATATCAAATTTTCACATCACAATAACTGACCCTTTACCGGGAGTTTGATTGACAGGCAATCTGACCAATCATAACACAGAATCTGCCATTTTAGTTGACAAACAAACCAGACAGGGGAGTAGAACAACATCGGTGGACTTGAACGTGAAAAATGGCATTTACTGATGTCTTTCCGTGTTTGAAACAAGATACCTTCTGATGTTCATTTATAATGTTTATTTAGTGTTATTACTTGAACAGAGGAAGAATTTGTGTGCCGCTTGAACTGGGGCACTACATTGATCGGTCACCACACATTAAAGGGGTCATATGATGCGATTTCAAGTTTTCCTTTCTCTTTGGAGTGTTACAAGCTCTTGTTGCATGAATAGGCAAGGCAAGGCAAGGCAAGTTTATTTATATAGCACATTTCGTACACAATGGTAATTCAAAGTGTGAATAAGATCTGTAAAGTTGCAAAGACTAAAGTCCCAAATCCACAGAGATATGCTTTATAAAAGTTGAGATTCTGCCATACACCCCTAAAATGCCTTATTCTAACATGCCCCCACGTCTACTATGTTTAAATATTTGCGTTATGCCACCCAAATGTTCACGCAAAGAAAGAAGGCATGGTTTCAGTAACACAGTTAGTGTTGAAGCAGTCATGTCAGGGAGATGTGTCTGTATCTAGGAGTAAGCAAAAGGACTTTATTTGGTCTTCCAAAGTAGATGCATTTAAGAAGCTTTAAGATTACTTACAACAGAACAGCAACGCATTTTATAGATGACCGTTTCGTGAACCTTGGAGAGGAGGTAATTCTGACTTTGATACGACAATCTGGCGCTTCTGAATCAGCTGTAAGTATGTTTTGTTATTATTTAAAGTATTTGCAACTGTAACACTGTGTATGTATCACAGTGTCTTCATCACTGTGTCTGTCACACCACTCTGTTCCTCTTTCAGGCTTGAACTGATGGTAAAGTTAAGGACATTATTAACTTATTAAAAGATGAAGTTCGCGATTATAGAAAGGGGCATTACATTTCCGACGAGTGCTTGCAGTGTTCGGCCAATCACAATACACTGGATCAGTTGGCCAACCCCTGTAAAGAGCCACACAATGGTGTTAATTGTATGAATTTCTTACAAATGACAACATTTGAAAGCTGAGACTTTGTTTCATACCAAAAGTAACCTGCTCTGTCAGCATCCTCTTTGCTCCACGAAGTATTTTACACTGCGTGAGAGCATGATGTATGGCAAGAGAGCACCATGGCTTGTGGGACTTAGCAACGGTAACTAAGGGGTGGGTTTTTGCGAAGGATCAATTGCTGAATCTTTTATCATGTTTGTAACAAAGCAAACAAAGCAATATAAATTCACATGGAACTAAGGAACACTGGGGGAAAAGAGCACAACTATGAATAATTATAATAAATAATCAGAATATTTTCAAACAATATCTAGATATCTTTTCTGAGAAGGTATGTTTTAATCCAGATTAAAATTTAAATTTATGTCTAAAAACACTAATAATTTTTAAGTATTTGGAGTTAGAAATAGTGAATACAAAACTCTAAATGGCTATTTGAAAAGCGATCTGCAAAGCATTTTGTGTACCGGGGGAAATCAGGCTATTTTTGCTTTTCTATAAGCGCCACCTACTGTCAGAGAGTCAATTTGCTTTCTCAGTCCATTACGCAGTGAAACGTTATAAATTTGAAACACTTGATGGAAAAGAAGCTATGGTGCATTATAAAAATCCCACAATAACAATGCTGTGCATGTTCATTACTCTATTACAAAACATCGGCACATCTGCACACATCATTTTCACTTTCAGCGTGAATGGATTTTTCAAGAAGATTTTCTATATATATAAATGTTTTTTTTGTGTTCCACAGACAAAAGTAAGGAATACAGGTTTGGAACAACTTGTGTAGTTGTATGTAGTGTTCTGCTGAATATATAACAGTGACATCTCCTCAAATTATGCAAGAGAAACAGAAAAACAACCAATAAAATTTATGGCAAAACGCAAGAACAGCTTTTCAATTATTTATTGTGGGATTACTTTGAACACTTTAAATATTGATGCTGTATTGGTATGCATGCTGGATATTCCACTAATAATATGCAATGCTTCTAAAACTTAGATTCGCTTTGGGCAGCTGCATTAAAAGGCAGCCATCAATCAAAAGAGCAAGAGAGTCAGCTTGGCCGCCTTCCTCCGCAAACGCCCCCCTCAGAAGCACCACTGAAGAATGACACAGTAAGACGCCGTGAGGCATGTTGGCTATTCTCAAATGAGGCATGCAAACCATCTCCCATTGAAATAAGTCAGCGTGTCTCTGTGGGGAATCTGCAACTTAAGATCTGCCGTTTCACACTGCAATTCACCCCTGACACTGGCAGGAATTCTGGAGCCTGGAAATCACTTCAACCCACTAAACCAGAGTATAGAGCCTAAGCTGTGCAAAGATCTGCGCTGACAGATAAGATTTTGGCCTGTATAACCAACATTTTCATCATTTCACTGAGATTGGGAAGGGATTTAACAGCCACACAGCTCTTTCCAAACACCAGATGTGAATATAGCAGCTCCACATGTACAAAAACAATGCATTCACTATATATATATATATTTTTTTTTTTAACCAGAAGTTCACTAGTACAATGGTGAGATTTGGTAAATAGAGTCAAACAATGCCCAGTTTCAAGAACTGTGTTAAACTGAATGCCAATGGATTACCTGCTAAAGCCAGTCTCTTGCTAAAAATCCTTAGTTCGTCTCTCAAAAATAAATATCTGTGTCAATGAACATGTCAGTGCCATCGAATGACAAGTCCTTGTGTCATAGTTTATGGATAAGACAGTCAAATCACTTAGTCATGTTGTCAATATAACAGTGTACTCTGGAGGGATGTTCTGATGTAAACTATGGCAACATTTTGGATGACACTGTATAGAACAGTATGCCATATGCTTATTTATGCCATATATCCATTTCAAAAGTACACATTTACACATTACTGTATGTGGGATATTGATTGAAAGAGACTGGATCGAATTCCCAGTTACACTTTTACTAGTGGTTTGACCAAAAAAATAATTATAAAAAAAACCTTTACAATGTCATTGTGATATAGAAAAGGAAAAAGAAATATGGCCACAAAGATGAAAAGAAGTCAATTGTCAGAATGTGTAACTCTTGTGTTGTCCTCTGTCTGTACAGTATAAGCTTTCCAACTGAAGACTCATGAGATGAACCTTTGAGCTTTTTTAGAGAAATGGTTGATCATTGGTTTATCATCTACATTCTCTTCATTAGTCAAGATTCACTTGCACAATTTATGCCAAATTTACAAAAAATCAAATAATAATGTGTAAAAATAAAAAAAGTGCGCTTGGCAGCTTATGACAACTAGATTAACCATTTTGCATTTAAAGATTTATATGATGAACTAAAGACTAGATGTTTTGAGGGATAAGACTATCGCACAGAAAACTATATAATACATTTTGAGCGACATGAGATTAGCAACTGATAATGTAGGAAACCGCAGATAAATGTGCGTAATCAATTGCATGAATGTACAAAAGCAATCGCAACTTGTTCAAAAGAATGAGAAACTGGTTTTATGATGTGTATAAATGACTAGATTATGTGGAGGTTGCACAAGTAGTTTAGAGAATTTCATGTCTGATTTGAGAAATGCACCAAAGTCACTGAGAAAAACTGTAAATTCATACAGCTGAAGCATGATGCAAAAAACATTTAGCTCACAAGAAGCAAGCAGTCGATTCTCAATATGCGCTCTGCAACACAACATAAAACTAATATAATCTATTATAATCTACAAAACTGGAGGCATTCACATTTTGTGAAATACTGGTCTGAAGAAATGGGAAATAATCCGGTCTCAGTTCTTTTATTTCTAGTAAAAGATTCATTGATTTTGCAAATGGCCAAATGGTTGCAAATAATTATGATTCAAGAACATACAAATAGATTAAGTGTCCAGTGAAAAGACGGACAGAAACTCTGTTCAGATGAACAGAGAAATTAAAGAGGTAGCTAGACAGACGGACGGACAGATGGATAGATAGATAGATAGATAGATAGATAGATAGATAGATAGATAGATTGATAGATGGACGGACGGACAGATGTATAGAAAGACAGACAGACAGACAGATAGATTTGACTGCCATGTGGAGGAACATGTAATTGTGGCTTTAAATCACGATCATAAAAGAGAGTTCAGCTGGAGTCTGTTCCAATTAGCTGTCTTTCCTGATGACATTGATCATGATATGAGCTCTCCATGAATCCTGCAGAGCTGGGCAAGTATAATGTATCACACAACAGACCCACATTCCCTGTCTAAGGAGAGCGGAAATATAGAGTGGCATAAAAATATGCTGCGGTTAAGCCTGTGGACCCCCCCCCCCCAAAGAGCAATAACACATATCTCTTTGATGCATTCACAGCAGAAGTCTTATTTATGCTGAAGAATGAAGAGTTAAGAGCTGCTACACTTGACTCAGCCCACAGGTCCCCATGAAGTGAGATCTGTGCAACAGCAGAAGCTGAGAAACCTGCTTTGGAGGGTAGAAAGAGGGGTAAATGCTAAATAATAAAGTCTAGAATAACAGAGGATGTGGAGGAAAATATTTACAAAGACACAGGAGTCTCTTTTTAATACTAGGGAAGTGAGCAAAAGTGAGCTAAGTTAAGAAGTGAGTTTTCCAGTGTCCATACTACAGTATATTCCTGTGAATGGAGAGTCAACAGAAGTGGGGAGGTTTCATGTTGTTCTTAAATTTACTGTAACACAATCCGATGACATAGCTAGGGTTTACGAAAGCCCTTCTTATGGCTCATGAGAGCCCAGCCAATTAGAAATACCAACATCCCCAATGCCGTAATCCAAAACCATGCAGCTCAAAATGGTGCGGTGTGCAGATGCTGTCTGCGGCATGAGAGGACTGAAGACGCTATTCCCCTGCTCGAGAACAGCAGGTCAGAGATTCTGAATAATTAATCAGAGTGAAGTGCAAGCCAGACACAGTACTGTGTACTCGTCTAAGTAAGAATTTTTAATTTACTGAAAAAAAAAACAATACCTTCAATGGAAGGTATAATTTCTTTAGATATAATTGGACAATCCTTGTAGTTGCTCATTATAAGTTTGCACTCTGTATTTTAAAAGAGTCTCACTTCATCTCTCTGTTGATCATGGCATCAGCTGTGGGTAATGGAGGCAGGATTTATTAGACCATTGGCTGAATGGACTGCTCAGTGTCATATTCATAAACGTACAGTACAGTACAGACCAAAAGTTTGGACACACCTTCTCATTCAAAGAGTTTTCTTTATTTTCATGACTATGAAAATTGTAGAGTCACACTGAAGGCATCAAGGGCTATTTGAGCAAGAAGGAGAGTGATGGGGTGCTGCGCCAGATGACCTGGCCTCCACAGTCACCGGACCTGAACCCAATCCAGATGGTTTAGGGGTGAGCTGGACCGCAGACAGAAGGCAAAAGGGCCAACAAGTGCTAAGCATCTCTCGGGGAACTCCTTCAAGACTGTTGGAAGACCATTTCAAGTGACTACCTCTTGAAGCTCATCAAGAGAATGCCAAGAGCATGCAAAGCAGTAATCAAAGCAAAAGGTGGCTACTTTGAAGAACCTACAATATGACATATTTTCAGTTGTTTCACACTTTTTTGTTATGTATATACAACCCGAATTCCGGAAAAGTTGGGACGTTTTTTAAATTTTAATAAAATGAAAACTAAAAGACTTTCAAATCACATGAGCCAATATTTTATTCACAATAGAACATAGATAACATAGAAAATGTTTAAACTGAGAAAGTTTACAATTTTATGCACAAAATGAGCTCATTTCAATTTTGATTTCTGCTACAGGTCTCAAAATAGTTGGGACGGGGCATGTTTACCATGATGTAGCATCTCCTTTTCTTTTCAAAACAGTTTGAAGACGTCTGGGCATTGAGGCTATGAGTTGCTGGAGTTTTGCTGTTGGAATTTGGTCCCATTCTTGCCTTATATAGATTTCCAGCTGCTGAAGAGTTCGTGGTCATCTTTGACGTATTTTTCGTTTAATGATGCGCCAAATGTTCTCTATAGGTGAAAGATCTGGACTGCAGGCAGGCCAGGTTAGCACCCGGACTCTTCTACGACGAAGCCATGCTGTTGTTATAAGTGCAGTATGTGGTTTTGCATTGTCCTGCTGAAATAAACAAGGCCTTCCCTGAAATAGACGTTGTTTGGAGGGAAGCATATGTTGCTCTAAAACCTTTATATACCTTTCAGCATTCACAGAGCCTTCCAAAACATGCAAGCTGCCCATACCGTATGCACTTATGCACCCCCATACCATTAGAGATGCTGGCTTTTGAACTGAATGCTGATAACATGCTGGAAGGTCTCCCTCCTCTTTAGCCCGGAGGACACGGCGTCCGTGATTTCCAACAAGAATGTCAAATTTGGACTCGTCTGACCATAAAACACTATTCCACTTTGAAATAGTCCATTTTAAATGAGCCTTGGCCCACAGGACACGACGGCGCTTCTGGACCATGTTCACATATGGCTTCCTTTTTGCATGATAGAGCTTTAGTTGGCATCTGCTGATGGCACGGCGGATTGTGTTTACCGACAGTGGTTTCTGAAAGTATTCCTGGGCCCATTTAGTAATGTCATTGACACAATCATGCCGATGAGTGATGCAGTGTCGTCTGAGAGCCCGAAGACCACGGGCATCCAATAAAGGTCTCCGGCCTTGTCCCTTACGCACAGAGATTTCTCCAGTTTCTCTGAATCTTTTGATGATGTTATGCACTGTAGATGATGAGATTTGCAAAGCCTTTGCAATTTGACGTTGAGGAACATTGTTTTTAAAGTTTTCCACAATTTTTTTACGCAGTCTTTCACAGATTGGAGAGCCTCTGCCCATCTTTACTTCTGAGAGACTCTGCTTCTCTAAGACAAAGCTTTTATAGCTAATCATGTTACAGAACTGATATCAATTAACTTAATTAATCACTAGATGTTCTCCCAGCTGAATCTTTTCAAAACTGCTTGCTTTTTTAGCCATTTGTTGCCCCCGTGCCAACTTTTTTGAGACCTGTAGCAGGCATTAAATTTTAAATGAGCTAATTAAGTGGATAAAAGTGTAAAATTTCTCAGCTTAAACATTTGCTACGTTATCTATGTTCTATTGTGAATAAAATATTGGCTCATGTGATTTGAAATTCCTTTAGTTTTCATTTTATTAAAATTTAAAAAACGTCCCAACTTTTCCGGAATTCGGGTTGTAATTCCATATATAATTCCACATGTGTTAATTCATAGTTTTGATGCCTTCAGTGTGAATCTACAATTTTCATAGTCATAAAAATAAAGAAAACTCTTTGAATGAGAAGGTGTGTCCAAACTTTTGGTCTGTACTGTATAACTCCACACAACTTGCTGCAGCAAAGTTCAGGAACAGAATGGAGTTTGTGGTGAGTTTAGTTTGGCGGACTGTTAGGACGTTGGAGGTAACAGCTGCTCCCTCTGTGTGATTAATGAGGTCCGACTCGAGGCAGACAGTCCTGCTCTTCCCTCCACCTCCAATCAAAATACAGCCTGAGCCAATGCCGACTGAACAGAGCATAACAACATCACACAGACCCAGTTCTCCCTGCAGCACGGTGGAAAGGACGGGTCAGCAGAAAGCTCAGATCAAAGGCTGTGTACTTTATATTGCCTCCTGCTAAGCAACCTATGGCAATCAAGGAAAGAAATCGAGACAAGGAAAGTCGAGAAATATCTATACGCTGTGACACCCTGATTCAAGGCCTTCATCTGTATTCTTCGAGTCTCTGCCAGAACCAAGAGGAGGCAAAAAGTCTCTCAGAAATCCCGGTGGCGGGACTGTTTGGAATAAAAGACCCACAGTACTGATGGAGCCAGGACACATTAACAGCACTAAGAGCTATTTCATTTTAGCTCATTGCATGGCTCGCAGATCAAGGCTCCATAGTCTTAAAATAAAATTGCCATCCGCATTTCTCTTCTCCCAATGTCTATAAACCGCTAGACAAACTCCATATTTTGCTCTCAGGCAGTGATCTTGGCAAATGGTTTGTGTGGTGGCCACGTAAACAGTGCAAATCAAATTTGATAGGAAAATAGTGTAGGTGGCTAGAGCATCCCCACGGCCCACTTCATTTGAAACATGCGCCTATAGTGAGCCACACTTGCGCATATATATCTGCGCCTGCGCAGCTGCAAATGTGACTTTAAATAAGATGAAGGAGGTGATTTACCAAACTCCACAGAGAATGGACTCTAAAACCTGAGAAGAAAAAAGACACATGCACGTATAAACTGCACCCGTTGTCTTCACTGATACATATAGCCCATCATTTTGAATGATATTGGAGAAAGAACAAAAATTAGATGTTTGCTGCCTGCTGGATGACCCTCTAGTGTTTTCATTTCAGCGTAATGAAAATCCATCCGTCTTGCAGTTGCATTTCATTCTAATCTCTTTGGAATTAAATCGACGCTTCAATGGCATTTTGGATCGTTCACCTTTTGCGCTCACTAATAAACGATGCAGTGCAAATAAGAAATGAGCTCTGAAATGTGTGCTGTGGATGTGTAGGTTTAAGTGACTCATGCGCACCAGCAGAGATGTTCTGCAGCTCCATCCAGCTGGCTTTACACAGCCTCGGCTCCCAGCGTCACACAGCCATTCCTTCACATTGTGCTGCCGACTAACCACCATTCCTTCACATTGTGCTGCCGACTAACCAATGAGATGAAAAAGCCCTGAAACTAATTGGCCACTCTGACGGCACTGTGGGAATTTGTTTGAAGTTTTCACACTGGTACTTTCACACTATTGCTGACTCAGTCGAGCGCTCTGCTTCTGGCCCACAGGATGCATCAGCCTCAGTCTCTGGCTAATACTGCAGCGAAGGGAGGCAGACCAGCAAACATACAGAGATCTTTTGCAGTGTGGTCCATACTGCAGCTTATTTGATCCCAAAACAGGTCATTTAGACAGAACCGGAACATAATACAACCAAGTCTACTGTTCTTTCTTCATAAGATGATTATGGGGTGAGTATATCTGAAATCTGACAGCAAAACAAAGCGTGTGAAACAAAGTATCACTGATTCAAATAATGACACTGCCGTTTCCATGGTAGTACAGGCCAGAGTTGAAAACAAACTAAACATATTAAAAACTATTTCGATAACTGATGAAGAAATATTGAGTCAGCAGCGTAATAAAGTATGTTTAACTAAAACTCTAAATAAAAATTAAGCTAAGTAGAAATATTAAAGCTAATAATAATGATTATACTAATAATAATAATAATGACAAATACACTTGATAAAATTCAATAAAATGAAAATAAAATAAAACTGAAAATATAAAAAATAAAAGGTATTTAAAATTATCAAGTATAAAATATAATACTAAAATAACACTGACATTAGCAGAAAATGAATGGGATAATGTTCCAAATTTCTATCCATCTAAAACTAATAAGAACAGACTTTTCCACAGATATCTCTGGATAAAAAAGTGGAAGTCTACCAGTAAAAAAGTATATATATATATATATATAAAGTATGGTGAGTTGATGACTTGTAGCTTACCTGACATGATGGGTTGTCCAGTCATGTTCATGGGGGCCATCCCGAGGTTGTTCATGGCAGTCGCCCAAGCATTAGGGTCCGACATGGGCATGACTAAAGAGTTGGAGTCCATGCCAATGTTTCTGAGCCCCTCTGAAAGAGAGAGAAAAACATAATCTGTGTTTATATTTAAAAGTGTTTGCCTCTCACTGGAATTTGAGTGACCGGAGATCTCAGGGAAGAATTTATTACTCAATAAACCCGTTTAGTCCACATTTATGAGCAAAGGGTAGAAGATCAAAAGTTTGGAGACAGTGAAATATTCTGATGTTTTGGAAAAAAATCTCTTATGCTCACCAAAAAAAATAAAAAAATTCCTTTCTATTTTGCATTATTTCAATTTAAAGGAACATTTGAATACATGTTAAAATGTACTTTATTTCTGTGATGTACAGCTGTATTTTCAGCATCATTCCTCCAGTCTTCACTGTCACATGATCACTCTAATATGATGATTTGCTGCTCAAGAAACATTTCTGATTATTATCAATGTTGAAAACAGTTGTGCTGGTTCATTTTATTATGCAGGATTCCCTGATGAATAGAAAATTCAATACCAGCATTTATTTGAATGAGAAATATTTTGTAACAATGTAAAAGTCTTTACTGTCACTTTGAATTAACATGTTCTTGCTGAATAAAACCATTAATTTGTTTCTGACCCCAAAAAGCACATTCATAGTTACATTTATTGATTTACTGTTATTGACAGGATTTAAAAGACTGAGCTGAGGACTGAAACATAATAAAATGTTTGAATTGGGAGAAGAATGATGTCTTCATAAGCTTAACACATATAACGTGTTTTATTATGATAAATTGGGAACTTCTTCTGAGAACTAATTTATATACTAATTCACCATCACTTCAGAGAAAACAGACGGCCTTTTTTAAGGCATAACTACTGCCAGACGTCTGATACTTATACATAACAGGGGGATACGGATACATAACAGGGGATTATAAATCCCCTGTTATGTTTGTACTGGCTACTGTATACAGGCCACCAGGGCACCATACAGACTTTATTAAAGAGTTTGGTGATTTTACATCTGAGTTAGTTCTGGCTGCAGATAAAGTTTTAATAGTTGGTGATTTTAATATCCATGTTGATAATGAAAACGATGCATTGGGATCAGCATTTATAGACATTCTGAACTCTATTGGTGTTAGACAACACGTTTCAGGACCTACTCATTGTCGAAATCATACTCTAGATTTAATACTGTCACATGGAATTGATGTTGATGGTGTTGAAATTATTCAGCCAAGTGATGATATCTCAGATCATTATTTAGTTCTTTGCAAAATTCATATAGCCAAAATTGTAAATTCTACTTCTTGTTACATGTATGGAAGAACCATCATTTCTAACACAAAAGACTGCTTTTTAAGTTATCTTCCTGATGTATCCAAATTCCTTAGCATATCCAAAACCTCAGAACAACTTGATGATGTAACAGAAACTATGGACTCTCTCTTTTCTAGCACTTTAAATAAAGTTGCTCCTTTACGCTTAAGGAAGGTTAAGGAAAACAGTTTGACACCATGGTATAATGAGCATACTCGCACCCTAAAGAGAGCAGCCCGAAAAATGGAGCGCAGCTGGAGGAAAACAAAACTAGAGGTATTTCGTATTGCTTGGCGGGAAAGTAACATATCCTACAGAAAAGCATTAAAAACTGCTAGATCCGATTACTTTTCTTCTCTTTTAGAAGAAAACAAACATAACCCCAGGTATTTATTCAATACAGTGGCTAAATTAACGAAAAATAAAGCCTCAACAAGTGTTGACATTTCCCAACACCACAGCAGTAATGAGTTTATGAACTACTTTACTTCTAAAATCGATACTATTAGAGATAAAATTGCAACCATTCAGCCGTCAGCTACAGTATCACATCAGACAGTGCACTATAGACCCCCTGAGGAACAGTTCCACTCATTCTCTACCATAGGAGAGGAAGAATTGTATAAACTTGTTAAATCATCTAAACCAACAACATGTATGTTAGACCCTATACCATCTAAGCTCCTGAAAGAGGTGCTTCCAGAAGTCATAGATCCTCTTCTGACTATTATTAATTCCTCATTGTCATTAGGACATGTCCCCAAAACCTTCAAACTGGCTGTTATTAAGCCTCTCATCAAAAAACCACAACTTGACCCCAAAGAACTAGTTAATTATAGACCAATCTCGAATCTCCCTTTTCTGTCCAAGATACTAGAAAAGGTGGTATCCACACAATTATATTCCTTCTTAGAGAAAAAAGGTATATGTGAGGATTTCCAGTCAGGATTTAGACCGTATCATAGTACTGAGACTGCTCTTCTTAGAGTTACAAATGATCTGCTCTTATCATCTGATCGTGGGTGTATCTCTCTATTAGTTTTATTGGATCTTAGTGCTGCGTTTGACACAATTGACCACAACATTCTTTTGCATAGACTTGAATACTTTGTTGGCATCAGTGGAAGTGCATTAGCATGGTTTAAATCGTACTTATATGACCGCCATCAGTTCGTAGCAGTGAATGAAGATGTATCCTATCGATCACAAGTGCAGTATGGAGTACCTCAAGGCTCAGTACTAGGGCCGCTACTCTTCACGCTTTATATGTTACCCTTGGGAGATATCATCAGGAAACATGGTGTTAGCTTTCACTGTTATGCTGATGATACTCAGCTCTATATTTCTTCGCAGCCCGGTGAAACACACCAATTTGAAAAACTAATGGATTGCATAG
This sequence comes from Carassius carassius, assembly GCF_963082965.1. Lineage (NCBI taxonomy): Eukaryota > Metazoa > Chordata > Actinopteri > Cypriniformes > Cyprinidae > Carassius > Carassius carassius. The sequence goes on along the minus strand of NC_081787.1, from coordinate 1,959,846 downwards.
TCGATATAAAAAACTGGATGACGAGTAATTTCTTACTGCTAAATTCTGAAAAAACAGAGGTGTTAATTATAGGACCTAAAAACTCTGCTTGTAATAACCTAGAACATTGTCTAAGACTTGATGGTTGCTCTGTCAATTCTTCGTCATCAGTTAGGAACCTAGGTGTGCTACTTGATCGCAATCTTTCCTTAGAAAGCCACGTTTCTAGCATTTGTAAAACTGCATTTTTCCATCTCAAAAATATATCTAAATTACGGCCTATGCTCTCAATGTCAAATGCAGAAATGTTAATCCATGCATTTATGACCTCAAGGTTAGATTATTGTAATGCTTTATTGGGTGGTTGTTCTGCACGCTTAGTAAACAAACTACAGCTAGTCCAAAATGCAGCAGCAAGAGTTCTTACTAGAACCAGGAAGTATGACCATATTAGCCCGGTCCTGTCAACACTGCACTGGCTCCCTATCAAGCATCGCATAGATTTTAAAATATTGCTTATTATTTATAAAGCCCTGAATGGTTTAGCACCTCAGTATTTGAATGAGCTCCTTTTACATTATAATCCTCTACGTCCGCTACGTTCTCAAAACTCAGGCAATTTGATAATACCTAGAATATCAAAATCAACTGCAGGCGGCAGATCCTTTTCCTATTTGGCGCCCAAACTCTGGAATAACCTACCTAACATTGTTCGGGAGGCAGACACACTCTTGCAGTTTAAATCTAGATTAAAGACCCATCTCTTTAACCTGGCATACACATAACATACTAATATGCTTTTATTATCCAAATCCGTTAAAGGATTTTTAGGCTGCATTAATTAGGTAAACCGGAACCGGAAACACTTCCCATAACAACCTATGTACTTGCTACATCATTAGAAGAATGGCATCTACGCTAATATTTGTCTGTTTCTCTCTTGTTCCGAGGTCACCGTGGCCACCAGATCCAGTCTGTGTCCAGATCAGAGGGTCACTGCAGTCACCCGGATCCAGTACGTATCCAGACCAGATGCTGGATCAGCACCTAGAAAGGACCTCTACATCCCTGAAAGACAGCGGAGACCAGGACAACTAGAGCCCCAGATACAGATCCCCTGTAAAGACCTTGTCTCAGAGGAGCACCAGGACAAGACCACAGGAAACAGATGATTCTTCTGCACAATCTGACTTTGCTGCAGCCTGGAATTGAACTACTGGTTTCGTCTGGTCAGAGGAGAACTGGCCCCCCAACTGAGCCTGGTTTCTCCCAAGGTTTTTTTCTCCATTCTGTCACCGATGGAGTTTCGGTTCCTTGCCGCTGTCGCCTCTGGCTTGCTTAGTTGGGGACACTTCATCTACAGCGATATCGTTGACTTGATTGCAAATAAATGGACAGACACTATTTAACTGAACAGAGATGACATAACTGAATCCAATGATGAACTGCCTTTAACTATCATCTTTGCATTATTGACACTGTTTTCCTAATGAATGTTGTTCAGTTGCTTTGACGCAATGTATTTTGTTTAAAGCGCTATATAAATAAAGGTGACATTGACATTGACATACTTCAGTATCGCCCACCGAAAGAATGAACGCTATAAACAGAGAAACAGAGCTCAGAAAGTTCCCATATCTGAGGTATAACCTCTGGGTTTACAGTGTCTGACTACTGAGAAAATGTCAACGTGTTTTGTGGTTGGTCAGAGTTAATGAAAAACAGCAGTGATTATTAGTTTTCAGGTTTTCCAAAGGGATATCAAAGGAGGTTTTGGTCAAAACATCTAAAAAAAAGCACATTTATTTAGAACAGAAAAACAAATATGACCTTCCCGACATGTGACTTCATGCTTCATTTATTTATTTGAAGATAAAACACCCCTCAAGGGTTTACGGGATCTTTAAACATTTAAATAGCATCATGTCACGTCTGAATTAGCATGATTATACGTCAACAACTCTGATTCTGCTCTCAGCTGTTCACGTAGTCGCTCTCTGAAATGATTCGTCTCTATGGCAACACTCATAGTGCCAACATGGATCCATGTGCGGCTTTGTTGTTGTTAATTAATTTTTATTTATTCACCTCTAAACTTCTTTGAAAAACACTGAAAAATAAAGTGAACCAGGTAACACTGGCTATAATAAAGTGACTTTTCAAACTGAAATATGAAGCAGGAACCAGAATGATGTACAGAACTACAAACCCGATTCCAAAAAAGATGGGACGCTGTACAAATTGTGAGTAAAAAAGGAATGGCATAATTTACAAATCTCATAAACTTATATTTTATTCACAATAGAATATAGATAACATATCAAATGTTGAAAGTGAGACATTTAGAAATGTCATGCCAAATATTGGCTCATTTTGGAATTCATGAGAGCTATACATTCCAAAAAAATTGGGAGAGATAGCAATAAGAAGCCGGAAAATTTAAAATGTACATATAAAGAATTGGAGGAACAATTTGCAACTTATTAGGTCAATTGGCAACATGATTGGGTATAAATAGAGCAGGGGTGCCCAACCCTGCTCCTGGCAATCGACTGTCCTGCAAAGTTTAGCTCCGATCCTAATCAAACACACCTGAAGCAACTAATTAAGGTCTTCAGGCTCACTTAAAAATTAAAGGCAGGTGTGTTTGATTAGGTTTGGGGCCAAGCTTTGCAGGACAGTCGATCGCCAGGAACAGGGTTGGGCACCCCTGAAATAGAGCCTCTCAGAGTGCCAGTGTCTCTCAGAAGTCAAGATGGGCAGAGGATCACCAATTCCCCCCAATGCTGTGGCGAAAAATAGTGGAGCAATATCAGAAAGGAAAATTGCAAAGAGTTTGAAGTTATCATCATCTACAGTGCATAATATCATCCAAAGATTCAATTAATCTGGAACAATCTCTGTGCGTAAGGGTCAAGGCTGGAAAACCACACTAGATGCCCGTGATCTTCGGCCTTTAGATGGCACTGCATCACACTGTAATGGAAATCACAACATGGGCTCAGAAATACTTCCAGAACACATTGTCGGTGAACACAATCCACTATGCCATTCGCTGTTGCCGGCTAAAACTCTATAGGTCAAAAAAGAAGCCATATCTAAACATGCTCCAGAAGCGCAGCCGTTTTCTCTGGGCCAAGGCTCATTTAAAATGTACTGTGGCAAAGTGTAAAACTGTTCTGTGGTCAAACGAATAAAAATGTGAAGTTCTTTTTGGAAAACTGGGATGCTATGTCATCTGGACTAAAGAGGACAAGGACAACCCAAGTTGTTATCAGCGCTCAGTTCAGAAGCCTGCATCTCTATGGGGTTGCATGAGTGCGTGTGGCATGGGCAGCTTACACATCTGGAAAGGCACCATCAATGCTGACAGGTATATCCATATTCAAGGACAACATATGCTCCCATCCAGACGTCGTCTCTTTCAGGGAAGACCTTGCATTTTCCAACATGAAAATGCCAGACCACATATTGCATCAATTACAACATCATGGCTGTGTAGAAGAAGGATATGGGTACTGAAATGGTCAGCCTGCAGTCCAGATCTTTCACCCATAGAAAACATTTAGCGCATCATAATGAGAAAGATGTGACAAAGAAGACCAAAGACAGTTGAGCAGGTAGAAGTCTGTATTAGACAAGAATGGGATAACTATACTATTCCTAAACTTGAGCAACTTGTCTCCTCAGTCCACACAGTGGTACACATGGCCTTGTCCCAACTTTTTTGAGATGTGTTGATGCCTTGAAATTTAAAATCAACTAATTTTTCCCTTAAAATGATAAATTTTCTCGGTTTAAACATTTGATATGTCATCTATGTTGTATTCTGAATTGAATATTGAAATTTGAAACTCCATCATCATTGCATTCTGTTTTTATTCACAATTTGTACACAATTTGTACTTTTTTGGAATCGTGTTTGTACTTTTAAATGTCAAAGGCCAGCCATTTCATTGCTTGAAATGGACATAGACATGGACCGTCGTTAACATTTGGAAACTCAAAAACACTCTGACATGACATCAGAGTGAATTCAAAGTCATATTTCACCAATACCATCCTGGTTTTGGATTTAGCAGATGCTTCAGGAAGTGTGTGTGGTTGATCTTCTGGAGATTCTCATGTCTTAGATGTCTTCTTTTCAGCAATCTTCCTCTCAGTCATCCAAAACAGAGTGCAGAGGTCCTGGGTTTTAAGTGAAAGCATCTGTATCAGCGTCATTGATGTGAGTGGATTGGAGCGACTGGCAATTTCCCTCCACACTGAGAGCTGTCTGTAATCACGTCGTTCCAAATCCTAGCCGGATTTTCCATTTTACGCTCCTCAATCACTTCCCACTCATTGGTTACAGAAACTTTACTCCAAAACTAAATACATTTTTTTAAACAATGTTTTTGAAAGAACTTTCTTATATGCGCCTCAACGCTGTATTTATCTTATCAAAAATACATTATGAACAATAACATTTTGAAATATTATTTCAATTGTTAATGCTTAAAACAGCTGCACATTTTCTTGTCAGAATCCTTGATAAATAATAAAAGAATATTTACTTGAAATAAAATCTTTTGGAACATTTAAGTGTCTAGACTCTAGACTGTCACTTTTGACCAATCTAATGCATCCATGCTAAGAATAAAAATAAATAAATAAAAATTTCTAATGACACCAAAAACTTTTGATGAATAAATACATTTAAATAAGTCAGTTTTAATCATTACAACCTTCTCTCTTTCAGTCTGATGGCTAACAGTCCATTAACAGCTTAAAAAACATGGTCCAGTCCGTAGCGCTCACTCACTCAGATCAGGCTAGAAGATCATTACAAAAGCCTTATCTGGTGTAAACACACAGCCATCAAAGCATCACACTGTGTAAGTGTTTAAGATTGCTTTGGATAATGTAAGCCCATACTTCACTTTCTGATGAAAAGAAGCAAGTCTTGTATACAAGCTGAGGATATGAGGTTTGTTTGTTCAAGAACTAGAACTCATTAAAAGCTCTTTCACTCGCAAGCGAAAAAATGTAAAGATTACTCAATAACCGCACAGGATGTTTGTTGGACCAATCGCCGCCTCTGCCAAACCTGAAGAGGCCAATTGTCTAGCCAGAATGAAACTGATGACAGCGCACAATCAAAGAGTAAAAAAAGAGTAAAATGACCTGAACAAACTCAGGACTTAAAAGTTTTAACATGGTATATATATACACATACATACACACACACACACACACACACATAAATATATATACTCTCACTGGCCACTTTATTAGGTACACCTTGCTAGTATCAGGTTGGACCCCCTTTTGCCTTCAGAACTGCCTTCATTTTTTGTGGCAGAGATTCAACAAGGTGTTGGAAACATTTCCTCAGAGATTTTGCTCCATATTGACATGATAGCATCATGCAGTTTCTGCAGATTTGTCGGCTGCACATCCATGATGTGAATCAGTTTTAGCCAGAGATACCTTACTAAAGCACAAGATGACATTAAACGTTCTGCTTGAGGCCCTCCACAAATAAATCAATGTGTGGGAAACCCTGGTATGACAACCAGAAAAATCAAACAAATGTTATTAATTGGGATTGGGGGTAAATGCTTTGATTAGATTAGATTGGATTCAACTTTATTGTCATTGCACATGTAAGGTACAAGGCAACAAAATGCAGCTAACATCAAACCAGAAGTGCAATAAGCAGTAAGTACAGGATACACAGTGGCTACAATATGTTACAAATGTGAAGGTGGGGGGTGGGGGTTTGGGATGGGGCTCAGTGGGCAGAATTCAATAAGGAGACAGCTGTAGGGAAAATTTTACTCCATTTTGTTTGGGTTTAGGAAATAGAATAAAAATAATTCCATTGCCTATCCTCTCAGGATACCGGGAATCAGTGTTACAAGTACCCCAGGCACATTGTTTTTCCATTTTTTAAGCATAAACCCCACAAAAACGATGTTGAGTTTCGGATTTTCCAATGCTTCTCTATGGTGCTGAAACCTACAAATGTCCGAGTTCCATTTCCCATGCAACTGATACTTTGCCGCCATTGGCTCATCTGTGTTCGAGGGGAGGGGCTTACTGATAGGTCAATTGCCCAACAACAATGACACTGACTCGTTCATCTAAAATTGTATTTATTTATTTATTTGTTTATTTTTGGCTAGTTGGCTAGTTGTTTAGAAAATTTTCTAAAAAATTGTTCATAGTACATGCCATAATTCTAAACCAAAATGCAAACAGGGTTATTATAGGTAAATAAAACTTAATCCATGAAAAAAAAAAAAAAACATTTGAAAAACTGAAATAAAATCAAATATAAAAATCATAAACTTATTTGATTTCAGCTAGGTTCTACTTCTCATTTTCATTACTAAAACTGAATTTAATAAAAACTATATAAACATTTTTAAAAACAACAAAGATTAATAAAAATTACAAAAACAACAAAAATAACAAAATAACTTAAATTACATTTAATATTTTCAATAATTAAAATCTAAATTAACCCACTTTGGGAGGAATTTACTTCCCTGGGGACAGTTTAATCTCTTTAGGTTTAAATGTCCTTTGGGTCTCTAAGTCACCTTTCTTAAACTCCAGAGAGAGAGAGCAATTAGAAAAAAAGGCTGTTTGAAAGTCACAGAGGATGGATGGGGAAAGGGTCCCCACAGGCATGTTTTTCTTCATCTACAGCTCTCTTTCTGTCTCACACACACACACACCTTTGCCACTGTGTGGTCACAAAACTTCCTCAATAAAACTGTCCATACTCACTGCCCAAATCTCCCTCAGAAGACCAAGAAAATCTCAGAGAAATTTATTTTACGATCTACAAGGTCTTAACAGCTAGATGGACAATTACTTGCTTTTCAGCAACGGGGACAACTTTAGCAGGAAGTTAAAGGGTCATGAAGAGTTGCATGGAAGATTCACAAATTTGGGATATGTTTTGGAATGACATGGGGGTGAGCAAATGATGACTGAATTTTACATTTTTATGTAAACTACCCTTTTAAGTTGTCATTGTGAAAAATCAATCAATACACAAAAGCCACAGGTAATATTACAGTTTTTTTCGATTGCTAAACGACAGTGAGCACAACTGAAGTCACATGTGCAAAACTCTAACTACAGTCTTCAGAGCAGCAGTTCATGTGGACCAAACTCTAGTTCGTTTTTCATTGCTTGAACACAGTTTTCAAAACTCTACAAACTTATCCCACGACTTTAACCACAACCTGCACAACACTGTGGATTTACAGCACTTTGTTCAAATGCTAACACACTGCTGTCAAAACTGTGAAGCACACATTCAAAACAGAAGAGATTTCAAACACTGCTGATTGCAATTTCAGGATAAGCCATGAAAATTATTTGTTCAAATTACAGTATGTACTTTTAGTTTCTACCTTTTTTTCTCATTACTGTAATTCCGTAATTTACTGCAGACTATTGAAGCAAACTGCTAATTTTCATTTACTTTAAAGAGTTGTTGTAAAAATGTAAATAAATCATGTGAAAGAATGTCACTCCTTTCTTTGAAGAAAATATTACTTTGTATAAAGTCACAGAAATTGTTCAAACTGTAAAGATGAAAAGTGAGTATTTTCTGTATTGGTGTTTGATGCTAGTGTTTCCCCTCTCGGTGTGTTCTGAGTGACGGTGTGTGTTATCTCAGCGAGGGTTGTGTGTAGTAGAGCCCGACCGATATGGATTTTTGGGGGCCGATGCCGATATTAACTCGAAAAGAGCCGATTTATAAGCCGATATTTTGATTTTAAAAATAATCTGGATATAAGACCCATTTCCTATAAACTGCACTTACACAACATTCAATAGCAAAATATCTGCCTGTTCTATGTATGTGGGCTGTATAAACCATTTTCCAGAATGGACTATGTTAAAAAAAAATGCCTTAGATTACAGTCTCAATGACTAAACAATTGCACATCAAAAGTATATATTTTTTAATGATCAAAAAACAGTCTGGTTTTAAACATTTAACACTTTTACTTTCTTCCAGTTGAAGCTGGTTTTAACAGTCTGTGTGTTTACTGTAAATAAATTATAATACTAAAGTTAAAGTATTTGCAGAAGTAGTCCCACACTTTGCTGCTACAGCATTCACCTTTTTCAGCCATCTGTAGGCAGAAAGAGAGACGGAGAAAGAATAAGCATGTGTATTAATAATATCACCATGTATCATTACTCATGTCATCATTAGAATTATAAGAATAATAAACTGGGATCTCCTACGTAGGCAAAAATTAGAAATATATATATATATTTTTATTTGTCAAGCAATAGGTATTACCTACTTATATTTAACAATATTATTTCAACATTTTCCTGTTATGTATGTAAAGCTGCTTTGAAACAATATGTAAAAAAAAAAAAAGCGCTTGTTCAGCTCACATTTATTTACATGTCCCCTCTGGTTTAATCATTTCTGACGCACCTACTGTAGTTACTGTAACTACACTATATTTGCTCTCACAGACACATTCACAACAGACCCGTATATCTTCTCCTCTTCTCTTTGTGCAGTCTGAATCAACACATCGTCTTGCCTACTATTACCGGAAGATTACGGAATCAATTCGAAGTTGAATGGTTAACGTTAGTGTCATGAACACACCGCTGTCAATTTTGAGAAGAACCACCTTCAAACAAGTTAATAGCAAGCATTTAAGGGGCCTGCTAAAAAGGAAGCTATTAGCGTTAGAGTAACGTAACCAGCCTGAATTCACCAAATTGTTCTCTGGACCTGAGGGTAGCCTCTTCTTCCTTGCTTCTCTCTTAATTCTCATCAGCAGGACTAGCGCTATCACTCGCTTCTTACAACGGGACAGATACAGGTTTGCTGCTGACCGAAAGGAGGAGGAACAGACTATGAAAGAGCTCCCGCTAAACGTTTTTAAAACTCCGCCTACGCCATAGCGCAGCGCAAATCGCGTTGTATCTGAAGGGCAACGCTGAGCCCAGCGGCAAGCGCCGTGCATACCGCGTACTGTGTGAAAGGCCCAATTACGCGGTCATTATGTGGGAAACACACCGCAATAGAATAAGAATAAGTTAAACGCTAACGTTATAGTTTGACCTCCTATTAACGTTCGCGCTCTTCCACTGATAAACATGGTATTAGCTTTGTGGCTAATCTAATATAGCAATGCATTAGCGGCTGTAAGTGATGTTACAGAATATTTAGAAGTAATAATGATAGGACCGTTAGCTAGAACTACCACACAGTTTTTATATACAGGGTATGAACTAAATCTACAATCATTTCACATGACGAACGACAGACTCACCATCAAAACAGTTGATCGCTTTCTTCTGTAGTGGACTTCTGGCGCTGTTGTTAACTCTGGAGCTGCAGAGCTCCCTCTGGTGGGCACACTATGCAACACTCATAACATGAGTGAAGCATGAGACTCTGTTTCTCATGTTTCATCGGCCGTTATAAATGCCGATGCAGATTTAAATGCAATTAGCTTATATCGGCCGATAATATCGGCCGGCCGATATATTGGTCGGGCTCTAGTGTGTAGTGTTTCTCCTCTCGGTGTGTTCTGAGTGACGGTGTGTGTTATCTCAGTGAGGGTTGTGTGTAGTGTTTCTCCTCTCGGTGTGTTCTGAGTGACAGTGTGTGTTATCTCAGTGAGGGTTGTGTGTGGTGTTTCTCCTCTCGGTGTGTTCTGAGTGACGGTGTGTGTTATCTCAGCGAGGGTTGTGTGTAGTGTTTCTCCTCTCGGTGTATTCCGAGTGACGGTGTGTGTTATCTCAGTGAGGGTCGTGTGTGGTGTTTTTCCTCTCGGTGTGTTCTGAGTGACGGTGTGTGTTATCTCAGCGAGGGTTGTGTGTGGTGTTTCTCCTCTCGGTGTGTTCTGAGTGACTGTGTGTGTTATCTCAGCGAGGGTCGTGTGTAGTGTTTCTCCTCTCGGTGTGTTCCGAGTGACTGTGTGTGTTATCTCAGTGAGGGTTGTGTGTAGTGTTTCTCCTCTCGGTGTGTTCTGAGTGACGGTGTGTGTTATCTCAGTGAGGGTTGTGTGTAGTGTTTCTCCTCTCGGTGTGTTCTGAGTGACGGTGTTTGTTATCTCAGTGAGGGTTGTGTGTGTAGTGTTTCTCCTCTCGGTGTGTTCTGAGTGACGGTGTGTGTTATCTCAGCGAGGATTGTGTGTGTGGTGTTTCTCCTCTCGGTGTGTTCTGAGTGACGGTGTGTGTTATCTCAGCGAGGGTTGTGTGTGGTGTTTCTCCTCTCGGTGTGTTCTGAGTGACGGTGTGTGTTATCTGAGCGAGGGTCGTGTGTGGTGTTTCTCCTCTCGGTGTGTTCTGAGTGGCGGTGTGTGTTATCTCAGCGAGGGTCGTGTGTAGTGTTTCTCCTCTCGGTGTGTTCTGAGTGACTGTGTGTGTTATCTCAGCGAGGGTCGTGTGTGGTGTTTTCCTCTCGGTGTGTTCTGAGTGACGGTGTGTGTTATCTCAGTGAGGGTTGTGTGTAGTGTTTTCCTCTCGGTGTGTTCTGAGTGACGGTGTGTGTTATCTCAGTGAGGGTTGTGTGTAGTGTTTTCCTCTCGGTGTGTTCTGAGTGACGGTGTGTGTTATCTCAGTGAGGGTCGTGTGTAGTGTTTCTCCTCTCGGTGTGTTCTGAGTGACGGTGTGTGTTATCTCAGTGAGGGTCGTGTGTAGTGTTTTCCTCTTGGTGTGTTCTGAGTGACGGTGTGTGTTATCTCAGTGAGGGTCGTGTGTAGTGTTTTCCTCTCGGTGTGTTCTGAGTGACGGTGTGTGTTATCTCAGTGAGGGTTGTGTGTAGTGTTTTCCTCTCGGTGTGTTCTGAGTGACGGTGTGTGTTATCTCAGTGAGGGTCGTGTGTAGTGTTTCTCCTCTCGGTGTGTTCTGAGTGACGGTGTGTGTTATCTCAGTGAGGGTCGTGTGTAGTGTTTTCCTCTTGGTGTGTTCTGAGTGACGGTGTGTGTTATCTCAGTGAGGGTCGTGTGTAGTGTTTTCCTCTCGGTGTGTTCTGAGTGACTGTGTGTGTTATCTCAGTGAGGGTTGTGTGTAGTGTTTCTCCTCTCGGTGTGTTCCGAGTGACGGTGTGTGTTATCTCAGTGAGGGTTGTGTGTGGTGTTTCTCCTCTCGGTGTGTTCTGAGTGACGGTGTGTGTTATCTCAGCGAGGGTTGTGTGTGGTGTTTCTCCTCTCGGTGTGTTCTGAGTGACGGTGTGTGTTATCTCAGCGAGGGTTGTGTGTGGTGTTTCTCCTCTCGGTGTGTTCTGAGTGACGGTGTGTGTTATCTCAGTGAGGGTTGTGTGTGGTGTTTCTCCTCTCGGTGTGTTCTGAGTGACGGTGTGTGTTATCTCAGTGAGGGTTGTGTGTGGTGTTTCTCCTCTCGGTGTATTCTGAGTGACGGTGTGTGTTATCTCAGCGAGGGTTGTGTGTGGTGTTTCTCCTCTCGGTGTGTTCTGAGTGACGGTGTGTGTTATCTCAGTGAGGGTTGTGTGTGGTGTTTCTCCTCTCTGTGTGTTCTGAGTGACGGTGTGTGTTATCTCAGTGAGGGTTGTGTGTGGTGTTTCTCCTCTCGGTGTATTCTGAGTGACGGTGTGTGTTATCTCAGTGAGGGTTGTGTGTGGTGTTTCTCCTCTCGGTGTGTTCTGAGTGACGGTGTGTGTTATGTCAGTGAGGGTTGTGTGTGGTGTTTCTCCTCTCGGTGTGTTCTGAGTGACGGTGTGTGTTATCTCAGTGAGGGTTGTGTGTGGTGTTTCTCCTCTCGGTGTGTTCTGAGTGACGGTGTGTGTTATCTCAGCGAGGGTTGTGTGTAGTGTTTCTCCTCTCGGTGTGTTCTGAGTGCCGTTGTGTGTTATCTCAGTGAGGGTTGTGTGTAGTGTTTGGCTGCACTAAGTCTGTTTTGAGCCATGTGTTAAGAGTTGTGTTGCTTGGAATGCGTTTTGCAGCTGATGTGAACTGTTTAGCTCAGGTGACTGTTGCTAGTGCAGACTGTAGTTAGAGTTTTTGCACATGTAGCTTCAGTTGTGCTCACTGTCATTTAGCAATCGAAAAAAAACTGTAAAATAAGAACAAAATTCATAGTATTAAAATAATCTAGATCAATATATATATATAGATTATTTTAATAGCATACCTGTCCATATTTATTCCTCTTGTGAAAGTGAACATATGTGCAATGTATCATCACAAAACATTAACTGTCTAAACAGCTCTTAATCTGACATTTATCATGATATTCTGATTTGTTCTACACTGCATAATTTAGCCCCAAAGCAATTGCTAAACTGTCAAGTATTGTGTTGATCAAACACAATCAGATAAGTATGTTCTAAAATACAACGTTGCATCTTTCTCATTGGAAAGCCATGTGTAGATTACTTTCTCACTTCATAATCAAGACTGAATCCTCTCTGGAGATATTTTTTAGGCCGGAGACGGCAGACTAGTATTTGAACAAACTCTTTAGGGAAGCACCACAATTGCAAACCTCATTATGTCAAACCATCACGATTTCAATCAGCCTTTTGGATCACCTTGAAAAGACAAGTTAAGCCAGCTAACAACAAAATATCGTTGCTTTAAACTCAAGTGTCAAACGCCAAGCAGAAAACACCTCCATCTGATCCCATGGATCACTCTTACAGGGTTCAGGCCGTGTAGGTCCGAGACAGCCAGTCCTTGAGATCGAGATCTCTCTGAAACACTAGATATCAGGTGTTCCAGCTTTACACATCAAACATGTTGAGAGCCCTCCTGCTGAGACCATACGAAAGGCTATCAAGCGATAAGCGTAATCATTTCACAAAACAAACACTTCAATGAGAGTGCTCATGCATCTCCAGAGCCTTATTGAATGCAGTCTTCATTCATACATCTATGGATTGCCCATGTCTTAATGAATGAGTAATTACACTTTCAACACTTTCGATTTTCCTACTGAACGCAAATGAAATGTCTGAGGTTTCCATCTGATTAAAGTGATTTGTAGTACAGCACTTGTGTTTTGTTTATGTGTAAATCAGTATCGACTTGCTGATCAGTCAATCGGTCCAGAGTCCAGTTTAGTTGAAACACACAAAATATAGAATATCCACTATGTTTATCACTCTATACTATGTATTTACTACTATTCAAAATTTTGGTTCCAGAAATGTTTTGGATTTCTTCCATTCGCCAAAGAATCCTGAAAAATATATAGAATGGTTTCCACAAAAATAATAAGCAGCACAACTTCAACTCTGATAATAACAGAAAAAATTTAACTTTCTTGAACATTACAATGGTTTCTAAAGGTCATGTGACACTGAAGACTGGAGTAATGATGTTGAAAATTCAGCTGTGCATCACAGAAATAAATTACATCTGACAATATATTTAGACACTAACCGTTTATCAAATCTAAAAAGCACTCAAGGCCATACTATTCTACTATCAGATATAATTTAATTCACGTTCACAATTCTAGGCCTTGAATGGAGTTTAAGAGCAAAACAGCAATGAGAGAAACATCACAAAGTGAGGATGCTTTTGTTCCCCTCTGAGTATTGTTTTACACCAGCAAAAGTGAGTCTGTTAAGTTGAAACAGACATTGTTGACTCTTGGCTCGCTTTCTCTGGCTCCTGTGCAAGCGGCTTTGGGCGCAGCTCACGGTTTCGGCCTTTAAAAGAGACTTGTTATAATGTGGACGGTGTAACTAGGGAAGTGGATTCAAATTAACTCCTGTCGTGGGTCAAACGCCCCGGACCCGTTCCAGCCAGACGCTCACAAACATGACAGCAACAAGGTCTTTCTAACGATGCGACTAGCGCTGTGATCTCACGTCTGTGTGTTTACACAAATTATTTATTTCTCTGTATTTCTCCTGGCTGGATTTAGGGAATAATTAGTTTGGCGCTCCAGCTCAGTGGCGGTGACATTTCCCTCACTGCTCCACATTCATTCCCCAAATGCACGATTGAGGATGTGCACTATTTGAGCCATTTGAGAAGGAAACGAGGTCTGACAGCACTGCTGGAGCAGCACATCTGAGCTCTAAGACCTGAGGAGTTTAATAGACAGCAGCCATCAATAGAGACTCATGATTACCTAACATTTCACCTTGCTCTCGAGACATGCACTCAGGTGTGCAGACCACCCCGGTACAACATCTACATGCTCGACTGCTGAGAACGTTGAGATATGGAAGCCTTGAGAAGTCATGCATTGTCATGTGATCTCAACAAAACACAAGCAGTTTTCTTTTGGTCTGGAGGTAACAAAAGCCATGTCTGTTTTATACGGCTGCATCACGGTTGATCAGTGTTTTACTGAAGTTAAAAGAGCTCTAGTGATCGAGCACTTCCACATCCGTGTTTTCAGACACTTCAGAAAGAGCCTACAGCTGGCTGTAGAAGAGACTACAGTGACTCATTTGGTCAAATGTATTGTCAGCCAACATATAGAAGATGGGATATAAATGGATATAAATGTATGCTTGACAGATGCAGACTAAATATTTAGCAGCTGACCAGAGAAACAGTGAGTAACAGGTTCAGACTGTTAGAAAATTAAGTCAAGAAAACAAGAAAAATAAACACACACAAGTCAATTATGGCCACCAAGGCTGCATTTACTTGGTCAAAAACACTTTAAAACATTAATATTGTGAAATATTATACATATTAATTGAACTGTATATATAGTAAAATGTTGGTTATTTCTGTGATGTGCAGCTGTATTTTCAGCATCATTCCTCCAGTCTTCAGTGTCACATGATCATCAGAAATCAGAATAATATGATGATTTACTGCTCAAGAAACATTTCTGATTTTTTTTCAAGTCACAGGGGATAAGCTAAACAAAAAATAATATAATGAAAAAATAACAATTAAATGTTCTAAATTAAAAAATTTTTCTTCCCTATTTTAAATTTGTATGTTTTCATAGTTTGCATCGTTCCTTATAAAGGCAAATTAATCACAAAGTGATCAGGAGTTATGCTGATATTGGCCAAAACCTCACTCTGTCTTGGGTATTTCCAAAATGTAGCGGTGCACTAAAGAAGCTCAAATGCCTACAGATAAGATAATTTCTGTATTAATAAAAAGACCTTCAATTCGCTAATGAATTACACTGTATTAATTGGAAGATTATTATTACTGCATGTATATGATTAAAAACCTATTATCATTATAACATTTATTGCAGACTGTTTTTAAGCACTTTGCTGTTATTTTAGTGTGCGCATCTTAAAACTGATAACAGTCAAAAGCACCACTTGGCTTTGCACATTAATTCATAACACTAGTGAGCAAACTTGATGAACTCACACACACTGACGTGTATTACATTAATATCCATGCCGTGCTGCTCTGAACTGCAGGGATCTGGAGAGACTGCGATGTGCCTGAGCAAACCCCAGTGTGACACTGTGAGAATGACATGAAAGCAGCAGCACTTCAGCTAATGCTCAAACACAAGGGTCAGCCATCCCGATAAGCTGCTCTGAATCTCATATCAGCAGCTCAAACACAGGATCATCATCGTCTCGCGCTCTCAGGTCCAGTCACTGATTCCTATTGTGCATCGTTCATACTGTAAGAACGCAGACTCAGTAATATATATATATATAGTGTTCCTGTAGCTCAATTGGTAGAGCATTGCGTTATCAAGCGTAAGGTTGGGGGTTCGATTCCCCCCGGGAACACATGATAGGTAAAAATTGATAGCCTGAATGATAAAAGCGTCTGCTAAAAGCATAAATTGTGACGAGCGTCCTAGGAGGAATCAGCGTCGCCCTGGCAACCAACGGCATACACCTGCACGTCCTTACTGCTGGCTGATCGGTCACAGCTGCATCTCATCAGAACAAGGCTCTTTAGCAGCACATGCTGAGCAGACAAGACAGACACTTGTCTCGAGCCGAAGGCAAGCTGGATTAACCCTTTCTCTCATTTCTCTCCAGAAAGCAGTGAGTGACCGACAGCCCAACCACTTTGGAGCACATTTGGACAACCACTTTCACTTGGATTGAGCACTGAAGAGCACCGTGAGCACCAGCCTCCACGCACCGGCTTGCAGTGGTGGAATGTAACGAAGTATTTGAACTTCGTTACTGTACTTAAGTAAATTTTTACGTATCTATACTTTACTTAAGTAAAACAAAAATAATGCATACTTATACTTTTACTCAAGTAGATTTTTGCGTGTCATTACATCCTTCCGAATCTTGCATAAAAAAAATGTTGGTCGACTGACGTTTTGGTGTTGCTGGCCAATGCACGTTGAAACAGATCGGAGATCTGATTGGTCAAAGAACTCACACGCTCAGCGTGCGTTTTGAAACAACACAAGCGGAACTGATGTAAATCGAGGAAAAGGACACGGTGGACACCAAATATCAAACATGGACGAAGAGCCAACAACGTCGACTGAGCTTTAGCCTGTGCCCTGCAGCTCTGATTCTGAGAGACATCCCTGGCCTTATTTAAGCAAGTTATTTGAATTTAAAGGTTTAAAGAATGACTCCTGGCGTTTTCAATGTGTCAAGTGCCTACCTCAACGCAAGAACTGTTGGCATTTAAAAACTCCCCTTCAAATTTGAAGAAACATATAGAGGTAAGACATGCAATGCTAGTTATTAATATTTAAGTTACAAACTTGCTATGACATGGTGCTATGACTGTTATAGAAAAACGGATGTCAACATAACAAAAATATCACACCAGTATAATATTTGTTTGACGTAAGTGAGTGGTACCCTAACAGGGCAACTTCTTTAGCTGGTTATTAGCACAGCAGGGACGATAGCTTGCTAGTACGTTACATTTTTGGAGATGAGCAAACTACTGCTATATCTGTACATTCGTAGTTGGCTAAAATAGCTGTTTGTTTTGACTTGATGAAAAAATGTTCAAACTTTTTATACGGCGTCGGCCCCTAGCTTCTTTACCATTCAACATTGGGTATTTAGTTGACATTCACAAGTAAGCATGCAGGCAAAACTATATCTTGGTTTGATTCGATTGTGAACAATTTTGCACTATGACAGTTGTTTTTCGTCAATATCATGACATTTTTTAGAATTTGCAAACATATCTCTATATATATATATATATATATATATATACACACACACAGTACAGGCCAAAAGTTTGGACACATTACTATTTTTAATGTTTTTGACAGAAGTTTCTTCTGCTCATCAATCGTAACATCTGTCTTTATATTGACTTCATTGTTTTTCACATAGGTTCTGTTTTTTTTGTCCTGTTAATGTTAGGTTGATCAGAGTTCTAAATAGCAATATTGCTTGCATGTTTTAAGAGAAGCACTCACTCATTTTTTTTTCTCATTCTAATGTGTTCTACATTATTAGCCTAATGCTTTTGGATTTTCTGTAATCAATGGAGTATAAGCCTCAAATGCAGTTTTAGCTACGTTTTCCCCATGCAGGCCAAGGTAAAGGACTAAAGCAACTGTTGTTGAGCAGAATAAACTGGTCATACAAATTTGATTAAAGTGTTCAGAATAACACTCACCTGTGTACTTTTGAGTTTTTTTTACTGCTCTTAATAGTATAGTAAAAATAAAATAAATTGTATGTCATAATTGGCTTAGCTTAATTATTATTTAATGAGTAATAAGTAAATAACCAGATTTTTACAGTGTCAGTATTGCACAACAACTCTTTCCAGTACACAATAGATATTGTTTGTGATTGTTACAATTGAACAGCCCAGACATTGAGACAACTGATTGTACTTTTACTTAAAAAAATACTTTAAAGTAAATTTAAAAGTATGTACTTATGACTTTTACTTAAGTAAGATGTTGATGTAGTAATTATACTTTTACTTAAGTAAAAGTACAACTACCCTGCAAAATATATACTTAAGTACTGAACTTAAGTACTTCCTCCACCACTCCCGGCTTGCCATCCTGCACCTATTATTATTGTAAATAAACAATAAAAAAAAAAATATATATATAATATATATTAGGGGTGTATCGATTCTCTCGATGCATCGATTACAAACCCTGTCGATTCATATGCATCGATCTTGAAACATGATCGTGAATCACCGATCTTGGACCGCAATCGATTCAAAATGCTAAGAATCGAATGAATCGCGATTTCTATAGCGATTCAATACTTTCAAAATGTATACACATTAAATTACTACACGCACGAATTAATGGAGACCTTGAAGAGTGTTCGTGAATCCTCTTATCTGTCCTTCACGCGCTCCACTGTTTACCGACTGAGACTGTCACAGGATTGCGCTCGCGCTCCGTTCGTCTCTGACGCAGCTGACGTGCGATCTATAGGACTCGTGGCCAGTAATGCTAACGTGAAGTAGTTTTACTTTTCTGTAGTTTGTCAATGGCTCTCTGCATCTTACCGACGGAGTTACCGGAGCCGTCAACAGCTGTGTTTATTGCATGGATGGAGCAGAAATGTAAGTGTCTAAATCATACGCACAGATCCATTGAATGATAAATGTTTTTAAACAATGCGGATGAACCCAATATACGAAGGAAACTTTTAAAATTAACCACAGCATTAACAACGACCTTGAAATAAGAACGCAAGATTTATCTGATAATATGCATGAAAGTAGCCTAGCGTTTGTTTCATTAGCAAACAGACATCTGGCGCGTTTTCTCTCAGAATCATTCGCTGATGGAGAGGAAAAGTTCAATAGAGATGAAGACGTTTTCACACTGAAAGAGAAGCGATCTTGCTCTCATAGACGTGCCAGGCTATATCTGCAGCTAAACTGAATAAAAGCAGAATGAACTGATGAAACTAAAAAAAACCCACAAACAATTTATGAATGATGCAGTGCTAATTGACATTTATTACAGTACAGAAACTATAAAGTATATTTTCTACCTTATTCTGTGCAGAAAATTTAAATAATTGCTAATTAAATGTAGCCTAGTATATAAAACAATCATAAAATTGCCATTAGGAAAAAAATATCGATTACAAATGATTGATTATTGTCCAGCAGTGTATTTGATTTATTACAGCTAATTAAAAGTAATTAAAAAAGAAGATAATTCCTTGTAAAAAAATAAAAAATAATAATAATTATTATTATTAATATTATATGGGCTACATACATAAAATGATTGTATTTGACATTTCTGTCACTTCTGAAATTATGGCTATGCCCCTGGTGTGACAAAATGTTAGCTTATACATAATACTCTTTAAGCTCTTTTTTTAAAAACTTGGCTTACATACATTTTTACGTATGCCATGTCGTATCATTAAACTAGCATTTAACAATGGACAAAAGGTTTTTTTCTTTATAACCTATGGTTCTCTAACCATAAATGCTACTGTAATTTGCCCCCTGACTAAGCATTTAAAGAATTTAGTAGAAGCATTTAAATAATCCCGTGAATGCACTTAAAGAATGCAGAATCGAATCGTTATAATCGAATCGAATTTAATTGTGAATTGAATCGAATTGAATCGTTCTAAATTTGCAAAAATTGTTCTTGAATCGAATCGAATCGCTGCCTTGCCAAAGATTCACAGCCCTAATATATATATATATATATATATATATATATATATATATATATATATGAAGAGTTTGGTTCCAAAACACAATAAATCCATTCTGATTAATTTGAGTAAAAATGTGTTGTGGCAAGATGAAAACCCCTTTTTTCTGTTTCAAACTTTCACATAGCATTTTTAGGTTATAATAACCAAATCCAGGTTTTGATTTTCCAAGATTTATTACTTTTTTTTTTTCTCCCCAAAAGGCAATAAATCCATTGAAATCAATATGAAAGTAATTTTTCATATTGAAACTGGTGAAAATACACAACAGAGTAAGTTGATCCACATCTGACAGCCTCTAATCTTGGTCAATACTAGTCTTATAAACAGGCACAGGACTAAAAATACATCCATCAGTCATTGCTTTCAAAATGAATCAGCGGGTCAGCTTGTTAATGATATAAATTAATTACAGCAATAAAATAAAATTTCATCATGAACATGAACAATATCACATTAGACCACAGAAATTCCAAAATGATATTTCCCTTACATTCAACTTCCAAATTCATCTTTGCCATGTTACATTCATTTAGTTGACTAGTGCTATGTGCTGTATTAACAAAAACATAAATGGCATTAATTAAAACTCTAACACTGACAAGCTACATAATATCGCGTTCATAATCGAATGTGATTCATTTAATGAGCGTGATATAGCATAGCTTGTCAGTGATCAGAGCACCATTACTGTCTAGAGTGCGTGGAATGGTGTGCTGTGATTGGTTGAGCGAATATATTGCATTCTACAAAAAAAATGGAGACTGGAATTGTCACGGTTTGGAAAAAAAAGGGAGAAAACATGACCTAATAACTCTGCGAATATCGCATTTTGCGTAAAATTAAAAATGGACTTTTCAATATTAACCAGATACAATACTGATTTTGACGGAAATGGAGTTTATCACATTTTGGAACCAAACTCTTCACATATACACACACACACACACACACACACACACACACACACACATATATATATATATATATATATATATATATATATATATATATATAGACTGTTTCATCGGGCGCACGCGCCTGGACCTAAGTTAACTTCCGGTCTGTGTTGTGTATATCGGTCTTCTGCCTAGCGGTGCCGTCTACAAACGCAGTTAAAGTCAAGGTGATGAGTAGACTGAAGTTGGGCTCAGGAGGTTGTGCTGTGGGATGTGTTTCCCATACATTTATTTATTTTTGGAGACTCGCCACAATTTTAAAACTGATCGATTTTCAAAAAGGCTTCGTTGAATAAACATGAGTAACGTTATGTACTGCACGTTTAATCATAACAATTCCGTACATTTATATGTTTAAATATCAAAACGAGGCACGGGTGTTTTTATATCGCTGTATTTCTGAAGGAAGACTTGCGTGTTATATGCCTGATAAAGCAGCGTGTGAGCGTACCAGCTCTGCTTTGTTTACAGCTGTTACTGGGGAAACCTCTATTTCTCACGCTTTATGTCTATGCTTTAAAACATCTCCTGCTGGCAAAGAATGAATTAGCATTTTCATTAAGCCCTCCTGATCCACGCAGCAAACATATTTTGTTTGTTATAAAAAAATATCTACTCTAGAGGGACTTGGCTGTTGTTATTGATTCTATTTGGAAGTCTACCGGAAGTTAAGTTAGGTCCGCAAAAGCGCGCATGCGCAGTAACATTTGTTTATGTTGTTACCGTTGAAACCGTCTATATACACATATACAACTATATATATATATGTGTATATGTGTATATATATATACACACACACAGAGGTGGGTAGAGTACCCAAAAACTGTACTCAAGTAAAAGTAAAAGTACTTCTAGAAATATTTACTCAAGTAAAAGTAAAAGTACTAGTCTTGAATAGTTACTTGAGTAAGAGTAAAAGAGTATCAGATAAAAAATCTACTCAAGTAGTTAGTTACTAGTTACTTTGGGTCATATATACTGAGCCTATTTTTATTTAGATATATAGATAAAATGTATGTAATATATGTGTGTGTGTATAAATGTATATATTTCATCAGCCTTTACTCCAATTTATGTAATTTATTATAAAACCCTGTCTGTTTACTAAAGTAACAGGTGTCATGCCATAACATATTTTTAATACGACTGACTTTATATTAAATGTGAATTTAACATTGAAAGTTAATGTGATATAAATATTGCTACTAATCTTTCATTGTTCAGAAAGAGAGCAAATAACATTTACATTATTAAAGATCATTTTCACTGACAGTCTAGATTTAAATCACTCTCAGAAACTCCCATTAAAATCACTGAAACTGTTAACACTGTGAAATCAATATCTTAATTAAAGATTCGTACACACATCTGCACTTTGTTGTTTCTGACGAGAGAATTCGCCAGAAAGAGGTATTCAGTCAGTGAGCGAGTGAAGGAAGCACCGGCATTTGAGCGATGACTCATCTGAACACCTCTGATTGGCCAATGCTTTAATAAGCTCAAAAGAATCATGTGTGATTGGTTATAATGCGCAGTGCTGTATAAACGCATCTATCTCTGGCTCAGCGCCAGCAAGCGATCACAGATCTTAATTTAGCAGCTGAAGATAAGACTTGCTCAACATACTCGCACTGGTGTGATTGTATTAAAATTAATAAAATCTTAATCGGCTATTTTTTGTCTTTTGGAAGCTGCATTCAACTTGACTCCCCTCTGTTATAAGCCACACACGTAGCTAATAATAGCCTTTGCATATTTGCTTTCAATTCAGTGCAGTTCCATAGCCACGTTTTCAACGCTCTTTCTGTTCTTAAACGTTACAACTCTGAGTGAACCGCTTCAGACACTCACCTCATGCGGCAGGGAACTGAACGAATCATTCAAACTGATTCATGAACCAATTCACTCGTTAGCCAATTGGTTTGATCAAGCCTTTGAACAGAGTTGACTCAAAAGAATGAATCATTCGCGAATGGGCATCGCTCATTGCACAGAGAAAAGTAGACGGCGCGTTTGGAACTGAAGCATTTATAACATTTATTGCATTAAGATAAAGTAACGAGAGGAGCGTCGCCCACAGTAACGAAGTAAAAGTACAGATTTTTCCCCAAAAATTTACTCAAGTAAGAGTATAAAGTACTCATCTTTAAATATACTCCGAAAAGTATTAGTTACCCCAAAAAATTACTCAAGTAAATGTAACGAAGTAAATGTAACTCGTTACTACCCACCTCTGCACACACACACACACACACACATATATATATATATATATATATATATATATATATATATATATATATATATATATATATATATATATATATATATATATATATATATATATATACACACACATATATATATATATATATATATATATATATATATATATATATATATATATATATATATATAGGGTTCATACAAATGAAAATTCAGGACTTTTCATCAGGACTAAAATCAGAGGATCCACTTATCAAACAAAATGGCACAAATGAAGAGTCACACAAATCAAAACAATACAGTTGTATTTTGAAATGTTTTAACTAATCAAGGGCCGTGACTAATCATTATTTTGGTAACCATTAGTACAACTATTTATATATAAACTAACGATGAGGCAATAATTACTGTTTCAAATAAAGTATCAAAACCAAGTTATTACATGGTTTTATTGAACAATCCTGATAAAATAGGCCTACATATCCATGTAATTTTAATATTTGCCCACCTGCAATCTCAGAGCGAGGGTTTGAACTTTAATTTGTAATCGCGATGTACAACAAATCGCGTACTTAGAAATATGTTGATGAATTCTCCTGTGTTGGCATAGGTTTATAAATGATTTACCTTACAAATCTAGTGAGATAACATGCACTGTTTTCGCAAAAGAATGTTAAGCTACAGGAAGAGTTTGTGTCCTGAGTTGCTGAGATGGAGATGCACTCCACACTTGTAAATGATAACAGTGCAACACAAAACGTGACTTTATTTGCATTCCCAAATGAAACCCAAATGAACAGCACATGCAATTTAAGACCGAACAATATAATGCAAGCACCATCCAAAGTTTCACCACAAACACAACTTATACTAATATCGCGAGACCACTTTTCACCTCAAGCAGTAATATTGCGAGATCTCGTGCGCTGATTAAAGTCAGGAGAAACGGCTCTGTATTTATATCAGATGCACTGCATCATTTATTTTGCGTTAAAATATTGTTTTATATAGGATAAAAAAAATAACAACACTTATTTCATATATACTGCCCTTTAAAAATTCAAGTACTTTTCCAAGTACCTTCTCAAAAATATGGCTGTTTTCAAGGGTTTTCCAGGACTTAAGTTTCAAAAAGTCCAATAAGTACTTCAAGCACCTAGTACAATGTATATATAAAACCCTAAAACCACATTTAAAGCCATATAAATGGTTCAACAGTGGGTCTGGCTGTGCATGGCTGGACAGCGGTTAAAATCTCAAGATCTGTTGGAGAGCAGAATGATTGCTTGATTTATAATGACTTCAAATACTTCTGCATTAATTATGTAATTACAGGCACAGCAGAGCTCATGGCCATCTTTGAAGTAATAGTCCATGCTGCCTAAAGACCAAATCCATGTGAGATTGAAGCTCGTTTGACTAAATGAACAGTGTGTCGTTTCCTTTAACTGGTCGGTGTTTGATCTGGAATTGTTACGGACAGAAACAACCTCTTTACTCGTACCGATGTCTGCATAAAGGGTTCAAAAAGAGATACGTTTTTTCCAACCTGAACAGCGTTCTAGGACAAGACCTAATTAAAATGTGACTTTCATTTCTTTGTGAAGTTTGTTACAAAGAAAAAAAAAGAGCCATTTATTGACTCAACATTAAAAGTGCTGCACAGAAAGTGACGAGTCAGGAGGAGTTCAGATATACATGTTAAGAGTTAGACATTGTGTTACAGCAGTGAAATGGAAAGACTACACTGTGGAAAAAATAGAAGAAGCAATTTTAATGGTAAAAGACCTATACTATTGTAAAAACCTCTTTTTTGGATAATGGTAAGCTCTCTTACTCTATATAGTGAAAAACTGTACTGGACTGTAATTTTAAGGTAAAATACTGGCAAAATATACAGTTTTTGGAAGTGGAAAAAGAACAAGTCATCTTAAAATGTACAATGAAAAAATGTAAACTGACATTCCCAGAATTCTCTGTTTGACAGCTCATATTTTAAAAGTGTTTTATTGAAATAACTGTTTCGTCTTGATTATTCTTATCAGTCGTTGCAGCTAGTGGACTTCGACCAGCATGAAGTTTTTTTTTTTAAAGACGCAAACGTTTCACTGAATGGTCTCATGTGACGCGTGTCGTATATGTGTTTATCCATGCATTATTTAAAAAATATATGACTGCGTATTTATGAAAGACTATTAGTGCCACACTTCACTCTTGACTCTCTCAGTTATAGCTGACAGAAATCAATATGAATTAATAATGCAACACAAAATCCAATCCATGTACTTTCTTCTCTGAGTTGAATGTATCCGCTGTGTTTGTAAAAAAAGAAATAAATAAAAATACACACTGCTACTTTTTGGGGGATTTATAGGGATTTCATGTCCACGTTTTATTTATTTTTATTTCTCAAAACTGTATATACATATATACCGTTTTTCCCTCCAGCTTGCCCAGGGGATGTGCCTTTGTTACTGTTCAGAGATGTCTGACATATTCACACAGAGAAGGGCCATTGCCCTGAAATGAAACACCATTTCCAACCCATTTTACTTTTGTAATGGGAATGCGTTTCAGAGTAAACCGGAATACTCAATGGAAGGGATAGGGAAGTAGGTTGGAGCATCGAAGAATGCATGAAAATCTCTGAATCTAAATGCACCAGACACATCCTCTATTTATCCTTTATCTGTCTACATTCAAAACCAATAACATATGTCACAGACACATGAATGCAGATCCTAAATGGGTTCATCTGTGGAGAGGAAAAACACTTGTTTTCCTTTTTCTGTGCAGAATCAGAACTGGCAGATGAGGATGTTAATGCTTAGTTAATGAACAAATGAGTGGGGCGGGAAATGAGTTAAGAGTTTACTGACACACTGTCATGCTGTTTGTTTACCCACCAGAGGTGCTCCTCTTTCTGCAGTCTTTCCCCTATTAACTTTAATTAATCACACCAAATTAATTAACAGAGCTTAATTATTCCCGAGGAGGAAATGGAGGGCCTCTGTGGAGAAACCTGAATTCTCAAATGCATTGCTTGCACTGAAACCAGATGCTGGTGATGATGATGCTTGGTCATTTTGTAGAAAGTAGGTATATGGTATATGATTAGGGCTGTCACTTTTGTGAAAAAATCATTTTTGATTTTTAAGACATAAGTGTTCACTGAATCGATTGTAAAATCGATTTTCCATGTCTAAAAAAAAAAGACGTTTCCTTTTTCAACGCCAAATAACGGACGAACGTAAAAAGAGCACTGGAAACGCACAAGTCAGCGATATTTCTTATTTATTGGCATGAAGTTTCGTGCAGAATAACAAACAGCAACGGGAGTGCAACATTCTCGAAAAAATATATATGCAGAGGGGACGACTGCCATAACAAAAGAAAAACATCACTGCAGGCTTCAACCCGGCTGCATTTATGATTTAGGCAATTCAAAAATATCTAAGATTATTTTAAACAATGATTCAATCCATTTCAAACAACTGATGTCCCAGGGACACTCAGGTACAGCTGCGCAAGGTGGGGGTATTACTGCCAATTTTCCATCACAAAAGCCGGTCGCTGTCAGCTTGCAATGGTCCTTTTCATAACTCAGAGTCTCCTGTAACTAGATGCGCGAATGAGCCGAATTCGCCTCTACTGTGCCGCGAGACCTCCAGACGCGTCTAAACGTGTCTTTACATTGACTTTACATTGAAATCATTCGCGACAGACGCTCTATTCGCGTTTGGTGTGAACGCAGCATAAGAGGTTGCTTTCGACGTCACTGGGTCTTATAGGCGAGTAAAACTGCTGGTATTTTCTGTCTAGCTTTCGCAACGCATACTGCACTTTCGGAATACTTTTTCTGCTTGTTTGTGAGCCTTGTTACATCTATATTTTTTAATTGTTTAATTATTTTAAAATTAATAGTGTACATATTTGGTTAAAATCGATTCCCTATTTTCATTTTCGAAACTTTTTTTTGGTTGGTCCGATCGAATGTGCAATCGATTTTCGAACTAAAAGTGACAGCCCTATATATGATATGACTAGTTATATCAATTAAGAGGGACAATTCATTATTTAAGAAACTTACTTGATAATGGATTTTTTTTTCTTTTATGTCCTAATAGTTTGAATAGCCTGTAAAGTCACTGGTATGTGGCAAGTTCAATACACAAGACATGTAACAAACAATATGAAAATATCTTGCATTTAAAGCTATATATCTCAATAAATAAATAAATAAAATAAAAATAAAATCACACATGGATCACACATCATTTCAGTCCCTTTATTCTTCAGTATTATTTACATTTGTAATTAAATTGAATAAAAAAAATCAAATTCAGTAAACGGAAATAAACAATAATGATATTATTGCTAGTAACGAGTGTACTGAAATTGCCTTAGAAAGTTTCATATCTGGCAAAAACCTTCCATAATGTATTTCCAAGAAATAAACTGTAAGTAATTTTAAGGTTTAAGACTCCAGAAAAGTACTGCTGTCAAGCGTATTGAACGAAACCCTCTAAAGAGTGAATAGACTCATAGAAACCCTAAGAAATGAGAGAATTAATAAGATGTTTGATCCTGCTGGCAGCTCAAACTGTTTAGCACTAGAGGGCACAGACTGCTTCCATGTCAGCCAACTGGCTTTCAATTTCTTTGTTCTGTGCTTGACGGATTACCACAGAAATTTATACCAGACGGCAACAAATTGCTGCATTTTAGTGGAGCAAGTGCTGATGATCAGCATATTTTTTTATTTGTATAATGCATTTTACTGTTTGCACACTTTTTTGTGAAACTGACTATAAAAGGTGTGCTGTTTTGACAAGTTCAAGCCAAATACTGCACGCAGAAGAATCTCTGAACTAACTGATTTTTAATTGTCTCTAACGTAGGAAGTATTTGCTTACAATGTTTGCATATGATTTAAATGCCTTTGCTCTGTACACAAAGATAATCTCAAATAAAACTCCAATTAGTTTAAATGTTAAAGTCTGTGCAGTGAAACTCATAACAGGCATAGTGCAACTTGATATGTACAAAAATACAGATAGAACAAATTCTTATTCACATTCTCTGAAAAAGGCCTTAAACAAAGTAAAAGGCCATGAAATATAGAAGAGACAGACATGGAGAATGATGAGAGAAATAATAGAAAGCAGCAGACAGAATATATGCTTTAATGTATTCCATATGCAGGAGATTTAAAGAAACAAATCCTTTCATTACGGGTCTGGTTTGCTTCAAGGAAGTTTGTCTTTGCTAGTGAATGTCAAAAATCTGTTCTGGCGCAGTGGTTCACACACTCACTCTTCAACATATATTCTGATTAATAGACTAGTGACAGACAGATGTATAGACAAAACTAATAAGTCTGCCAATATTTGGCTATTAGGACATTATTTGCATAAATCAGTAACCATGCCTATTTCTATTATTTTTCTTACATCATACACACACAAAA
Organism: Carassius carassius; assembly: GCF_963082965.1. NCBI lineage: Eukaryota > Metazoa > Chordata > Actinopteri > Cypriniformes > Cyprinidae > Carassius > Carassius carassius. The sequence goes on along the minus strand of NC_081787.1, from coordinate 1,931,639 downwards.
AAAAGCAACACGTTGACAAATTTTTATTTTTTGATCAAACGAGTGATTTTATCATTTCAATATATAAAGCAAAAAGTAGATGAATGACTAAGCCAATAAGTGCTCCTCTGCAACTTATTGCAACACTGGTTCCCGAGTAAACCTGTTCTGAGCTGATAAACGGTCCGGACTGCACAGCTAATGCACCGGCAGAAAAAAAATGGTTGCCTACAAGCTTACCTTGCACAAAGAAAGGCTATTTGCTTGCAGTTAATTAGTCATTTTAGGTTAACAGCCAGGGTCACTGAACAAATGATTGAGTGACTCTTCTTTGGTTAAACAGATTTAAACTATTTAAATCACTGGGAGCAATCAAAGTGCTGACAGCTACTAATAAAAAAGTGGCAAAACATACAAAGGTGAATGAATGTGAAAGAGTACAATGACACAGGCACAAGTGAGCAAATTCAACAAAAGGCAGCATTGTATGCAAATCAGGAACCAGGAGAAAAAAAGGCATTATTGTTTTTATGATTGTTTTTTGGCAGTCTGTTGGCATGTTCCTTGGAGAAAGAAACACTACTTAATTCGTGGGTTTTTTTTTTTTCATTTTGAAGTTGCACCTGTCAGGAGGCTCTTTCAAACTTTGCACTTGAAACAAATGTCAACACATATCTGAAGCCTCTAATTAGAGCACCTGCTTCCTGTCTTGACACAAGACTTCTTCTAATCATATGACAGCCCATATATTATGCATTCAATGACAGGAATTTAATAAAACAAACATCATCATGGCGTAACCCATCAAATCTTGGACATGCTAAATTATTTCACCATTTAAAGTGTATAGTGGCAATTTGGGTTGACAGTAAGTGTTAATATGGAAATTAGGTCATTCCACGTTCAATTAACTTTCTGGTTTAATTTAGAATTGGCCTTGGTATAAATCCCTTCAAAGGATGTGCCCTCCCATCGTGCTTTTTAAAGACATATCACTTAAACCCGAAGGAAGAAGATGAAAAGTGACACCTTCATTCTTGGCAAATAACATCAGGTGCTTACTGACTCACTACTTACAATGGTTCCATGAAGAGCCTTTAACGTCCATAGAACACCTATTTTGGGTTCCACACAGAAGCTTACAGAACTCAACCATGAACTTTGTGTCAGTACGTCATAAATAGAACTAGGCAGTAGTTTACTGTCTGGGATTTGTCGCATCACCGCACTGCATCCAGTGTATATCACTTATAATAATCGGTTCAATAGTATTTTAATGCATTGCGCCACACCGCTTGAATACACGCTGCAAGAGTATTCTTTAAGAACAGTTCATTGAGAGGTTCTTTGAGGAATCTAAAGTAGTTCCTCAAAGAACATTTTGCTATAAATTAAAAGATAAAAAAATCACTTGTGATTGTTGTGATTGAACACATGTGGCGGTCATTGACAGAGACAATAGTGTGATGAAACAGCAGATCCATTAAGCTGGGTTGGTTTAATGTGTCGGATGAGATGTTTTGATAGAAACGCATTGTGTCAGAGCGAATGGCTGCTCCTTGCACCATTACACCACAGCAACTGTTTGCTGCAGACAAATGTACACACTCTTCACAACAACACAAGCCTGCTTGGCTAATGTTTTCCTGACATAAGATGATTCGTAGAACGTATGCACTGACAATGACTCCGCTTGAGAAGGAAACAAACCATCAGTCATCATGCAGTCATCAGATAGGGTAAGGATAGAAAGTGATAATAATTTGAGGTGGATCTATTTAAAAAAAAAAAAAAAAAAAAAAATAAATTAAGCCCATGGAACATCTGAAGGAAATGAAAAAGAAAAACAGACAAAAGAAAGTGGATGCAAAAATACCTCTTAACTGAGTGTGGAGCCTGGAAAGCATCAGAGAGAGAGAGAGAGAGAGAGAGAGAGAGAGAGAGAGAGAGAGAGAGAGAGAGAGAGAGAGAGAGAGAGAGAGAGAGAGAGAGAGAGAGAGAGAGAGAGAGAGAGAGAGAGAGAGAGAGAGAGAGAGAGAGAGAGAGAGAGAGAGAGAGAGAGAGAGAGAGAGAGAGAACAAGAGATGAAAATACTGTAGCCACTGAAAAGCAGCACAATAAGTCCTATTCTTTTCATCTTTTTAATGATGAAAAATGACGAATAAAGGTCAGTGCTGAAAGCTTATCATCTTGTTACATGAAAACAACAGCTATCTGTTACACAGCTATTACAGCTCATTTCACAGAGACACTTTATTTCCGGCTGCTGATTGGATGATGCCAATATGTCAAAGTAACCACACTTTTTAGAATAAAACAATGAAGAAAATGTGAGAGGTGATCAAAATCAATGTGAGAGTTTCTCATGTGAGAGATGACAGAACTGTCACTAAAGATTTTGATGAACAGTTATGTAAGTATTGAACATTGCTGATGTGAATTCTCACTTAAATGTGTCAACAAGGTGTCTTAAAATGGATAGAGAGATTGTGACACTCTTGGAGGCATTTGTTACAAAGTAGTTTATAAACAAATCAATATATGCAATTTTTTTCCAGCACATTTTTCTTAAGAATGTACAGTAGAGATGTTACTGATGTAAACTATAACTGCATAATTTACTATGTATTATCATTGAAAATGTGTGTATGTAAGTGTGTATGCATTTAAAAAAATATATATCAATATAATTAAAGGAAATTTATGTGCATTAAATTGCTCAAAAGTCTTTTGAACTTTTAATTAATCTAAGAATCCTAAATAATGGTTTCCACAAAAATATAAAGAAATCACAACTATTGATTCTTTACACATCGATAAAAATTAATATTTCTTGAGCAACAATCAGCATATTAAAATGATTTCTGAAGGATCGGGTAACACTGAAGACGGGAACAGTAGTGTACATTGATAAAATAAATTATATATATATATATATATATATATATATATATATATATATATGCTGGTGGGTCAAGCATAACTTGTTTTTGAATGTTGCATGTCAAATCTTCTTTAACCCTCTGGTCAAATGTTCTGTATGTGTTTTATGACATTATTTCAGTGACTTAAATTTTTTTGTTTTTCACTAACCACGCATAAACGTGTCATGTACATCATCATCTACATACATGCTATTAACATATTATTGTAGCCCAGTTTGTGCTGAATACAGTGTTTTGGGGTTCCAGAGTTCTAGAGTAGGCTAAACTGGGGTGGGCAGAAATGAAAGAGGGTTTGTGTACTGAGCTGAATGAAGCAGAGAGTTGCACTTCAAGACAGAAAATCTATTCTGGTATTTGAAGAGTCTTTAGCCTTTAGTCGAGCACAAGCTCCATGCTTGTTATCAATATCAAGTTCTAAAGGCCGCCCTTACGCTGACCAAAAGATCCGTTTGTCAGTCTCAGCTCTGGTGATGATGGCAGGAAATGTGTCCACTTCCAGTTTCCTGCAGCTTGTTCTATCGACTGATGTTCTGAAGCTGGGATTATCGCCATCTGAGAGCTGCTGCCACCAGGATCTTATCAATAGCAGCCAATTATAAAGGAAGAGGTGAGCTGCGTTAAGGAAATGTCAGCAACTCCGTAACCTCCAGCTCATCTTATCTGTCCTCAAGAATCACGTGTCTCCTCCGTCTCATTCACCACACAGACCAAACCCTCTTTGCTTGAGAGAAGTACAATTCTTTAGAAAACCCAGAATCAAAGACAAATTAGTGCAATTAGTGACAAAACCGTTTAATTTTCATTTTATTTCTTATTTATTTTTTGGACACATAAATATGTATTAAATTTTAAATCCAGAAGAATTATAACACACAAAGTAGATTTTTGGGAAAGAAAGAAAGAAAGAAAGAAATTATTAAGTTAAGTTTTTTTAATGTTTTTTTTTTATTATTCAGATGTAATTAATCTATTTAAATTGAATCTTTTTTTTAACAGAGACACAGAATTTGAGAAAAAATTATTTCAGTGGACCCTAAAAAAAAAAAAAAAAAAGGCAGGTAACTTTAGTTCTCTCAGTCCCCATCAAGCAGCAGAGATAAGGGTCGTCTCAGCACGCTATCTGTCCATCAGCGCTGGAGTCAATGATCCCTTTCTTCACCGTGGACAGATAGCCGTTCCAGGAGCTCGAGGATGCGGTGACAAACACTCATTAGCGTGTGTTAATGGTCTGTCCAGCTGAGTTTGAGGATATCTGCACACGAGGGAAAGTATAAAAGCAGAGATGCAGATCGCAGAGCCTCTGCCTGTGAATGACAAAGGCGCTCTTGCGAGAGCTATTGAGCAATGATGGGGCATTTGACGCAGAGATCGGTCAAGTGGCTGTCGGAGGCAAAGGGCTCAGACCTAGTTCTGCCACATCACTTAAAATTAAGCTTGACGGAGATGCGACACAACCCTGACTGACATTCCACCCTCTCTAGCCACTCATCGGCTCACAGAGATAAAAGCATACAGCGTTTCCAGCAGAAACAGAAGAGCAAAGCTTTTTCAGTCCACCTGATTTTGAGGAATGGAGCCAAGCGTGGCTCATATCAGAGTCACGTGATGAGACCAGCAGAGAGCCTGAGAGAGAGACAGCGATTCTTAAATGAGGAATGAGGATAGTTGGATGGTTGACACATCTCTAATCGCCCATCTCTCTCAGGCATGACAGGTTTTCAGGTCCAGCGCTGTGACTTACTGACAGACTGATATCTAATAGGTAGCTCAAATCAGAAGAAAGTGTTAAAGACCTCATACGTACAACTTACAACAAACAAAAAGATGTTTTGTTTTCAATAAACCACTGCTAGCAAACACAGACCCTCTGGGAATTCCTCTCAGCCAAATTAAATTTGAGGACCAGAACAAACTGTTGCATAATACAAATATATATTAGTCGACTATCATAAACTTGGGCCTTGCTTGCTGACCACACATTTTAAGTTTCCAGTAAATACAAAAAAAAAATAATTAAGTTATGAATAGCCACAACATTTCTACAGTGGAGCATTTGATTAAGGTAACTGTTACATGTTTTTACTTAAGTGATGAGAGGCAAAAGAAACATCTGTTTTGAGCAGCACTTGACCAGCATGTTTACGTGTCTTTTCAGAGACTCGAGTCCCTTTTGTGCCACACAAATCCCTTCTGGGACACATTGAAGGTTGAATTGCAGACCTCTGAAAGGAGGGGAAAGAAAAGGAAATTGTAATACTTGAATGCCTGAGGGACTGAACAGGCACAAAGGTGGGAATGCTAACAGAGATGCTGTCATGCCACTGCTATGGCAACATCCTGTTCAAAGAGGAGCGATGTTAGATACACCGCTCTGTTTCTTTGATCTCCTCAAAGGTATGTGCATTCACGACTTTACAGCCTAGAAAATCAGCAGGGGGACAATAGCTTTTTGTGGTGATCGATCAATCTATCATCCATCTGTCAAAGCACCCACCCACCCAACCACCCATCCATCCATTTATCCATCCGTCCATCCATCAATCCATCCATCCATTTATCCATCCATTTATCCATCTAACTGTCCATCCATCCATCCATTTATCCATCCATCCGTCCATCCATCCATTTATCCATCCATTTATCCATCTAACTGTCCATCCATCCGTCCATCCATCCATTTATCCATCTAACTGTCCATCCATCCATCCATCCATCCATTTATCCATCCATCCATCTATCCATCCATCCATTTATCCATCCATCTGTCCATTTATCCATCCATCCATCCATCCATCAATTTATCCATCCATCCATCCATCCATCCATCCCACTGTTTGAACAGCTCATTGTGAGCATCACTGTAGTACCCATAACTGCTCAGCTATTCATTAAAAACCCATGAAGATAAATTCAGTCTAAATATTAGGGATATTTTATTTGGGAGACAGTATATTGAACTAGACAGAACAGTGTTTACAATGGGCAGCGATTTACATTACAATTCTCTCACTCACTCAGCAACCATGAGTTCTGCCCAACACACAACGCAGAGCATAATAACACACACACACACACACACACACACACACACACACACACACACACACACACACACACACACACACACACACACACACACACACACACACACACACACACTCACACACACACACACACACACACACACACACACACACACACGTGTGTTCCATTAAAGTCTTTCGTTATGTTTTATTCATCTGCAGAATGATTCAGAGAGGCAAAAACAGAGCACTAGGATATGGGACAGTGAGAGCAGACATGAGAGACAGGGAGGTGTGGCCTTAGAGGAAACGTCCAGACAAACGCAAAGAGGATGAAGCTTCCAAGCTGATAGATAATGGGCAGGAGGAGAGAAACACAGCTGGGAAAAACAGGCTAGATATCCTGTCTGGGAACAAACAACACCTCTAGTGCCATGAATCATTAAGGGAGGCCTGCAAATAGCATCTGAAGTTGGGAAGGTCAGACAGGGAGTCTGTCTTCCTACATTCTCAAACAGCTTCCCGCCGGTGGGGTCTGTGGCCCCTCCCAGAGATCGTGCACAATCATCGACAAAGACACTACATCTGGTTGAAGGTGAACCGCAGTGCAATTGCCAATTAAAACTAACGAGAGCTGGTGTGTGACACATTTGTCATGATCATCTGAAAGGATGAACAATGGCTGAGATATAATGGTCTCATCATGGCTATGTAAACCATTATCTTTGGAAATAAACAGCAAATCTTCCTTAGTACACATACACAACTGTACTCAACGGATCCAGGACTCCTGCTGCCACATGTGGCTTATCCCACAATACACACCACCGATCCCGGCCCAAAACTGCACAATCCAGCCTGATCCAGAGATTTGGTCCTATGTGCTCTCAGAGACATTTCTCTCCCCTCTTTTTCTCAGCGCTGGGAACATGATTTACAAACCAATTGAAGTTTTTTGATAACACTTTAATGTTCTGCCTCACTGTTCCCACCATAGTGGATCAATAAGCATTTTTAAAGAAACTAATTAAATGTTGATGTGTCTGGGGTGCTGTAACTAGCTTTATATACTAGTATTACGGCTAGATATCTGCATTGTAGCTTCAGTAGTCACCTGGAAGAAGTGAACAACTATTTGACTAGACATTGACTTGGGTTCAAGTGCTTTGAGATTTTTAAATGCACATGTGCAAGAAAAAGAGTGGCCATGTTTTTCCAGATACACAATGATGGCACCTTTGACAAAGACACTGTATTACAGTTTTCAAGTCAGTTGGATCAATGCTTCTGATTGGGTGAATGACCTAGGACTAGCCTGCATTAGTAGGTAAAACGAAAATACAAAAAAAAAAAAGTGATATAAGACACTTGTGGTTGAAGTTGACATGGTTGATGTTGTAAATTTATGGCCATTTTTACCTTTTTCACTTTATGCTTGAAGACCTAAAAACAAATATAGCTGGGAAAATATGAAACTACGTTAAAATAAAATTTTCAGGACTCCAAAAGTGAGTAAAATGAAAATAGTCTCAAATTAGTTTTTGTTTTTAGTGCATGGTGTACTATTTAACTTTAACCCTCTGGAGTCTAAGGGTATTTTTGGGGCCTGGAGAAGTTTTGTCATGCCCTGACATTTGTGCTTTTTTCAGTTTCTTATAAATATCTAAATGGGTAAAGTCTAATCTCACTGTAATCAGCACAAACTGGGCTGTAATAATATATGAAATGCATGTATGTTCATGATTGTGTTTTTGAGAAAAAAAATATTACGCGTGGTTAGTGAAAAACTAAAAATGTTAAAACACTTGAATAAGGCAAAAAAACACATAAAGAACAATGGTTCCCGGGACTTTTGAGAACTGGAGCTTGTAGCCTAGAATTTTTCTTTCTAAATGATGTGAAAATCATCTTGTTTACTCACTCACAGAAAACAATATATTGATTTAAATTTTCTAAGACACTTTTTGTTGGTAAAAGTCATATGCGAGTAGGCGTCAACTACCATGAATATCATTGTGATTTACACCTGAGAAGACAAAGGCCTGCAAAAAAAGTAGACCCTTTACAGATTTAGATTGATGTATTGCTCTTATATGTACGATTAAAACTGAAAGTGTAATTTAAGTTCTTTTCGGGGTTATCGGGAGAAAATGACTCAAAATGCGTATCCGCGTTAATCGACTCGAGAGGGTTAAACCTTACAAACCACCCGCTTTGAATAAAAACATTTTGACAGCCCTAAAACACTAAACTAAAATAACTTAATTTATGAATAAATAAAACTGAAAGAAATGAAAAAAAAAAACCCACATAGGCCTAGTACATAATAAATCAGAAAATAAAGAAACCTAAATTGAAAAGATAAACTAAAGATAAAATAGAAATAAGTACTAAATCAAAAACTACATAATACTGATGCATACTGCACACAAAATAAAGCAAAATATTTGTCACAACTGTATGCACTATATTCCAATTAAACAACTTCCTGTTTAAGTGGGTGGATTCTTGCCAGAAACAGTTGAAAATAGATCAGACGTCATGCATTTCAGCATAGGATTGACACCCACCCCCCCCATTATATACTTCACCAATGCAGGGGATTACAGTAACACAGTATGTACTAGTGAGGAATGTGAAGAGGGACACAAGCTGGTGTGACAAGCTGAGCGCAGCTGCAAGTGGACAGGAAGACACACATTAATGAGCATGAGCTCCGAAGGCCGAGGCAGTCAGTGAAGGGTGATCCATCGTTTCCTTCTCGATGTGTCTGACTGGAAACGGATGATTCCTCACAGGTGAGAGTCTAGTAGCTGTCATGACAGCCCGTGTGAGGTGTCTGCCCAATGCGGGTTAGCAGCGACACTCGGCAAAGCTCTGACAGAAAGAGGAAAGCAATCCTAGCTTGCAATTCACTTGTCCAAAATAGGGGCCACATGTGACAGCAGCTATTGAGAAAGTGACTGGACAGTTGAACCCCTGCATCCAGGCCCATCAGTCAGCGGCCGTTGAGACTCACTCCTGAGAAATTCTCAGAGAAGGAGGGCATCTTAAAAATGGGCTAATGAGTTTGCTCTGGTCCAGGACACCTAGCAGACATGCGATTTCACAGCAGCGGCTCAGAGTCTATAAAGGAACTAATACAGAGCCAAGCAGCCTGTGCATCTCAGTTTGCATGCATAAAAATTAAATACATGGGAGGCAAAAACAGCAATCTCACGGTAATGGAAAAAAAAAAAATCACACTCCAAATGTAAGCAGAAATTCTGCCAGACAGAGTGATAAAAAGACATTTCAGCGCTACATGTTAGCACAAGTGTTCTAATTCCTAACCAGTGGCAATTCACGGTTCTAGATGAGAGTCTGTTCGCCAGCTGTACAGAACGATTATTTAATATGTATGTGTAGGCCTCAAGCTGCATGCTGATGAGACGTCTGGATGTGCAATGATGACTGATGCAAATGGAATAATCCTTTGCCAGGCAAGAGATGGGGCACAGATATTACAGATGAGGATGACATTTACCATTTGCTCAGCTGTACAATTCACTCTCACAGATCATTGCGTCTGTAAAAGAAAAAGAGTGCCATTGCCACATCGAAGGAGAGCAATCAGAAAATGAACATTTGTGTTTTTATTGGGTTGTTCTGAGAGTTCTCTTTTCTTTGTTTGTGTAGAAGGGTTCCCACATTTCTAAAGAGCCCCAACCTACAATCCCTGCTTGCCCGAGACTCAAACTACCCAACCTAAGGATTACAAGTCTGAATTTCTAACCAATAAGCTACAGCTTCCCCACAATTACTGGGGGGTTGGGGTTGAATGACTTTGCTGTGCACCAGTCTCTCTATGCCTGATTTCTCTCTATCATTTCCTGTCCTCTATACTTTCACGATCAATAAAATGTCAACCCCTAGTTCAATTGAAGCAATCTACTGAAAATCTGGATGCAGGAGTAATTGACAGCAGCGTCACTGCACATCCCCATCAATAGATTGAGCCTTGACACTGAATACGGACACGCATCAGATCTATAGTAAACCCAGCATGCTAGTTAATCAACTCTAGTTAAAGCCCACCTGAAATCTGCTCGACTCACACACATATTGAAGAGTTGAGGGTTCACATCCTGAGAGGCTCACTACGGAAGAGAAACCTGCTCAAATCAATGTATGCCATCAATTAAACTAACTTTTTCAAAATGTTGTCTCCAATTAGACTTGATCAGAAGCTTTATCAGTGGTGGGGATGGGAGTTGCAAAAGCTTGCGGATATTCTTGCTTTTGGGAACCAAATGGTCTGCAAATGCAAAGCACTTTAGTAGGAAGTCCTTGACTAAGGCCATTGAAACCCATCAGCCTATCAGAAAGAGGAATGCTAATGGACTTCTGATAGCATCACAGAGAAGTGGAAGAGCTGCCGCCATCCATGTACACTTAATGAATAGTATTAGGACAAAACTGCAGCTTAACAACTTCAATAGGAAACAGACAGTCAAATCTGATCGCTGCAATTTCAATCTATAAAAGACCTACAATAGCCAGAGGCTTTTGGTCCCAGTCTAGCAGCTCAATCGCTCTCATTTTTCTCAAGCTCAGGTCAAAAATTGTCTTTTCAAATAGTTATAAAGCTGCAGAAGTGTTTATAAGGAGAAAAATAATATGCTACTAGATTTTATATATACAGAAAGCGCCTACTGGACAGATAAGGAGAAAGTCAGAAAAGCATTTAATTCTGTCAGACATAACTTGTTGAGCTCTCTCAGATCACAGATGCACACATTCCAGAATATCTAGATTAGTTATTTTACCCTGCGAGATTATGAAAACCTGAGAATCAAAGAACGGAAGAGATAGAAGGACTCTCATTAAAGTACCATTGATGAATGCGTCTGAAATGCAAGTGTAGTGCAGCAGAAAAGTCAGATGAGGATAAAAGGAAATCCCATATGATCTAGACATCAGGCATCAGGTCGGTGCTGATGACGTTTATTCTGATACTCTGATACTGACGAGTGCTGGAAAACATTACATGTTACTGATTTACATGCAAGAAAAAAATGATCTTACGATGATAGACAACTACTATATAATAATGAAAGCGAGACATCAATGCTATCTGCATGAATGTGCTCAAAGTACTACAGTTAGAATAGTTACAGGAAGAGGTGGCAATGGAACGCTATCAATCCACAACACCCACGTGAAGTATTTCCATAAAGACTTCACACTTCTGAAGAGCTGCCATGACTAATTGACTCTTGGCCTTGAATGAAGATTTAAAGTCAACATAAAACTGAGCATGTAGGGTCTTATGAGTTCGGCAATGCGGAAAACGAGGAGGGAGTACGAATTTATTGTATATTAAACCACAGAAAGTCTTAAATATAAAGTTGCATGTTCTGCATGTCTTTGTTTGAATGAATAAAGCAGTTCCGTTTACTACACACAAACTGAAGCACGCGTGACGCTCCTGGTGTTTTCTCACGATATGAAGACATGACCAGGTATGCGTCATCTCCAGAGCTGCTCTGAGAATCACTTCACCACCATCTCACCGTATAATTTGAGAAAAACTATCATCAAATACTAGGGGTGGCATGGTTCAACCTTTTAATGATTCGGTTTGTTTCACGGTTTTAGAGTCACGGTTTTCGGTACAGTTCAGTATGTCCTATGTTTATGGAAAAACTATACTTTCTAATAAAAAAAAAGAAGAAGAATATTCTATCCAATTACAAGCAGCAGCACACATAAATACAATAGAGTAAAGATACAAACAATAAACAGTGATTTTCAGTTTTTGTTTTTTTTTGGCAGGTCTAGCATAAGTTTTTAGGTACAGAAATTGAATAAAGTAATCAAATGTAAAACAGCATTGCATATTGGACTATATAAATTATAGATAATTCTTTATTAAAGTTATAAAAGCTTTTTAATCAGGAGCAGTGAGTGATTTCTTTGTTGCTGTTTCTATTAATATAAAGACGGCTATGTCTGCTGTAGGATACTTACCAAGACGGGCATTTTGACATAATTTTTCTCTGAATTTGTCCATTTAAACACAATACTTCAGAGAGAGCTTAATATTTGCGCGCGTTCTGATGCGCGGGTTTGCGCGCTTCGGATGAGCGCATGCACAAATCTTCTCACTGCGCGCGCGAGCTCGCGTCCTCTGGCTCTTGTTTTTATACAGTCTTTGGTTTAAACTGACAAAGCTTCAATGAGTTTAGTTTAAATACATATTAACGTGTGCTGTCCAGGTCTCATCTGTGTGCGCGCGCCTTCAGCACCCGGATGATGACAGAATAAATGACTGCTCATATTCCAGCATAAATCATTCACATTGATCAAGAGTGAAGGTTTTTTTAATATTTATATTAAATAATATTTATATTATAAATATAATAATAATATTTATACAGGTTAATATTAATAACTGTGTTTTTTTAGGAATATCAGAAAATATTACGGTTTTTCATTCACAGAATGTTCACATAATTTGAAAAGTTAACCTCTGTTGTGCAGCACTTTGTTTCCCAAAAAGAGGGTTGTTTAAATTGAAATTGATTATGTTTAAAAGATGAATTAAATTGTTACAGTTTTGTGCATTAATTTGAATATCACTGTTTTAATAATACATTTGTATTAAATGATAAAATCCAGAAAAAAAATTAAAACAAAGTTTTAAGGCAAAAGAATATCAGGATTAGCAAAAAAATAAAAATAAAAATAAAGAAAGTTTACATTTTAAAGGACACTATTATGATTAAAATAAATGTATTTATCTGATTTAATCCATTCTGATTAATAAGAGAAATAAAACAAATTTGAGAATTAATAAAATGACCATTGGGCCGTAAACGTGTGATTGAATTTAATCCTTTATAATCTTTTTGACTAATGAAAAGTGGCTAAAGTTCACCTTTGGAGCATCTTGACGTGTCCCAATAGCAACATTTCTTTTTCTAATTGATCATTATTTGCTCCTACTGCAGTAACTTTTATTAGATTTACATTAGCCACCATAAACACTGTGTTAACTGCTGGGAAGACATCACGAATCAGACGTACATGTAATGCGTACACATCAAAACAAGATTAAATGTGATGCAAAGGACAGCGCTGATTGATGTCCTGATAAAGGCTTGTTATGTAGATTGAATCATTGACTTCTTTCATGTGGCACGCTGAACAGAGACAGCTGAGAGCAGAGTCCCCGTCACCACAGGGTGGGATTCCTTCAGACACACAGACTTTCATCACGTCCCAATCACCCACCACTACATAAACAAGCCAAACAAACATGCAGAAAAGAAATGACAGCGGCGTTTGAGATCAATACTGGCGCTCCCTGCGGGCAGAACGTCTTGAGATGCAGTGTGTGAGCTTCAGGAACCAGACTGATTGATTGAACTGCTGTCAGTGAGCGGCTCGTGCTAGAACTCATCTGAACTGAGTCACACACACAGCTTCCTCTGCGGGAGACCCCATTATGGCCTATATGGTGAAAATATCAGAATCAACAGTAATGCTGTATATCTATAATTGAATGGTTTGTTAGAATAGCTGTACTGTCAACAGCTGGAGAGTGTCATAGTTACGGTGTGATCAAATCTATTAGTCCTTGTCCTCAAATTTGCCATTTGCAAAATGTTATAAGATGTTTTCAGAGAATATATCCTGAATCAACTTTATTGCATTTCTTCTTTTAAGCTTGAATATAACAATATTTAGTAGGCTTTATGCTTAGAATTAGAATTTCACCTATCCAAGTGCACACACACACACAGCCGGAGGAGTGTGCAAAAATGTGCGAAACTAAAAAAAATATTGCTTAGGGTGTATGCACTTAGAAGGGGAAAAATGCAGAGCACAAATTCCAAGTACGGGACACCATACTTAGCTAAGTCACTTCACGTTCAGTTTCACTGTCATAAACATATATCTTAAAATATATCTACATTACTATAATTACTTTTGTAAACACAAGACAAAACTGCTGAGAGACAACAGTGGGGGTCATCAGTGGTGCTGTGAACACCTCTCTGATAAACCAACAACACCAGCATCCACACACACACACACACACACACACACACAGATGCCCATCCTACCCACAAACACCTCCGCACAGGCACTCAAGACAGCCCATCAGTAAAATCACAGACAGAGAGATCTGTTCTCATCCACAACGGACACGCACGCACACACGCACACACACACACACACACACACACACACACACACACACACACAAACTGGAACAATAAGCCAGAACAATAGGGGCTGCTAACCTTTGCCGAGCACGACTCCCACACACGTTACTGACTGTAGTGCTGCTTCCCTTGTCTTTTGTCTCAATCATGTTTGGGTGAGAAGCAGCAGCTCATCTGCACCTCCCCTCCTCAACAGCAATCAATAGAGGTTCACTGTGCACTTCTCAAGCACCACTTACTGTGGGCTAATGGTGCCGAAGGGTTACAGCAAAGCAGCGTGACTCACTGCATATATCATGCCACTTGCTACATCCTCAAACATAAAAATAAAAACATTTGCCTCCTAATATAACCCCTGATTTATGTCTACTGGCCTGAAGAAAATACTTTGAGGTAAAAAAAAAAAAAGAATTTTCAATATATTCCTAAAAAGATCTCTGAGGCATGAAATCTTTTACAGTCAAAACATTTCAGTTTATCAGAGCTGTGGCCAAGCAGCTCGTGCATAATGTAGGAGTGGGTGATATAAGCAAATATTTATATCCCAATTTAAATTCTAAACAACTAAAAAATATTACTAAAGGTCAAAAGGTTGGCCTGTCATATTTAAGAATATTTTTGATTGATATGTAAATTGCAATAAAATAATTGTACACACACACATTTATATATATATATATATATATATATATATATATATATATATATATATATATATATATATATATATATATATATATATATATATATATATATATATACAGTACAGACCAAAAGTTTGGAAACATTACTATTTTTAATGTTTTTGAAAGAAGTTTCTTCTGCTCATCAAGCCTGCATTTATTTGATCAAAAATACAGAAAAAAATTTAATATTGTGATATATTATTACAATTTAAAATAATTGTTTTTAAATTTATTATATTTTAAATTATCATTTATTTCTGTGATGCAAAGCTGAATGTTTAGGATCATTATCACATGATCCTTTAAAAAAAAAAAAAAGCTATGTTTTTAAAATATAAATATTTTGTAATAACAATATACACTACTGGTCAGTTATTTGGGGTCAGTCATTTTTATTTTCTTTCTTTTTTTTTTTAGATAAAATCAATACTTTTATTCAGCAAGAATGTGTTAAATGAATAAAAAGTGATAGTAAAGAAAATATAGTAGTTCTTTTTAACATTTTATTGATCAAATATATTAGACAGCAGAACTGTTTCAACACTCATAATAAATCAGAATATTGGAATGATTTCTAAATGATCATGTGATAGACTGATGTTACATGTAACACTGAAGGCTGGAGTAATGATGCTGAAAATTCAGCTTTGCTTCACAGGAATACATTATTATTTTTAAGTATATTCAAATAGAAAACTATTATTTTAAGTTATAATAATATTTCACAATATTACTGTTTTTTTGTATTTTTGATCAAATAAATGCAGGCTGTAACTTCTTTCAAAAACATTAAAAATAGTAATGTTTCCAAACTTTTGGTCTGTACTTTATATATATCAGTTATTTATTGTGGTCGTTTTTGTTTTCTAAAATAATTAGGGACCAAAATGCATCATTTCCAGATAAATCCAGATTAATTATTAATAAATACCATACAAGATGAATTACAATATAAATAATAAATAATACTAAAATACTACTAAAATTACACTGTTCCAGATAATATTCTCTGTTATAGGGCTGTCACTTTTGTGAAAAAATCATTTTCAATTTTTAAGACATAAGTGTTCATTGAATCGATTGTAAAATCGATTTTCCATGTCTAAAAAAAGACGTTTCCTTTTTCAACGTCAAATAACGGATGGACGTAAAGAGAGCGCTGGAAATGCACAAGTCAGCGATATTTCTTATTTATTGGCATGAAGTTTCGTGCAGAATAACAAACAGCAACGGGAGTGCAACATTCTCGAAAAAATATATATGCAGAGGGGACGACTGCCATAACAAAAGAAAAACATCACTGCAGGCTTCAACCCGGCTGCATTTATGATTTAGGCAATTCAAAAATCTCCAAGATTATTTTAAATAATGATTCAATCCATTTCAAACAACTCTTCACAAAATGAAACTTTAAATGGACTTGAGAACAGGCCATGTGTGTTTATTATTGAACGTAACCGAAACTTAGGCTAGGCGGCACTAGGCAGGCATAATGAAATGCGCAAAAAGGCTAGGGCCATTACAAATTTATTGGACAGGAAAACAAGTCGATCAACATTTTCGGGGTCCAGATCAGAGCGTTTTTTATTCACTATATGTCCAGCTGTTGAGAAGACACGCTCCGACCGCGCTGATGTCCCAGGGACACTCAGGTACAGCTGCGCAAGGTGGGGGTATTACTGCCAATTTTCCATCACAAAAGCCGGTCGCTGTCAGCTTGCAATGGTCCTTTTCATAACTCAGAGTCTCCTGTAACTAGATGCGCGAATGAGCCGAATTCGCCTCTACTGTGCCGCGAGACCTCCAGACGCGTCTAAACGTGTCTTTACATTGACTTTACATTGAAATCATTCGCGACAGACGCTCTATTCGCGTTTGGTGTGAACGCAGCATAAGAGGTTGCTTTCGACGTCACTGGGTCTTATAGGCGAGTAAAACTGCTGGTATTTTCTGTCTAGCTTTCGCAACGCATACTGCACTTTCGGAATACTTTATTTTCTTTTTCTGCTTGTTTGTGAGTCTTGTTACATCTATATTTTTTAATTGTTTAATTCTTTTAAAATTAAAAGTGTACATATTTGGTTAAAATCGATTCCCTATTTTCATTTTCGAAACTTTCTTTTTTTGGTTGGTCCGATCGATTGTGCAATCGATTTTCGAACTAAAAGTGACAGCCCTACTCTGTTATTCTACTCACAATTACCTGCAGATGTTTATGGATAAAAATTGCAAAAAGACCACACACACACACACATTCTCTTTTTCCTAGCTATTTTAATCAACCTGAACAACACTAATTAAGAAGGACAGATAATTAGAATCTGTTCAGTGCAAATTTGCTTAACTGGCTCATGCTCTTTCTCTTCTGAATTTAACACTGCTAATACAACTGCAAGAACAGTGTGTGTGTGTGTGTGTGTGTGTGTGTGTCTGTGTGTGTCTGTGTGTGTCTGTGTGTGTGAAAGCACCTGACAACACCATGACTTGAGTGTCTCCAGCAGCAGCAGCACATATAAACCTCTGCATCTGACAGCCGTTCTCAGCTACTGTATAAAGCAGCGGTGACTAACAGACTCAAACCTGTACCACATACTGCTGGAGAAGGAAATGTCTTCCATTGTGGCAAGTCATTAGCAATACTGAAAAGAGAATAAATTGCTACACAGAGCTGGTTTATTACCCACTGATATATATCAGAGGTAAGTAGTTGCATCACAGAATAGAGGTAGCATTGGGTTATCATTTAGTGTGGTTCCCAACCTTTTTTGATGGGTTATATTTAGCTATTAAATTGCGGTGTCATTTTTTTTCACAAAAAAACAACAACATCGGATGTATTCACAACCCTAGGAGGTTTTGACAGTATCAAATCAATTGAAACTATTTAGTTCATTAAACACTTGAATCAGCTACGGGGTACCAGTTAAATATCTCCCGATTACAGCGACGAAGAGTTCAGGTCGTGCTTTAAACAACCGGCTTACTGTCCTGTACGAGCGTGTTGATTCTCACCCACTCGCTCTCTGCAGTGCATTCGTTATCCAGTAACATCAACACTAGTGGTGGGGGTTGGACGTCTAATGGAGTGCCAGCGCTAATGAGATGAATCTATCCATTATAGTGCTTTAACGAGAGTAAATCTGCATGGCTGGTAATTAGTCCACGCCCCTGCATTAGCTCCACTCCTCAGAGGAGCGACTCTGTCTTGTGTTGCCAGAGGACATCAGAGCGGCTGAATGCATTATGCTCCAGATGCTGCATATTTTCATCATTTAGATGTGTTTCCATCAGGGAGCGGATTGATCAGGCACGGTCACGGTGGATAAGAGCATGGCATAATGACAGGCCGGGAAGGAAAACTGCTGGCACTGTTCAAAAAGAAACCCCATTAGGCAGCTCCCAGTTGCTAAGCAGACATGTACAGTACAACTATTTAGAGCAGCTGCGAAGCGATTGTAAGGCAATGTAAGATTCGAGACAACAGTCATGTGATTCAGCCAGGATAACAAATCAGACAGGTGCTAATTGCACTGTGTAACTGAGAAGCAAACTGCATGCTTCCCAATGAGTTGAACTAATATTAGTGTTCTCATACTACAAAAGTCTTATTTTTGGTACTTTTGGTGCTTTTATTTAGAGGACAATATAATGATGATAATAATAATAACAGCAATAATAGGAGATGTTGCAAGCCAGATTAAAACTCAAACTGCAAGAGCACCTTCCTTTTTAAACCACTTCTATGGTAACATATTAAACCGTTAAATAACTGTAAAATGCTTGATTTACAGTTCAGATACAGGTTTTCACAAAAACAGAAAGTTTTATAAAATTATAAACTTTACATTTCAGCCTTTAAACTAGTTTTAAGAAAAGGATCAAAAGTATCAATTACATTAATTTAAACTATTATTATCAAACAAGTATGATATTAATCTAATAACATTAATATATCTTAGTGTCTTAAATGTTTCGATTTTTATAACGCATTTGCATTAGCTTATTGTCGATCCTGCGTAAAAATTTGCTTCGTAAAAATATGGATCGATTTTCCAATTGGTCTGAACAAAAACAGCAGAAAGGCTTGCTGAAAATGCAAATGCATTTTTTTCATTTAAAGGGCAGTAGAGAAAGTAATAAGAGGAGAAAGATCAGGGAATGGCTTTTCTTAAGCCATGGCTCCAACATTCTATAACGTCCTATTTTTTTATCATTTTGCTATTTTTATTTTAAGGAGAATCATAAGAGGAACAAGATCTGGGAATACTGCGAGCCAGATTAGAACTCAAATTGTCTGAATGAGCACCTCAGCTTTCTATAAAGCCGTGACTCATGACTTACTAGAGTGTCCTGTTTTTAGTCTTTTCATTTTATTTAGAGGAGGCTAGAGAGAGTAATAAGAAAGCAAGAGGCAAGATCAGGGAATGTTGCGAGCCAGATTAAAATCAAATTGAGACTACGATGTCCTACAACGTTTTACAGAATGTTGGATTCAAACCCATGTCATCTGAATGAGCACCACAGTACTACAATATCTTAAAAGCTCTTCTTCAACCTCAGCAGAACAATATAACATTTTAATTTCATCCATTTCAGCAGCCGGACTCCGCAGTGTCTAAATATTCGATGTATGGTGAATGCAGCTCATCTAAGCCTTTCTCAAATGACGTCCTTGCACTAAAGTAAAAAGTGTTCTGAAATGGGCAGATTAGATTAGCACTAGGACGCTTTGATCTAAAGCTCGCTGGCTAGCTTTGATCTGCACAAGCAGCTCTTCACCATGACCAGAACACAATATGAGCCCATTTCACTTCCATTTGCATCAATTCTCTGAGCATATACGACAACGAGAAGCTCTGCTCACCATCACTTGCTGCCATTTATCCCTAATCAGAGTCACTTCAAGTCATGAATGGCGGCAGTGACCATCAAGGGCCTGGAGATCAGAGCAAGAGTGGCAGACTTCAAATGGAGACAATATTTACATAGAACAACATGTCCGGAAACACGTGATGGCTGAAATGTACAATTATTAAGCGGCTGACAGACCCAGAAGGTTGCAGATTCAAAACCCACATAAAAAAAAAATAGTTGAACCATCATTATGCAGGTGATTGTCATATGAAATCCACCAGCCTTGAGTCATGTGGTCATAAATAAAGATTTTAAAATGCTAAACAGGAAAAAGAATGCATATTTTAATTAGATTGTATTCTGTTAACCTCAATGTTTATGTCAAATTATGAGATCAAAGCTACTAGAAAAGAGGAAATAACCCGAGGTTTCGGTTCTGAGGTTTTAATGAAGGCAATGATTTGAAGCGAGCGTCTCTCAGAATGCAGGACCTCCAGGTATTCACCTCCCACATTCAAAGGTCAGGAAAAGCGCAATGGCAGAAATAATGATGTGAGTGCAGTTAACGACTGAAGAGCGTGGTCTGAGGCGAGAGGAAATCATTAAGTGTACCTGGAGGAAGGTTGGGTCTCTTCCTCTTTTTGCTGTTTTCTGTTCCGTTTTCCAGAGGACAGTCAGAGCCCAGAGGACCATTGGAGCTGTTGAATTGCAGGGGTTCGTTGTTTGTGGCAGGGTCAAAGGACAGCGGATTCAGACCTGCAGAGGGAAAGAACAGATCAAGGTTAAGTCTGCATGTTCTGTGACCATAGTCTCAAGAGTTTATATAGATACCTATTCTAGTCAAGGAAGACGGAAAATCTGCCTGACAGATGTGGAATATGACCAATTTTTTTGGTGTTTTTATTTATGGGAAGATATGAGTGTTTTATTAAATGTAAAATGTAATGTTATATAACTAAATGTATTTACAAAATGTATAATTATTATTACTAACATTATTTTATAGACAGGTCAGAAAGCATGTGATTAATTAGTTATTTCAGTCTACTGATGGCTCTACTTGAAAATTTTATATTTATATATACACAAATATAAAAAGCAATAATAAAAATATAAAAGCCATATTTAATTTTTGGAACATGTTGAATGTATATATTCGTTCATCAATTTAAAGGGGGGTACAATGGTGTTTCGTGTATTCAGAGTTGTTCACAGTGTTAAAGAGATGGATTCTCATGCTAAACATGGCCAAACTTGTAAAAGATAATTTAGAAGAATGACTGAGGCCATCCTTAAAAATATTCTTGTTTGCCGTAACCTGACCGACCCTGTCAATTTAGCACCGACTCAATTTTTTTTTTTTGCTTTTGCTTTTAGTCCGACCGACTTGCCGATTGTAAATTTGCGTTAAGACCGACCAATTATTTTTTTACTCTTCAAACAACTAATACAAACGCAATAAATATACTATTAATCATATTTAAGTAAGTATTGTAAATATATAAATTGCCTTGGCCTACATATAAATGAAGGCTATCTTCTTTAATTAAAAAAAAAACCTTGACGTCATCTGTGTTTACACGGATGTCACACTGTGGCCTGTTCGTTCGCTTCGTCTCATACTCTCACTCACTGTCAGAGTCAACGGTTCGCGCTTGGTAATGATGGCTGCGGCTGCAGTAAATTAAATGTTCGCGGTCACTGTTCAAAGTCATACGGGTTCGGGCACCATAATACATCTAAAAAAATGCATTAAAATAGCTCGACACCGCTTTAACTTGGCACGAAGTTCTGGAAAAACTGTGCCTAGATCTTTTCCCATCCATTCTCCTCTCTAGTCTAAAACCGTGACCGTGTCGACTGTCACTTTATGTTCGAAAATCTATTGCACGAATCAACCAACACAAGTTTCGAAAACGAAAATAAGAAAATGATTTTAACGAACTTTTCTCGGAGCGCGTCCAGGTTTTTTGTTTGTTTTTGAACAGGCGTCACACAGCAACTGCAGCTTCGGACAAACACGCATAACAGAAAATAATACTTCTGCACGATGTTTCTCTTTTTACAACAGAAATGTGAATTCAGCCGGTATTCAGTCTCATTCAGTTTCGGGCTTGAATCGCCTAGGGCTGTCAAAATAGCTGAAAAAAACTAAATTCAAATTTTTTACTTAAATATGATCAAAATTCGAATTGTGTTCGAATTTTAAATGCATAATTTCAGTTAGGGTGAAGAAAAGCTTTTTGCTTCTCTTCTGAGGCTCAAGATAACGCATCGAGCAAAATATTACTGCATGTTAATTCAAAGCATTAGAATACATGACTGTGAAAAAAACACAATATTTAAAATAATGTTTATGAACCAATTATTATTAATTAAGTTGCTTAAAGAACTATAAACAAAACAGCATCATGTATGCATGCATTTTTAAATAAATAAAAAGGGCGGAAAACCAGTCACACAGGATACATTTTTTCATTTAAAAACATGAGATGCGCGAAATATGCGTTCTGTGTGAACGGCTTGGTTTCAGTTTTGATGTAAACAAGATCTTCTCCACATTGATTTTTTTTATTTTTTTTATTCACATATATTGTCATCGCATCTCGTGCGTGTACACGAGGTGAAAGATGAGAAAGCAGATACTGCGTGTCGAGCTCGTCCGCCTTTGAAAGTTGTGTAGACACAGCTGTGCGCGGCGAGATGGAATGGAACACGTACCGGGGCTCATAAGGCAGCTTCCTTAATGCACACATAAAATTCATATGCGCATTCGAATGTGGATTTTTATTTTAAATTCGACGAATATTCGAAAAAATATTTTTTTTGATAGCCTAAGAAAATCGCCTATGTGATTTTTGTTGTTGTTGTTGAAATTTAATCGTAAACACAGCCATGTTGAAGCCTGCAGTAAATGTTTTGCATTATGGCAGTCCACGAAAATGTTGCACTCCTGTTTGTCATTTTGCACGTAACTTCACGCCAATAAATCATCAGAAATATTGGTCTTTACCAATATACTGAATCTTTACATTCCTCCTGCCTGTTGTCCGTGGATTTACCTATATTTGGTGTTATTTGCCGTATAAAACTTTAGACATGCAAAATCGATTTTACAATCGATTTAATGAACACTCGTCACTCAAATCAAACAGGATTTTTTTCACAAAAGTGACAACCCAAGAAAGCAAAGTAAACGTTCTCTCATTTGTTGGTTGTATTAATACGTAGCGGTGGATGCAAGTAAAACAGTACCTCATTTTTTTCCTCACCTGAAATTCATGCATTAAACATGTTTTTGACAAAGATTTAAATTTGTTTGTGGTCTATATAGCCTGCATCAAAATGAGGTTTGCAATGATGCGCCCGAGGGCACGGGTTGAAGACCCAGTCAGTGACGTCACGATATGCTAATTTGTTTAAATTCATACCGACGTCATCAGATCACAAAAAGTTACTTTTTGTTTTTACATTGAAACTTGAAAAAAAAAAATAGACCGACCTACCGACCCTTTTTTTAAAAAAAATTACTGTTACTGCAAACCAAAATATTTTTAAGGATGGCCTGAAGAATTAAAATCTTACTTCCGGATTGGTACAAGTTTCGGCTGTTTTTTTTCCGATCGTGGATCTAATGACGTAGATGATGGTGGAACTACTTATATGAGCATTTCTTTCGGGAAAGCGTGCCCGTGCACACACATTGACCAGAGGAGAGCGAGACCGCGCACATCAACGCGCTTCAAAATCGTCGGCAGCGCTGCATAGTATTTGTTCGAGAATGCCTCCAAATAAGTTTGTTTTTGGATGTGAGGGAAAGTTTACCGTGTTCAGCTTCCCCAAGAACCCAGCGTTACATGAACAGTGGATGCAGTTTGATTTTCCGGGGCAGCGGAGTGTATCAAGTGCCTTTGTGTGTTCTGGTCATTTGAGTGACGAATGTTTTATAAACGAGGCCCAAGTCGACACTGGATTTGCACATGGAGCTGTCCCTGTGATAAAAGACCCCATTCATGTAAGTACAACTGCATCAGATTTCTGTCTTTTGTTGGAAATCAGCACATAAGTGAATATATGTTAATGGAAACAACATGAAACCAGTATTATAGCTCGGCTCACGGCACGCCTCCAGGAGCTTGGTTTTCCGGAAAGAATCGAAGAAAAAGAAACCAAAGACTTTTTGGATATATGAAGGATGCAGTACTACTCTATAGGTACACAAGATTAACATGAGATTAGGTGAAACTGTGTATGTTATGTACCCTTTAAATAATTAAATAAAAAAATTATATATTTTTTTAATATGTCCTACTTGAAAACATAAAAATATTAAAAAAATAAATAATAAAAACTTCTGATTACAGTGTCTATTTGTTATATATGTTGTTTAAAAATGGGTCTTTAAATCATGTGCCTGTCATTGCATTTAAAGAAGGAGGTGCCTCACATATTTAAGGCCCCTTGGCAACAAAAATGTAAAAACCCTTGTTCTACTACATCTTAGATGTTTACTAGTTACTACAAAGCCTCATGCATATCTTAAGCCGAGTTCAGATTACAGGAGTTTAACAATCCTAACCATTATGAAATCTGGTTGTAGCACACACATGAGGAGAATCTCTGCAGATTTTCTTTATTAAATCTTAAACACGCACACACTACAAGATCTGAAAATCGAGATGCATCACACACTACAAGATTTTATTAAGATCATCATCCCTGATGGAGCACCTCTCGTGATTTCACGCAGCAGATCATCACAGACCTTTCAGAAACTAATGTTTACATATGTAAGCAAGCATGCTAGCAGCTATCTACAGTCTTTGGCCTTACGGTTGTGGTACATTTTCAACACATTATTCAGACAGTGGCATTATTGCGAAACTTCCACAAGCAGTTTCTCCATCTCCTCTATCTGACGGGCCACTATAGCAGCATGTTTTGTTGACGTACTCATATCTGTCATCATCCTGATTTAAAATCTTAAAATATCAAACGTTAAATATGATTGGGGCCTAATGGTTAGAGAGTCGGACTCGCAATCGAAAGGTTGTGAGTTCGAGTCCCGGGCTGGCAGGAATTGTGGGTCGGGGAGTGCATGTACAGTTCTCTCTCCACCTTCAATACCACGACTTAGGTGCCCTTGAGCAAGGCATAGAAACCCCCA
Organism: Carassius carassius; assembly: GCF_963082965.1. Taxonomy (NCBI): domain Eukaryota; kingdom Metazoa; phylum Chordata; class Actinopteri; order Cypriniformes; family Cyprinidae; genus Carassius; species Carassius carassius. Next base: position 1,906,769 of record NC_081787.1, on the reverse strand, counting down.
ACTGCTCCCCGGGCGCCGCAGCATAAATGTCTGCCCACTGCTCTGGGTGTGTGTTCACAGTGTGTGTGTGTGTGTGTGTGTGTGTGTTCACTGCTGTCTGTGCACTTTGGATGGGTTAAATGCAGAGCACGAATTCTGAGTATGGTAACCATACTTGGCTGAATGTCACTTCACTTCACATAATCTGCGCCAAAGGTCCTCAACAAGATTTTTTCCTCTGATTCTCATGAGGGAAAAATCAGGGATAAATCAGCTTATAATTACTAAATAATAACCCTCCTTAAATGTGAGCCTATTTAAGCAGCAGAGAAATTTGCTCAGAATTATTTTCCCTTTTCTTAAGAGCGCTCCTGGTGTTTTAATGTGCACTATGCATTAGCTGTGTATGGTCAAGGAACAGTCAGAGCGCTAACAGACCGAAACAGTGACTAAACGAAGCTAAAGTGAGTGAGAACTGATTAAAAAGTTTCCTATGTTTCTGTCTGGCCTGCTAGAGAATGATTCATAAAGTGAGGACAGAAATGGCCCTTTAAGACTAATTTAATGGTGCAGCTTCATTTCAAAGACTGCATATTTCTGCTCTGAAAGCCACAAAGACAGGATTATCCATGCACGCACACACACACACACACACACACACACACACACACACACACACACACACACACACACACACTCATTCTTTATTAACCCCTTTGTGAATTCCATTACAGAAATCGACTGCAGGTTCTGATGCCAAATTAGGAAATGTACTTGAGACTGCAATCAATACCTAAGGACTCCCTCTATTTTCATTCTAGACATGATGAGAAAGACAACAAAAAAGACAAAACTATCCACCAAGAGATGGGTTCGATAATAAAAATGACAAGATTGCAAATATCCTAAAGATGTATGATTTAAATCGATTGCATTATCAGCTTTTCCCAGCTATTACATGGCAGATACAGATTAAACATTCAACAATATGATATAATAAATAGATTATAATGAGAGCAAACATTTTCAATTCTTTAAATGTAGTTTTTCAGTGTCCATCTTACAAAATAAGTTCTTAAAAGTTTCTAGTATGTTGGTAACTTCAGCAGCGTGGATTACGTGCTGTCTGGAATACAGAGTGATGTCTGAGATATGCATGCTGGGCTGTTTTCATGAAATATTCATAAAGCCTTTCGGTTTACATAGTTTTGCTCTGCATTATTTGCCTGAAGGATACAGAAGTGTGGGGCTGGGGGGCTGTCATTGCATATCCCATATGAGGAGAGAGATACAGAGAGAGACACAAAAACAGACTTCTGAGTTCAGAGAGCATGGTTCAAAACTCATAGCACCATAATCTGCCACATCTGCCCTCTGCAGCGCGAAACCTTTCCAACATCACACTGCTTATGTGCATGAGATACCAAACAGGATCTAATCGGAGGAGGAGGCAAAGTGTAAAAAAAGCAAAAAAGTAAAGTTGGATATGAAATCTGTGACAGAAGAGCAGCGCTGCAGAATGAAAGAATGAGAAGAGACAGAAAAAAATATGTGTGGCTGTAGACTAATTTAAACAGTGCCGAACAGCCCATCCAAACTCTCTCTCGCTCCGGCTGATGCTGCATGTGTGACTGCAGGAGCGAGAAGTCCTTGGCATGTAACGAGCTGTAAATGAAATAAGATGAGGATGTTCTGTAATGATTTATTCAGTCCAGATCAAGCCTGTCAGTGACATCAGCTGCTAATACTGAATATGACATTTTGGTGATGATTTCAGTCACAGATTTAGGGAGTTAGATTCAGTTACTCTGATCGGTTTTCTCTGATCGGTTGCTTTTGATTCAGACATTGATTTGCATCATCACTCATACAGTAGGTGTTCACAGATTGATTTAAAAAAAAATTATGAAAGTCAAAAAGTCACCATGAACACTTAGGAGTCACAAAGCAAATTAATTGTAGAAAAAGTATAATTTACCACTGTTCAAAAGTTTGTGGTGAATAAGACTCAACAAGGATGCATTGATAAAAAGTGAAAAGAAAGTGACAGAAAATACACTTACTGTATAATATTTAAAATATTTCTATTTCAAATAAATGCTTTATGTTCAAAACCAATAACAGTTTACCCAAAAACTTAAAACTTTCAACTTTGATGAGCAGTAAATCATCATATTAGAATGATTTCTGAGAGATCATGTGACACTGAAGACTGGAGGAATGATGCTGAATATTCAGCATCGAAACAAGAACATAGTAAAAAAGGAAACGTTATTTTCTATGTTTTCTTAGTATAAGTAAAAGTTATTTTAAATCTAAATAATGTTTTTGATCAAATAAATGCAACCTTGGTGAGCAGAAAAGGCTTTCAAAAACATTACAAGATCAAAAATCTTTTAACACTTCTTCAGCTGTTATAATTATTATAATTATGCATTGTAAATGACCCCCGACAGCTCTCCAGGCGCATAATGCATATACATATATATATATATATATATATATATATATATATATATATATATATATATATATATCTTATAAATGTTTCTTCTGCCCGTGTTGGACTTTTTTTCTTTTCTTTTTTTTTGTACGCACCAAGAGGAAATTACCATCCATGACAGAGCGGGGCGCATAAACACTAACAGTGCGGGCAAGGGATATATATATTCTGGAAAAAGAAGGGAAAAGTTAATAAATGAAAGAACATCCAGTTCTGCTGAGTAAGAGTGAAAGGTAGGAGAAGCTAAATTCAGTCTGAAGATCTGAATACCTGATCGCAAGCAGCATCCCAAAAATAATTGATTAGGACAGGCAGACAGAAAAGGAATTAGGTTGCTTTCTGGCTCTGACACTGTTCTCTTGCTGCTGATGGAAATGCTTCAATAGAGCTGCTGATGAGATTTAAATGAGTATTACTGTTCCTGCTCCTGACGTCCACAGAGGAGAAAGACGGATGCAGATCACAGTCTCAGCGCAGCAGCAGGAGGACTTGCACAACACTCTCTTATCTTTGAAAGAGAGGGAGAGAGAGATGAAGTGGAAGATGAGGAGCGATAGATGTGACGGGGGGCGGTTGACTTTCTAGCATGCAGAATCTCGAGTAATTCTGAGTTGGGTACGCGCAGGCAGCCGGCGGTCTCTGACACCGAACGAGACTCATGCATTCATGGATGTGTAGATGCAACTGATTTGATGGATGTGTCTCTATCTGTAACCCAAGACAAGTGATGCGCTAATGTGTTTACAGAGGAATTTTAAAAGTCTCACAGCATCCAGAGGCTTCACATCAGGTGTGGCGTGATGAAACAGCTCATTCTTCGCTTCTCAATCACATTACCATTAAAATGTCCCACTGTGATTTATACACAATGTGTTCGCGACTCCCCATCGGGCCTCCAGGTCTTGGTTTGGGAGAGGACCGGTGTGTGCTTATAAACAAGACATGACAAACTGTTTGAAGGAGGAAAATAATCGCCTTTGCGCTCTTCTACCCACAATGCAACAGGGAAATGTCACTGTGTAAAGAGGAGAACGTTTCCTTCTTTATTCCGTTTACGGTCTCCCTTACAATTTCACACAAAGACTCAGAGCGCATCAGGGACCAAAACCTCTGACTTGAGTGGATACATCAAATAAAGCAATTCTTTGTGTTTCCCCTCACGGGGATGTTGCACAAGTTACTGTGAACTGTATCAGAAGCTGTCATGATACCTTTATAACATCTTGTGGTAGGCTATCAGCGAAACTATCACAATGCCAAGTATTATTGATGTTTGTTTCCCATAGAGGAAGCTGAATGTTGTGCCTATTCAATTGTTTTATTAATTGTTTAAAATGTACTTGTATTATTATTCATATTTTCATCACCCATTAATTATGTGGACTGGCATCCTGACATGGCTTAGTGCATTTATCATAATGCAAAATGCTGAGATTTAATTACTAAAAGTATAGACTGTTGTAATGCATGTTTCAGAGTGAAAGGTAGCACTGTGTTCATTTACACACGAGCAGCTCAAGAGTCTGTGTTTTCAGCATCTCAGAGCAGCTCGGACCACAGTTAATGCAGCAAATAATCTCTGCATGTACATTTAAGTAAATGTAAGACCCTACGGTCTTATGGAGTTCATAATAACACTCTGGACCACAGGATGGCTTGTCCAGATCAAGTGCATCAATTCGGCACACACCGTGTCCACATCCCACCCTGTCTCTCCATCTGACTGGACTTTCGCTGCTGAACTTCTTTTCAGGCATGAAAAACTTTTCAATCATTCTTGTAAACCAGATCCTTTTAAACTGAGAGCAGATGCTATATTTATACCAGCCTGTTTAATTAGGCTTGGTTTAGAGATCAATTCATTCTGAGGGTCTCCAGCGATAGAGAGATGGAGAATGAGCATAAAGAAACAAACTGAGCAGATTTATTAAGAAAAAGTCTTTTAAACCTTCTAAGGGCTGGGGAGAACGACCACATGGGTAAGTCAGCACTTTATCCCCAGGTCCTCTATTTGTAAATAGATGGATGAGCTGCTAAAACGGTGTTTAACATCTGGTCAGAAACCCACTTCTCCTCTTATGAGAAAATATTAAGGAAGAATATCACTCCCATGATGCCTGTGAAAACAAACAACAGCAGGCTGGAGGCAGAAGGGGATTTGGAGGTTGAACACAAAAGGACAGCCGGCATAAGATACGGGTGCGAACGACTACAAGAGCTGCTGAAAGAAATCAGATATGGATTCCAAAACACAGGATGCATGACATGAAATAAGACGAAAAACTAATTTCCAAGATACAACAAACAAGATGACAGACTAAACATACCGGAAAATGATTCTGTACTCTACAGGAAATGTAAATTAAACTTAATTGCCCTCATGAAAGAGTCCAGATGAGGAACGTTTCCTCGCCGCAAAAAAACAAACAAAAGGCAAATTAAGTCAATCTCATTTCCTCTGGAACATCACATGTCCAGTCTCTCATGCCAGCTCATCTTTCTCTCAGTGCTTCATTGATCCCATCCACGCTGAGCTGAAGTTGACAGTCGCCTCAGCTGTGAAGCATTTGAGTCGTTTAACACCAGCCAATGGGCGACGCCGCAGTATTCACAGCTGGAATAAATGAGAATCAATAATAGTAATGACAACACCAGCAGGGCTGACTGAGGTCTCATCTCTCAAGCTAAAGACTGCATTAGTAAAGCAGTGGAATGTGTCTTGTCGTGCACTCTTAGGCTTTTCAACACAACGGATGCCAGAAGTTCTGTTGTATCGCATGAATGAACACAAATCACACTCCTACAGTCTTGGATTTAGCACCTCCTGGTGTGGTGAGCTGTGTTATGAGCACAACACATGCCAAAGATGCTGGCAAATTAGTTGGATCAATGCAGCAGTGCAGATAATAACATCTCTGGTGTTCTGGTGATGAAACTGATTCGCGATGACAGTCGGTGTACTGTGGTCTGTGCATGCTGCTGTGTACACATCAGGGGTTGGAGAGAAGCTGCATATTCTCAGGCTCACCGTATCAAAGGCAAAGTCGGCAGGACCGGTCTCTCTGTTGGGATGCTGCCTGAAGGACGCCTGCAGGAACTGAGAAAGGTCTCAGAGAACCTGTACTATGGAATCATGCCATTCAGGTCTTTTAAGTGCTGAGGAGGTAAACCAAAGGCTCAAGGTGAGAGTTTCACTACAGATCTCAGGGTTAGAATGGAGACAGCATGCCGGACCAAACTTAAGAATGATGAAAGCAAGGTGAAGTTTATTCCCTGAGACGATGAGTTTCTGGACAGCCCACAGTCAGTTCTCTGGCTTTCTGTATATCGCATACAAAAATAGCAACAATTTCTCTAACAAATTGTAATCGGTTAAGAGAATACATTGAATCTGTGATTAATCATTTCACAACCATCTTTACAAATTAGAATGAAATGGTATGTACACACACACACACACACACATAAATAAATAAAAAAAGAATACTTTTATTGAACGAGGACGCATTAAACTGATAAAAAGAAATTTGCAATGTTACAAAATATTTCTATTTCAAATAAAAGCTGTACTTTGTAACATGCTTTTCAAAGAATCCGGATATAGTATCAATATTTTAAAAAAAAATATTCACAAAAAAATCTGGGCTTGTAAGAGGTTAAGATAAAATAGGTTTAAATCCCAGGGATTGAGCCATGAACCTTGAGCAAGCACCTAATCAAAGGATAAGCCTGAAGAACTATACACCACTTCTTTAAATAAGAACAATAAATTAGATAATTAGTAAGTGATTGGTCTTCATGAACTCTCTCTCATTAAACTAAGTGAACAGTGGGGAAGCTTGTTAAGATACTTGCATCACAACCTCCTAAAACCTGCTGGCAATTTAATCAACTGAACTGAACAACTGCCTCCTCCAAAACAGCAGTAATTCAGGCTTTCAGTTCCCAAAGGTCTAAAACGACATTAAACTTCTGTTACACTGAGCGAGAAGTCTAGTGCTACAGAAGGCCAGAAGCCTTTCGAGACCGCTCTACAGCCGAGTGCTAAAGCATGCAGGAGAACACATGTAGCTCCTTACTGGAAACAGAGCTGTTAAAGATCCTCAAAGTTTCCGAGTCCTGGTTTCACTCGGCTGCAGCTGCTTTCAATGTTCTAATGTGCTGTTCCTTCACAGCCATCTTCCTTTTTACAAAACAGATGTTATTAATACCAGCTGAGGCAATGCCTCATAAATGATTTATTCAAAAGCAGAAATGCTTCCATCAAGTCCATTCAAACAGCAGAGTCCAGGGAATGGAGGAGCCTCTTCCTGCTGGTCTGCAGGGCACAGGGCGAGCCATTAATCTTCTGAAAGCGTATAAAAACAACTTAACTGAGAGATCAGACTCTGTCTGTCTGTCTGCCTGAGAGAAAGAGAGGGGGGCAAATGTATGTCGCAGAGCATCAATGTCACCGACCCTAACAAATGTATCCGGAATTTTCCTGCTTTTTTTCATTCTCTCTGACATGGCAAAAATGGGATAACATGCCACTAAGGCACCCGAATTCTGCACTGAAGGGATTCAATGTCACAATTTAATAATGCTACACACTGACCTTAGATTTCCATCTTTACATATTTTCAGATTATTTTATTTTTAAAGTAACTAGTAAAGCAATGCATTACTTTTTTAGTTTGTGGGAAAATATCCAAGTTCCTTTTTCAGATAAGCAAAGCCAGTTATTTGTTTTCTCATGAATTGACTGACAGCTCTCCTGTCCTCATGTTGAGAGAGATCAGGAGTGAGTTCAGATGCATTGTGTGCGCTGTGTGAACATGATGCTACTGTAGATCTAGACTAACATGCATTTACTCATCTCACAAAAAAACAGATTCAGTATTCCTCAAAATGAATAAAAACTTTGAAATGCTAACTTGGAATATGAAGCAAACCTGCAACAATTAAATGTCAACATAAAAAATTAACTAGTGTCTTTGTTGATGACCTTCAGTGATCCAAATCAACCATAATAATAAGCAAAAGAGACTAGATAAACAACTTTTTGGGGGGTTATTGAGAAGAAAGTGTTGAACTTTCTTCTCTTGCATCATATTCTCCATGCAATCCTGAATGTTTCTTTGAGTTTGCACATTTCCTTCAGCTTGAGGATTATTCATTTCACTTTTGGCATGAAAGGGTTTTTACATTTGCCAAAAACTGAATATGTATTTTAAAAACAAACAAGCAACCCTAATGACAAGTAAAGTAATGCAAAGGTAACATAACACATTACTTTCCATAAAAAATAACTAAGTATTTATTTATAACTTTTTTTAGGTGGTATCGCAATATCGTAATGCACTACTTTTAAAAGTCATTTTCCCCAACACTGTTTGGTTTTGAAAACTAAAGCCCTAGAAATATCTGTGTTGGCTCTCCAGCAACCCATCTGAGTCTTGGGAGTATGTACTTGAACAGCTGCCCTGGGGAAGAAGGCACTCAGTTGCAGTCCATACAGAGGTCACATTGTGCTGCTTAGCCAACAATGCACTAATATAATTGTACAAGGGTTACATTCTTGATGCACTGAAGCGGTCAGATTCACAACGGGCAGCATCGTGCTGGCCAGCAGATGTTGTGAAATAAATAATGATGAGTAGGGAGGGCTGTAATTTCTCAAGGTTGACTGCCAGTTGGTCCTTGCCTCCCTATTGTTGCACTGAATGTGGACAGCTCAGAGAACCAGATCCAAAATTAGCTTTAAGCAAGCACTATTCCACTTATGCCCCTGAGAGTGGTGATGATAATTCGTCACAAGGTCTACAAGAGACACTCAGGATGGGCGTTGGAATGTAGATCAGAGGTGTACGACGAATAGGACGTGTGGCTATTCCTAGCCGAATATCTAACGTATTAACAAATATACACGTTGACTGCGTGAGATCAACTGCAATGTTGGCCGGATGAATAAAAAATGTGCCTGACTGACCCAGCTCACAGAAAGGTCGTCAGTCGTGTGAGGAATTATTCTGTGTCTTAGAGCTGGATCAATACCAGAAGTTTGGCTTTGGTACGATATCAGGCTCTGATACTGCAGTATCCTGACAAAATCAATACCTTAGGTTACAAACGAAAGGACAAACAGAAGAAAAGGACACAAAAAGGCCCTAATCCTTGTGCCTTGCTCAAATCCCAAAGCAAAATCATAAAGTATTAACATCCTGCTACTATTCCACAACTAAATCCTTTATGCACTTGTTCCGCAGCTATTCTGTGGTTTATATGAAGTGACAAATGAATTTCTAATCGGGTTTGCACACTACAAAGCTAAACTGCACCATATCTCTGCACACAAGTTCAGGCTTATTTTTAAGTTTAGAGTTTATATAGTCCTGGAAAATGGTGATACAGTGGCAATTTACTTCTGGTAGTGCAATATATTAGTACAGTAGATATGCAGAAACCTAAAAAAGTAAGCTTAAATCCAAATATCCCACACATATAAAACTATGTTGAACCTAGGGCTGTGACGGTTGCCGTGACAACCGCGTCACCGCGGTGGTCGGTTGCTACCGCGGTTGTCTACTGCCACCGGCGGTAGTGCACGTGATGTCACAAACATAATACAAAGTTTTGTATATAAGTGTAATAACTGTAATAGTTGCAAATTCTAAGTCTATGGTAATTAACAAATTACCTCAAACACAGCATTTCCTTTAGATTGGCAGATTTGAGCGCGGGAAAAAACAGTTTATACATTCAACAAATTAATTTAGTGTTGGGCAATGGATCTTGTTGGGAAAGCAAATACCACCTCACCGATCTGGAGTCATCTGCATTCATGTCACCCATCAGCGTTTACACAAGTTCTCGTGATCGCAAACGCTGGCTGGTAAGGTTTGGTGAGGCTTTCTTCAAACTGGCCAAATACAAACGAGACAGCGATAAATAAAAGATGGTAAAAAGAAATATGGCAACGATTCCTATTTCAAAGAGAGCACGTGCAGATGAGGAGTTACTGAGCTTGCTTGGTGGCGGAAAAGTAAACCAGACGCAACAACCGCGTTGCGACAGGTTTAGTCTGTCTAGTGTCCAGTGTTGGGGAGTAACTAGTTACATGTAACGGCGTTACGTAATTTAATTACAAAATTATTGTAACTGTAATTAGTTACAGTTACTAAGAAAAAATGAGTAATTAAATTACAGTTACTTATGAAATTTTTAACGATAACAAAGGGGATTACATTTGAATATTTACACACATACAGATTTAACTGATATCTTTCCCAAATTGCACTGACTATTCTGAGACATACCACCCTAATAATTTCCGGGATGCGGAAACACAGTCTGGTTCGTAGAATCCAGTCATAAAAACGGAATGCCTAATGCGGACGGAATATACTACATTTTGGATGACTAAATCAAAAGTAGGTCTGTACACTTGAATCAAAACATGACATCGACTAGTGTCTGTGAATAGTAAGCCCCACAAATGCAATATATGACTCCTGCACGTTCTGCGTGTTGGAAATCAGGCACGGACTGGACACCGGGAGAACCGGGACAATTCCCGGTGGCCTGGCAGCCGATTTGGCCCGCTATTTAATATCATTATTGTATAATTGCCTGCCGAATGTACTAAAGCGATCATTTGTGAATCCGCCATTTGATAATTAAATCTCTAATAAGTCATGAAGTGTTAGTCGTGACTCGCGCGCTCTCCGCGCCTCCGCCAAACGGTTTGGATCAGACTCAGAGTAATCAATGCGAGAGAGAGAGAGAGAGAGAGAGAGAGAGAGAGAGAGAGAGAGAGAGAGAGACAGAGAGAGAGAGACAGAGAGAGAGAGAGACAGAGAGAGAGAGAGAGAGAGAGAGAGAGAGAGAGAGAGAGAGAGAGAGAGAGAGAATAGAGTGGAGTGTGGAAGCGCAAAGCTGGAGCAGAGAAGCAGAACTATACTGTTCAGGGTTTCAGGTCAGTTTCATCTGTAAAGATGCTTTTTTGTCTTTGTTTTTTTAATCAAGCAGCAGCACGTTGCTCATCAGTCATCACTCAAAATACTATATAAAGGACATCATTATTATCAGTTGTAATGTTACAGTAGTAATTTAGCTGAAAAAAAATCCGATTTTTTTTAATAGGTTTAGGGGGAGCTACGACAGACAACAACACAACCCTTACGAAAATTAACATTTTAATATTTAACTATAAATCCAGAGAAAATGGTTACTATTGTTTAACTGTGGTAACCAAAAATGTAAAATTATTTTACAAATGTATTTATTTAAAAATAAAAAATAAATTATAAAAAAAAAAGTTTATTTTTCTAATAAAAGCATGTTTAACTTTTGTAAGGGAAAAACATGACTCGTGTACAGTATTAGGATTTTTCTATAAAGATATTGTAGCATTGTATAGTATTTTATTGTAAAGTATAGTTTTGTTCAATCTTGAGTATTAAAGTCATGAGAGAGATGGATAACGGCAAAATAAAGAGACAGAAGAGAAAAATGGAAGTGAAGGTGCAGTTCAGGAGAGAACTTTTAATTATTTTGCATGTCCCCAAATTAAAGATTTAAACCTTTTCTTTTATGTCAGGTCCATACAAAAAAATAGTTTTGTCCATGAATTTGTTTGTATGAGTTAGAATTTTCCAGTCTGAATTTTTTTCCCAGTCCTTCCCTCCTGTAAATTAATGGCAAAGACATGGTTTCATTTACTACACATAGGCCTACTGAAGCTCGCAGTGTTTTCAACCTCTGCTGCCTCAATATAGGAGTACACGAGCACATAAACATAATTTCTAGAACTGTTCTGTGTCACTTCATGTGCATTTTACTTATTTTGAGAAAACTATCATCATATACAGAGACAGCAGTTTCAAAAAAACACCAGTGTTTCAGGAGTTTAGTACACAGAATACGTCACATGCTTATTAGATAACTGTATTTAAGTTGATGTATATGCTTTTATTTATTATTCTTTAATTTTCACAAATTTAGAAAAGTAATCAAAAAGTACTCAAAAGTAATTAGTTACATTACTTTAATAAAGTAATTGAAAAAGTTACACTACTATTACATTTTAAAGAAGGTAACTTGTAATCTGTAACCTATTACATTTCCAAAGTAACCTTCCCAACACTGCTAGTGTCTATACAGGACATTTGAACTCAGTGTCAGTAGCCTACATCACAGACCGGACGGGGATTTATCATGTCGTGTTGTGCTGCATCCAGTGTAGCATCACTGATTATAATGAGTATTTTCTCGTGTTGCGTCGCTCGCGTCCGTTAGGGTGTATTTAACTTTCTTATTTAGGCTACTTTCTTGTAGCCTAAATAAACATTATTTCTTTGATATTTATTTTAGTGTTTTGCAGGCAGCGTTCACTGACAGAAGTGCTCAAATAAACACTAACTGACAAGTTAAATAGGATGTGTTAGATGATTGAGACAGTGCTGGGCTGATTTCTAGACGTGCATATAAATATATCCTGTATATAATATATATAAAATATATAACATGCATGCACAGTTTAAGTCAGCTTTAATCACCTTTTTTGGTAATTCCATGAATTAACTGACCACGACACTGCTTGCACATAGTTTATTTCACAGTTTGATATGAAAGGATACGCACAAAGGAAGCGCGCACCGCCTTTGAGCACAGGACCGTCCGCGCTCGCTTAACTTGCACCTGATAATAAAGTGAAGTGGAGCGCGTGTCTGAAACGTTTCCTGTTCAGTCATTCTGCGAGTCTGCGACTGAATAAATTCACTTCTTGTCATGAGAAAAAGTGACAGAAGCAGCAGTTGTGAGTGGGTGGCCATCCCCGCCCCTACGTAAAATAATTTGAATAAGTTAAACTGGAAAAAAATTATCGCCTTGGTTAATGAGCAAATTTTGACACTAATATATATATAATTTTTTTTTTTTTTTCAAACACCGCGCCACCGGCGGTTGTTGGTCCATGACTACCGCGGTGGTAAAAATCAGCCACCGTCACAGCCCTAGTTGAACCAGATGGCCAGTTTCTAAACCAGTGGTTGCTGCGGGTAGACTGTCCTTGCCTCTGACCTCTGAGGGTGAAAACAGTTCCCTCATAGAAGTGTGAATCACGGCCGAGATGTGAACACATCAATTAAAGGTGCTGGAGGCATGCACGGCGTGTAAACATTGATGTAAACGTGCTTTTAGCAGAGCGTGTCCAGCACAGCAGTCCCTTTATTGGCTGTTTGGTGAGTGGCGAAGCTCAAAGGGCGCTCTCATCAATGGCGTACAGTGTGTGTTTCCTACACCTGGCCCTGGTGCACACATGAAAGACTGCTCCGGCGGGTGGAGGGACGGCTTTAAAAACTTGCATGAACACACAAATAAACACAAACTTGGGCTAGCAGCACAGATGGATCTCTATGTGTGGATGCACAGAGGAGCCCATAGAGGCTGAAATACTGACGTCAGACTGCTAATCTTCTCCAGTTAATTACATTCCCAAAAGTTTCAGCGCTCATTACGGGTCAAGCACAACTTCTCTGTCTGATGACAGCCCAACGCACTGTGGCTTTTTGTTGGCACAGTGTACAGCTTCTTAACAACCGTTTAGACATTAGACCCTGAATAACCATCTGTGCTCTGCTGAACTTCAATCAAACATGAAAACACCAGCAGACGACAAAACAAAAACATACCACTTTATGATGCACCTTCTTCTCATTAGACACAGCATGACAAGTGTCCAGTGTCAAGCTGGCACATTTCAATACTGTCAATACTGCAATGTTGCACAAAGTGGACATCACTTACAATGAGAACATATTTAATAGGTAATTAGACCGGCAAAACAGAGTATTTTGCAATAATGATCATTACTCCTACGTATTACAAGACTACTACTAACTAATCAACTAACTAGTTATTTTAAAAATTCATTTATTTCAGTGTTCTCAAATGTCATTTGATCTTGTAATGCATTATTACCCCAGACTTCAGTGTCACATGATCTTCAGAAATCATTCTAATGTGCTGATTTGCTGCTCAAGAAACATTTTTTCATTGTTTTGTGGAAAGCTTTGTACATTTTTAAGTAATCCTTGAGGAATATAATGAACACTATTTACCTAAAAGTGTAAAATATCCATGAGAGTGTCTTTACAGTGATATGATGTTTTGGATCAACAAGATTTCATTGTATGCGTCAATACATTTCCCAACATGATGAAACAAACGGTTGCTCTTACAGTGCAGTGTTTTAATCACTCTTCCAGTGTGCTGAACCCACACCGGTTTCTATGTGAGCTGTTGTTTTTCTCAACACCGGTCTAATAGCTGAGCTTGAGCGTCTCAGCTGGAAGACTTGTCATCTTTAGATTTTAAAACCCAGCGGGTGTCTGCAGGGGGCCTGGAACGAAACCATCCACCATCAGACTCGCAGCACACAGACTGGACCGTAGTATTAGTAATTTCCCCTCCTCAACACACGCTCAGGAGAACAGGACGTTCACAAGAGGAAAGAAACACACAGAGACAGAGAAATTGCTTGCGTCATGAACAAATACAGACATACACGACTGGTCAAAGGTTTGGAAGTTTCCTATGCTCACCGATGATACGTTTATTTGATGAAAAATATATTTAGTAAAAACAATCATATTGTGAAATAACGGTTTTCTATTTGAATATTTTAAAATGTAGGCATGGGAAAGATTTTAAATTAAATCTAATTAAAGATACAGTAAAACAGTGATACCGTTAGCTATTTCTACAATAGAAGAACTGTTTTATTTAAAAATATTATAAATATCAGAAACCTTTCTAATTTGATTTGCTGCTCAAGAAACATTTCATATTATCACTAAAACTAAAAGTAGTCCAGCTGCTTAGTGTGCAAACCCTGATAACCTACCATTCAAATGTTTCGGGAAAGTACAATTATATATATATATAAATGTTATTCAGCAAGGCAATTTAAATTTATAATATTAACTTATTAATATTACAAAATGTTTAATTTTTTTTATTATTTTTTTTTCTTTATTCTGTATTTTTTCATTAAAAAACATCATTATTAAAAAACTAAGCATCAATAATAACTGACAATAACTGAGCATATTACAGTGGTTTCTGAAGATCATGTGACACTGAAGACTGAAGTAACGATGCTGAAAATTCATCTGCGCATCACAGAAATAAATTACATTTCAAAATTAAACTAGAAAACAGTTTTAATAATAATCAACAATAATGTTTTGCCATATTTAATATTTCAAAAACATAAAAATCTTACTGAATGTAATTTTAAACATTAAATATAAAACATATTTAATAGTTAATTATTATATAAAATCTAATAAATGCAGTCTTGTTCAGCATAAGACACTCTAAAACACAAAATAATAGTAGTTGACCACTAGTATTCAAATAATGGAACAGCATTTTCAAATGCAGCAGGAATGGCGTCTAGGTAGATAGTTCACCAGATGTTGAGGTTTATGTGCCAGGAATGGCTGTTGAATTGGTTGTGTGTTTGGTCATGTGATTGCACACACAGGTTCACCCCTGAGGCTGTGCCCAGAGCTCACATGTACCTGTCAAACACACCTGAGCCCACAGCGTATAGCACGAGCACAGCACAGTCCATGCAGAAACACCATTCAATTACACATCTTCATTTCAAACTGCACACAACTCACTTCCCTAAATCAGCCCCTAATGAAGGTCAATGTTATGCAGATCGCCAAAAGACAACTGCTCCAGTGGGGTCCAGTAAAAGTTAATGTATTCCCACTAGAAAATCTGACATTTGCTCACTAAAAAAATGGATATTTCTCACACTGCACTGTTGTGCTAATCTTCAGACTATGCCAGACAAGTCACTGTAAGTTACTGTCTTTACACCACAAAGGCAGCAGGCGTTCACAGTGTTCACAGTTCTTCTTCAGTGCTTCCACAGTGCTACCTTACACTATTCTGAATGATGTCTGAAACTTTTATTACGGGCACTTCTTGAGTTTATTGCCTCCTTAAGTTGAATCGCTTAACCTGGAAGTGTAAAGCCTTTTAACATCCATGAAGAGAAGGAGCCTGTGGAGAGGTAAGGAGAGTCCTCTTCATCCAGAGCTCCTGATGTCTGATGATCCACGGCGAGTTAAGGTGAGCTCGTGGCAGTGTGTCGGGAGGATCAGGATTACACTGAAGTGAATGTGCGGCAAGAACAGGATGAGACAGCAAGACTGTGAGACTCCCTGAACAGACAGACAAGAATATGCATTGGTCCAGGTAATGTGGAAAATCCTGAGCGTGCAATTCTCCCCCCATCGCCACTAACCGCTTTCTCTTCTTCCTGTACTGAAGAGGATTCAGAGACAGAGAGGCACTGCGATTATACTTCACCTGACCTGCATACTGATGAACGCTGAGCCTGCGGATAGCATCGCCAAGCAATCACACAGAGAAGTATAAAGCTATGTGCTTGTATTTGTCTCTAGAAGTTAAAATGACAGCTAAAACCAATAATTCACAATGCCGTAGTGCATTTCATGAAAACTTACTTCATTTGCCCACATCATGCTGTGCAACCAGCTGCTTCCTGTGGGCAGGGTTAAAAGTCTACACATCCCATGCAACAATAATGAAATCAACTTATCATATCAGTGGCTAAGGAAAAATAAATCCTCGCCCCTTCTGTACAGTCGTTTCCCTCCGGCCTCCAGGGAAGCTGTGAAGGTTAATATATTCAAATATCCCCACTACTCATTTCTATTTCATTAAATACAACTAATGAATCTTTGGTTTGGGCCTAATCAGCTTTACTCTTTCACAGCGCCACATGTCAGAGAGACACAGCTAGCTGGTCCAGAGGACTGACTATGATCGCGTCCAACAGAACAGACTGACAAGGATTTATAGAGAAATGACAAATCAACTGGATAGAAAACGATAAAACAAAACAGCAGAAGAGATGAAGACTTCATAGTGAGATTACACTAACTTACTTATACAACACTGGGAAGAGATTGTGTTTTTCAGCTTCATACTCACACTTTGGAAAAGAACCCAACATAAAGAGCAGAGAAAGTCTTTCTGATAAAAATGCTTTAATCTAGGGGAAAAAATGGGCAGCATCGCTTCTGAAAAGCACATAAGAATAAAGCAACCAAGGAGAGAGTTTATTTATTTATTTATTTATTTATTATATTATTTTTCTAAAATATACAATCACAAGACTTCACTGATTATTAATTGCAGGAAATAGGGAAGAAAAAGGCAGAAAACGAATAGTGTTAAAGTTTTAAGTGAACGTGGGCTGTAGACTTTGTTTCTGTATACTAAGAACTGACAACTTCTGCAAAATCATGTGGTTATGGACCAAATATTAAATCATTACTAATCATTACTCACATAATTGTGTTTTTAAGGAAACACTCATAATAAATATAATAATAGTAATATAATAAATATACACATATTACAGTAGCTATGTTTTATGCACATTTTGAAGTACCACATTAGAAACAAGTGATGGAAGTGAAGCCAAAAAACTTTGGTTGGAAACCCAGCTATTAACTTCACTGATGTTACTTAGATTTTTAATTTTAATTAATAATCGCAAAAGTAACAGATGTTGATGATGATGTTGAAGAACAGAAAGAAAAAGATGAAAACCAAGAAGAGGAACAATAATGAAGATGAAGTAAAAGATGAAAAAGGACAAAAGCATATAAGAAAAAAAGGAACAAGACACGTGAGAAGAAAAAAAAAATCACAACGGTGAAGCTGATGATGAAGGAGAACAAGACGAAAGAGGACAAGAATACAAGGAGGAAAAAGATGCAAAAGCAGAAGAAGAAGAAAAAGAGGGCAAGAACTAAAGAAGGCAACAATGGAAAAGTATCATCTGTTTCATTAAAAGATTTTGGTAGGATTTGATATTAAAAGCTATGTTCTGTTTACGGAACAGATTGAGATCCAATCAAGATTTGATAAGAACTATTGTATAGGGCTAACTCGTACTCTCTTATACCTGTGTGAAATGTTTATCGCTAATTCTAATTTGAAGCAATCTTCCCCCAATCCAGCTCGAGAGAGGCGATGTGCCACAAATCCCGAGCGCTAGCATTCAGAAATCAGAGCATTTAAAAGATGTTGAGTCATAATGATTAGACCTATATAAGCCTGGTTTCAACCAAGCAGTTCATGTTCAGTACAGTGCGCAAACAAATGTCAAAAACGCGAGGTTTCATAAACAGCACGCAAAAAACTTACTGCCAATAGAATGCAATTAAAAAAGGCGCCTCTCACTGCAAAAAAAAAAAAGCATTCTGTGTGATTGGGGCCTAAAACTGCTTTTACACAATCTCTATTGTATGCACTGCAGATGACTTGAGTTTCAAGTAATGGTACTGCTGCTGGCAAAAACGCCTAATTTTTCTGGATTCTCAATAATCACAATTTAACAATACTACTGTAAGATGTATTCATGAATAAGATGAATAAGATTCCTCATGAAGTTTGATGCAATATGTGTACCACAAAACACTATGCATTCCTTAGAGAACACGAATCAGAACAAGGATCCATTTTCAGCTCTTTCTGTCTGAGTGGTTCAGATCCGGAAGCATGCTCGGTAATTGGTGGGCTGCTATTTCTTGGAGAACACATTTATTCCTCCAGAATCTCACAGAGCAATGCATCACTAATGAAGAGCGACAGTAACACTGGGTTGTATGATTAACATTGGACTGTGTTCAGATCTCCATTTCTGACGTTTCACTCATTTTTGCTTCATGAACTTAAGTGCAGATAATATAAATATATTAAAGTGAGTTAACATGTGCCACATATAATCTCTACCCAGTGGTCCCACTTGAAAGCCTCTCTTTAGACCCCAGCAAACAAACCTTTCAGACAGAGGAAACAATAAGGTCACACAGGCCATTAAGACCATAAAGGATGGGGGCAATTAGTCTGGCTATGGATTACAATTGAGCAATTCTCTGAAATGAATCCAAGACAACAGTCCATAAGATCACACTAATAACATATAATGGTAGACCGGGCCCCTTCAGACATCACAATTGCATTAGTGCGAAACAAACTTAGTTAAAGTATCATTGTACCAACAGCACTGATGTAAGCCAATGTGTCATGTTCATCTCTTATGTCCACCTTTGTACACGCAATAAACAACAAGCTAATTGTTTAAAATAATTTGAGAAGTCTTGCAAAAATCATTCAACGTGTGAAGACGTTTTCTTAACTTCACTTTTCATTTATGTAGCGTATGAGACAATATGAATGATTTGATTCACATAAGCACGTGCTAAAACTGCAATTCAAATCAACTGCATTATACAGCGTGAAACTATCGAAGTGTAAATCAGAGATGAGGATGTAATATCAAGACAACCGTTAGCTGAAAACACACCTCGCCCAAAATCAAATGAAGGAATAAATCTAAATTCAAAATGGCTTACATTGTTAGGGCAAGAACTTCACCACATGTCTCTAAAAATCCTCTTATCACAATGTATGCTAACAGCTGGGCTGAGGTTTGCACATTTCTCTTCAGTAGGCAATGCTAGAAAGGTTAATCCCTGTTAAATTACAACAAATCCACCCACACAGTCGATGCTCCCATGAACAGACTGAAGCCCGCATTCACAACTTCGAAAACTCTTTAGACAACTTGTATAACATAGTCAACATATTCACTCAACAAGGTCTGCCACAGATGCACTCCGCTCTATCAGATGCACTTATTTTATTGAATATGTGTGCAATTTTCCATAATTATTCTATATCTTAGACTTACATTACCTTGTCAGATCAGGGGAGGAATTAATTAAAATGAGGCTTATAAAATAGTTTTTTTTTCCTGGACTCTGCATTTTTCCTTGATTGATTTACTTAAAATGTTTTTCAAAGAAGTCTTTGTAACACTGTTAATTTCAACATTTACTAATGCATTAGTAAAATCAAAAGTTGTGCTATCAAAGGAAAGTGAGAAATACCATGAACAAACAATGAATAAAACTATAAATAAATACTTTAACAAATGTATTGTTCATTGTTAGTTCATGTGAGTTAATACATTAACTAATGATAACAAATGACACATTATTGTAAAGTGTTACCCAAGTCTCTTCTCTTCAACAAGGCTGAATTTATTTGCATAATTCCACCTGTGTAATATTAATAATCTCACAACGAATAATACTGCAGTTCTTATTCATGCACTGGTTACCTCATGTATAGATTATTTTAATGCTCTCCTTACTGGCCTTGCTTCTAAACTTCTCCATAAACTCCAGTAAGTTCAGAACTCGGCAGCTCGTGCTCTTTCAAGGATTTCATCTTTTGAGCACATTTTCCAGTTCTCCATGTCTAAGCCGGCTACCAGTAAAGTATCGCATTGATTTTTAAATTTTGCTTCTCACATTTAAGGCACTTCACAACCTTGCCCCTCCATTCTTAGTTGACCTTCTCCACATCTACACTCCTTCGCACACTCTCAGATCCTCATTCTCGATTTATCTTGCATCGCCACGTATAAACTTAAGCACCCTGGGAGAAAGAACTTTTAGTTTTGCAGTCCTTTACCTATGAACTCACTCTGAAAGTACACAACAATGACAGTCTGCATACTTTTTAATCTAGTCTTAAAACTCTTTACCCAGGCTCTTTTATGAGCTGTTCTTATTAAGCCTCAACCATATTTATTATGCATGTATGAAGTTGTGCTGTTGAACTTTGTATTTCTGGCACACTCTGTAAGTTGACCTTAGGTGTTTAGAAAGGCACCATCAAATACAATGCATTATTATTATTATTATTATTATGTTATTGATAATGCAATCCTTTTTTCAGGATTCTTTGATGAATAGAAATTTTAAAGTTGGGTGAACTGCACTTATTTTAGAAACAAATCTTTTGTAACAAAATTAATATATCCGTCACATTAATAAAGGAAATAAAAAAAGAAAAACCGACTTTTAAATGGTGCTGACAGCTAGTCTTACAGGTTTTTTATCTCTCATACGATGGTAAAAAAAATAAAAAATAAAAAAATGATTTAGCAGACAATCACCGTGGGAAATAGACACCCAGCAAATGCATCAGTAAATAAACGCAAATGAACATATGACATGACTCATGGAACAGGATTACACTGATATTGTATCGTAACACCAGGCGGACATCCACCTTTGCAATAGATGCTCTATGAGGAAATAAATACTGCATTAAAATATAGTTTACAAAGGGCTTTTAATCGATTTCCCCAGTGCTGGTTCTGGGCCTCCTGGAACTCTAACTTTCTATTTCGGGAACAGTAAGACAAGCTTATCCTCAGTCTATGTCATGGAATATTACTTAACTCTGACTATAAAACACATCTATTTCAGGACTCCATCATTAGAGTCAATTACAAAAGCAGAATTGAAATTGCCTGCCAATCTGCCTGGTAAAGGCCATTCAAATGAATGGGTGAATCCATGAGATAGCATAAATCCTAGAAAACTCAGCACATCAACACCACAGGTGGTTATAAGCATTATGAGTCGGCTAAATGACGGAAATCAAGAGAAAAGATTTCATTTGGCCATCAGCTTAAGAATAGAAACCTAATGTATTATTGTTGACTACTGAAGAAGAACTGTTTCCAGCTGGGCCCAATCAGAATAAGCTTCTCTTTTTGTTTAAGAGCCAAAAGTGCAATGACCGGATTCAGACAAGATAACTCAATTTGAAGATAAAGCCAATGGACAAAAGTCTGCCTTGGGCCCTGGAGCCTGTTGTGACAAAAGAAGGAAACGGTAGCAGTTAGCGTCAAGTCCTCGTTTCCTGCTCCTCAGTAGTGACAATGAGGCTAAAATAGAATAATTAGCAATAATTAATAATTAATATTAATTAATAGAATAATTAACATCGGACTGCATTATGTTCTGCAACACCTAGACAGACCGGGAACCTATGTGAGGATCCTGTTTGTGGACTTCAGCTCTGCCTTCAACACGATCATGCCAAACCTCCTCCTGCCCAAACTAACTCAGCTCTCCGTGCCCACCTCCGTCTGTCAGTGGATCAACAGCTTCCTGACAGACAGGCAGCAGCTAGTGAGACTGGGAAAATACACATCCAGCACCCGTACAATCAGCACCGGAGCTCCCCAGGGCTGTGTCCTCTCCCCACTGCTCTTCTCCCTGTACACTAATGACTGCACATCTAAGGACCCCTCTGTCAAGCTCCTGAAGTTTGCAGATGACACCACACTCATCGCCCTCATTCAGGACGGTGACGAGTCTGCTTACAGACAGGAGGTTAAAGAGCTGGCTGTCTGGTGCAGTCTCAACAACCTGGAGCTTAACACGCTCAAAACAGTGGAGATGATCGTGGACTTCAGGAGAAACCCCCCTGCACTCCCCCCACTCACCATCATGAACAGCACTGTGACTGCAGTGGAGTCATTCAGGTTCCTGGGCACCACTATCTCTCAGGACCTGAAGTGGGACATTCACATTGACTCCATTGTGAAAAAGG
This sequence comes from Carassius carassius, assembly GCF_963082965.1. Lineage (NCBI taxonomy): Eukaryota > Metazoa > Chordata > Actinopteri > Cypriniformes > Cyprinidae > Carassius > Carassius carassius. The sequence continues at coordinate 1,884,766 of NC_081787.1, read as the reverse complement.
CCCAGCAGAGGTTGTACTTCCTTCGCCAGCTGAGGAAGTTTAACCTGCCACAGGATCTGCTGAAACAGTTCTACTCCACCATCATCGAATCCATCCTCTGCACTTCAGTAACTGTCTGGTTCAGCTCAGCTTCTAAATCGGACCTCAGAAGACTACAGAGGGTAGTCCGGACTGCTGAGCGAATTATCGGTACAACCCTCCCATCTATTCAAGAACTGTACTATTCCTTATTGTGTTTTTTGTTCTGTCGCTGTTATGTTGCACTGCGGAGCTCTGTCACGAAAACAAATTCCTCGTATGTGTGAACATACCTGGCAATAAAGCTCATTCTGATTCTGATTCTGATTCAATGACAAAAATTTTGTAAAAATAGAAGATGCCACAGAAAGTTCATCAAGTAAACAGGAAATCTGTTTAATGAAATACCGACTAGCCCGTCACCTTCTAGTCTCAATCCACGATGACGTGTTTTCTGCATACATAGTGGGGCGCTTTGGTTAAAGTCACGGAAAATTACAGCAAAAAGACAAATAAGTGTTGCAACAGGAACATTTCGAGTGAAAAGGTTTCATAAGCAAAGTTAGCAGCATCCAAAGTGTGAAGATTCATCAGCCAATCAAAAACAGTCTGTGATGTTTTATTGCTTTTTTCAGCATTATCTCATTTGAAGTCTGTTTCACACATACAGCATCTGCAGGGCATGAGCGGCGTAACTGTGATGACAGACGGGGAAGACAACACTTTCACATTGACACAACACACCTTTGGCTCTATATAGAAAATAATGTGATTTTTCAGTTACTGCATTGAGAAGTTCTTAGCAAATCTTGAGATGGCCATTGAGAAGTATTACAAACTTGATTGCTATGAAATGAAATTGGCATGAGGAGGATGATCACATTTATATGTAATGGTAATTATAATATAAATGGAACAGCATCTATACCTCTAACCAATATAAATTGTTTAAATCAGTCTGGAATCAGATTTCCTGAATAAGAAGTGTTTGTGGTAAGTTAATGTTTCATAAAAGTCTTTCTTCTGAGGGAAAAACAAAAAGGGAGCAGTGTGAATGCAGTAACCGGTTAATACTCTCACTGAAATTATATACAAGAGCAATGATGAATCGTGGAATAATGCAAAAACACAGTGAGAAATGTCACAAACAAATCCAGATGAGGTAGAACTTGTCATTAACATAATGAATGTGAGTTTAGTTGTTTACAGTTTCTGAGCAACATAACTCGTCTCATTAATATAGAATTCAACAGTGTTCAACTGATGTCTTACATAACATGAAGCTGTTTTTGGTAACGGCCAGATACTGTATATCAGTGATCTGTTATAAACAAGCTGATCTTTTGGTTTGCAATCTTTCAAGTTCACATTAAAAAGCAAAATTATTACAAAAATGATAACAACATCTAACTTTTTTTTTTTCTTTTTTTACTGGAAGGTGCACAAATTTGTATTACACCACATTGATATGTATTATATTATTTATATTATTTTATATATTATTATTTCTTCTTGAATGTTTTTGCAAAAATAACTATATTGTGAAATATAGCATTACTGTATAAAGTCTGACTCATAACTTGATATAAGATTTTGGTCATACCTCCCACTCATACAAGAGGTTTTAAGGAGCATTTTGAGTTTTGTTTTCACAATGAAAAGCACATACAGTAGTTTGGCAACCGCTAAGCAACACTAATGCACTTGTGCACTTGGCTCTTTTCTTCTCTCAGCAAAACAAAACTCCTTTACTTCTATAACATTCAGTAGACTGGACCTTGAATGAACAGTGGACCTAAATCCTTTTCCTCAATCTGGCTTCACTGCTGTGAGTTAATGAAGGTCTGGCTTTGTGCCTATATGTGACAGATCGTGAAGGACCTTTTTAAGTGTGCCTAAGGGCTTTTTAAGCATCACACCCTGCGCTGACCAATAGATGCATGGTATATCCCTTAAATCTGACTGTGAGTCTTATACCTTTGGACAAAATGCCAACTTTTGCACATCAAAGGTGAAGCAAACAAGTTTGTAGCCAAAGACTAGATTTTCCTGCAAGAGAAAACTGCATTGCCACTGTATTGGGTGATTCTAAACAATACATCCATAAAAGCAAGCCAATCCTGCTCAAAACTAAAACCTTCAATAACTAATCTGACTCAATAATTTATTTGATGCACAGCTGACTGTGATAAAAAAAAATGCACTAGAAAAACATTTCTAGTTTACTACAACACGACAACAGCGAAAAAAACAACTGGGTCATGGCACCAACAAACAACTGCACATACGTTGATCCAGGATAAAAGATAATGCAATTATTTTGTTACTAGACACATTTTTATTTCTATACTAGTCATCAGTCAATAGACAATCAGTTGTCGAATTTCAATTCACAAAATCTGAACAATCTGAATCCGATCCATTAACATGACAACCACAGGCTCCCCTGCTGACCCGCTATTAATTATCTGGCGTTACAAGATGATTAAGACACGGTATAAAAAGTGAACGGAAAACAACACTGCAACACTGCCAGGCCTCACAACTATAATTACCCATCCAAAGTAAACAGAACAGGAAGACTAATGCACATGGCATGGGTCAACGTCACTTGAGTACTGACATAGCTTGCTCGTTTCCTTCCTCATTCTTCTTTTTCTTCAGTGCGAGGAGTGGGCAGCTGTGCGTGCAGTGGGGGATGGACATCCAACCAAGAAACACACTCCTATCTACTGCTGTCTGTTTAGTAGCCCCCTCACATGGTTTCCAGGCTGATGAGAATGAAGGAAATATCTTCAGGGGCTTCGCCGCTCACTACTATTAGATTTTAATCCCTCAAAGTGAGCTAAAGCAAACATTTGACTGGAGGCAGAGAGATTGATGTGGGGCTGTCATTGCTTCAGCAGTTTATATTCACAAACAGTCTGCTTGCGCTTGAAGTCGCCCACACGTACACACAGAGAAACGCCTGAAGGTCATCTGCCTCCCCCCAAGATGCAAACTGTGAGATCAATTGTTCAGAGGTTATTTGTTGCATTCTGGTTACCGCAGGACAGCGAGCACATGAAGACTTGTGAAATAAATAAAATAAATAAATCAACAAATGATATTCTAGAGACTAGGTTATACTCATATCAGTTTTTTCTGAAACACAATTAAGCAGCGGCACTGCGCTGCTACTGAATCAACAGCGGCATGGTGTGAAGAACTGCAGTATGAATTGAATAAGGGAAAATATATAAAAGGTCGGGGTAAGTCAAAACATCTTTGTTTGAGTTGCCTTCATTGTATACATGCAAAAACAAACCTTATTCACAAACTAATGACTTTAAAGAGTATTCTTCAAAGTACGCAAAAACTTTTTCTTGCCGTAGTAACAGACAAACATGGCATTAACACCTGCTCATATGACGCAGTTATTGTATAAATATTGTGTGTTGCAAGGAAGAAGAGGCTAATAAAAATAACCATATTAAAAGAAAACAATAAAATTACATTAAGTTTGGGTCCAATGGCATGTATTAAACCCTGCATAAAAGATATTGTAAACGATTTGATTGGGTGTGAACGATCTCTGATTGGTCAATGACAAGTGGCAGCTGTGGTTGATGCAAAAACTACAAGCCATTTCTTTAAAGGGGTCATATGATGCTTTTTTAAAGTTCATTGTTTTGTATATTTGCTGTAACAGAATATGGTGACATGCTTGAAAAAAAAAAAAAAAAAAACATTAGAAGACGAAAATTCAAAATCTTCTAGTGACCAAGTACTTTGAATTTCAGTGTAAGATAATATATATATATATATATATTTTTTTTTTTTTTTCTTTTTTTTTTTTTAAGAAACATGGTTAGCAGGTATTACTAAGAAAATACAATTAGTGAGAGATTAAAACGGCAACTTTTCTGGCAAATTTCTCCACACATAGATACATGGATAACAATAGCAAGAAGCTCACAGGCATCTAGTGAGCAACAGTTCCCGACTAGACAAAAAGAACTGAATTGATTGAGGCACTCAACTCCACAGGCAACTTGTTCAGCATCCACAAGATATCCCAACCTACACAGCAGGTGAAAGGAAAAATGGATCAGTCAATGACACAGCTAATGACACCCCAGAGATACGAGCAATGTCAATCACACAGAAGCCTGAGAAAAAAAAATGTTTACCCTTACTTTCACCTCCAAGTCTTCCCGTTTTAAACTGGCTCTTCTACAATTTTTTCATTAAAGGAAAAACATGGCTTATTTATGTTAATGTCCCACTCCTAAAACACATAATTACAGTGTCCATTACTGACTAAATGTTACCCAACCATGATGGAAAATGGTCTCGGGTGCAACAGATCCATGTAGTTAAGAACTAATCAGACCAAAGTGTAAAGACAGTATCTTTAATGCACTCCCTGATTCACTTAGACTTAAAGAAAATAAATAAATAAATCTGCAAAAACTGGCTAAGTACTACCAGAAAAATCAGTCAAGATATGGATATGATAGGTACTGCTACACATGCATTCTGCTACATGAAATTCTGCTCTGTAAAAATATGTGAAAACAAACAAGAGCTTCATTCAGATTGCTCTATATTGAAGTTTTAAACTAGTGTTTAAGATTCACACACAGAGAAAACCTGACTAAATTCACTAAGCATTTCTCTATGTGATGTTTTCATCCGTCTTCTCACCCCTCCGATCTGACAAACCCACCAGACAACCTCATCAACCTCAGACATCTGTCAGTGTGAGTTGGCGACAATTGTCAAAGAACAGCTCCGTAATTCAACCAACCCATGATAAATCACTGCGCTTAGGCCAAACAACAAACACTGACTTCACAGGATTGGATTTTTAGGATTAAACTCACAAGTAAGTGTGACATGCTCATTTCATTGAGAGAACATAATTTCTTTAGGATGAGAATCTTGAAGCAAGAAATCCTTTATTTTTCTTTTTTTGAGTATTTCCAGTTGACTACTATACATTCACAGGCAAGATGCTTCAAAATAAGCAGAAACCAGGAAATACTGACTGGGTTGGGCTTCACCTTCCCATAGACTTTGCAAATCTGGCTATCTTGAAATAAAAGCTTCAAAGAAAGAAAGTAACAAAAATATTTATTAAAGAATTCTAAAGTGCACTGGCACCAACATTACCTCAATCTTTCTTCAGGGACAAAAGCATAAACACAGAAGCTGAATGTTTGTGGAACTCGTAAAGATGGTCTTGGGATTCATTCTTTTTCTCTGACTTTTAATTACATAAGGAACAAACCCTATGGCCAAGGGCACAGAAAGTCTCACCGGGGAAGGTATTTTAGACACAGCTCCACATACAAGATGAATGTGTTGTGGATGCTGAGGATCAGCTGGTGGTACCGCGGTATTCCTGGAAGCCAGCCCAGGCCTGTCTTAATGCAGTGTCGCTTCACTGAACACGCTAACACTCGCGGAGAAGAGGAACAGATTTTGCAGAGCATATGGGACCTCGCCGTGATTGAAATAAGCAGACCGTCAGAGATGCCTCTCTTACCTGTAGAAAACAATTAATCTACCTTTTCCCTTTATCTCAGTGACAATGGTGCAGAACAAGGGGCAACAAGAGAGAAAGGGCAGGGGCAAAGAGAGAGAGAGAGAGAGAGAGATGCAAGAGTTATAAAAATTGACTGAAGATGGTGTGCTGACGTGTTTCTGCTTTTAAGTCACATTACTGACCTTCCCCTAACCCTTCCTACTTTCCCTGGCTGAGTGTATGGAGGAGACTCACTGCTCTGCTATAAACAAACACACAAATAACACCAAGAACAGGAGAAAAAATTACCTCCAGGAAATGGCATATCTCAGTACTCAATGTGGAATACATGAATCACCTCGTACAGCAGCGCATTTACAGAGGGAAAATTAATCCTTATTCATACCAAACCAAGCTAATGCCATCAGCTAACACTACTGAATCAATATCAAATCAAAACTGTAGTTACTTATAGTGCTTATACTCATGGTTGATGCAAATTATTCCCAAAACAATTCAAACATTTATTTATACTTCAAATGGATTGTCCTACATTGCACAGATCCTTTTTCTAAGTGCCCGGAGTAAACCCATGCTAACACGAGAAGAATTTGCAAACTCCACAGAAAGGGCCCCTGCCTCAGCGGAGACTCAAATCGAAGACCTCTCTGTGAGCAAAACCAAAGTCCTTTTAAGACAAGTCATGTCACTCGGCGGCCATCTTTGAAATGCCTCTCGGGCATACAAATGCAGTTCCTATCTCTTTGAATGGGAAACATCAAATTCTCCAAAACTATTCTTTGAGCTAACAATTAAATTTCATATTTGAAATCACCAATGAAATCTGACAACCACTGTCTCGTAAATGTTGTATCTTCTGCTCAAACAGTGTTTAAAAAAGCATGTGCAGTCCTAAGTGTGCGTCTGAGAATCTTAACTGTTTCTATAGCAACCAGCTGTAACCGCGGTAAAATAACAAGAATAACAAAGTGCAATTAATAGTAAAATTGTTTGTGCTACAAACCAATATGTTTAGAATTAAGACAACAGATTAAATTTTTATGGTAAGAAACACCAGTCTGCAATATCAAGCAGCAAAATGAACTATTTTGTACAGCTAAAAATAGCCGGAGGCGGATGATACCGGAAGCCATTACATTTACAAATGGCTCCGTATGCTCTAATGGGAAAAATAGTCTTTGGGATAACTTACTTCACCTCTAAAATAACTTTCTTTCCTGGCTGACATCACCAAGATCACTTTTGTTTTGACTCCTTCCCAAAATCTTCATAGTCATATAGTCACCATTTTTCATGAAACTAAAGGATCAAACAATCAGAAAAACATTAGAATAAAAAAGTAGAATAAAATATCAAAATATTTAATGCTAAGGAGCCATTCACACAGAATGTGTGTTGAATGTTTTTTTTTAAAGCACAGTGCAGAATAGTCCCTTCTGCATGTTGCCATCAAATAAAACAGTTTCCATGCCAACGTGCTACTTTAAACATAGCAATGCTTGCTCCACCTCCAGGGTCTTTTAATTGGTCCACTGTTTTGGAACTGACATTGATGAGTGACACGGCATGTAAAAGTTGAAATTCTTTTATCTTGACATGGCATCTTAAAAATGCAACGCTCATGTGAAAGACACATGATGTGAGTGCAACGTTCATACACGTCCATCTAGCACGTTTACATAGAAAACCGATGGAAAAGTATCACTTTAAAATGGCAAAATGTGTTCTCTGTGAATGGCCCCTAAGAACTTCACTGATCTGTTCAATTCATGTATAGACAAAAGAAATCCACACTTCGAATCAAATCAGAACACAGTTGTGCCATTCATGCCCTTTATGTTGACTAAGGTGAAATTCCATCTTCTAGCCAACAAGGCCCTTGAGGGCTAAGAAGTATGAGTGTGCTGTCCACTGTCAAAAGCTACTCACAATGTCAAAACAGCTGTGACGTTCTCCTTCCAAGCCCTGAAATATAAGGCAATAAAGCTGTGTGCCACTATAAACCTGTACCCATCTGCTGATTTGTGGATCCAATTACTTTCTTTCTGTAATGGCTGTAATGTTCAGTGCCATGATGTTCAGTCAATCGTTGGCAGCTCCTTAGTTTCCTGCTCGTCACTGACCTCAGTGGTCACCGTTTCAGTGCCCCAAGAAAAGCACCCATCATGTGCGTTCAACTCCTGGATGATGAGGTCAGTCATTTTGTCATTAGCTCAAGAACGCCATTGACATTCTACATTTATCAAAGAGGGGCTGCTTACACCTGCAGTGGATTCAGTTGAGTGGCCCTCAGTAATGTAACCCAGATGCATGCTGAATCCCCATCAACACGGCCATGTGGGTACAGGGGCACAGGGGAGCCAGCTGACAGGTGCTGAGAGATGGATTATCTTTAGGGCCAGCGGTGGTCCTGGCTTGTGCGAGAGCCAAACTGGCAGGCCAAAGTAAACCAATCACAGCCGCTGCACATCTTAACACCAGGTGTGTCCCCTCTAAAACACTGGTGCTGCCACCTTCTTCCTGCTGGTGTGAAGCTACTGACTGTGAATAGCCACATACCACTGCATGAATATGAGAGCAAGCTGGCTGTTTTAAGTCTCGCCGAGGCATTTTAACACTGCGAGAATACTGAGAGCTGGAGTGTATTTTATTGCCAAAATCAAAATTCAATTAATTAAACTTCATGAAGAGGCAGATGTTCATAGCAAACAATACCCCATTCCTAAATGATATTAGACATCATATATAGGTGAATGTTCTTAACATGAGGTAGAGATGTTTTTGGTTACTCTGTACCCTCAAGAGGTTTTGTTACTATCAATAGAACTGCATATACAGAACGAGGCCATGATATTAAAACAATCTGGTAATCTTGTTTTACACAGTCTTTATAAAGTAACATTTAAAGTGTTTTAGTAGTTTGATAAAGGAACAGGGATGAATAATGAAGCTGAAGTTTTGTCAAATTAATTTTGAAAGCAACCGATTCTTTGGGACACTACAAATTGAGTGACTACGGTCAAACCCTGGTTCACCTCTAAAGGTCTTGTGAACTTTTCAGATAAAAAGACAAACAGAAGCACAAAATGCTTAGTATCAAACGTAAACAATTATATTCCATTAAATTTCCCCTGTGAACAAACTAAAGAGCTTAACTCGCTAAATAAACAGAATGTGGTTTTGAAAGTGTGCAGATTTGTAGCACTGTGGAGCATGAAGGTTGAGAAAAGGTCAAAACACATACAAAAATTTAATGAGATATCTCAAGCTGTAAGCCAACGCTGACCTCCCTTACAAGCGTAGTGAGATTTACTGGGTCAAAGCCACAGCATGCATTCCTACGGTAAAAATAGAGATAGCAATAAAGTTAGTGACAAAACCAGAGGTAAATCATCCCACCTTGTGATATGTTGTCTTTTAATGTGCAAAGCCAATCCTCGGGACTGGAAACAGACAAAACTCAGTTTTTATGAAAAAGAAAAAAAAAAAGGGTTGAGCAATCTTGATTTAGCTCCATGGAGGCTGGTTGGTGGCAACGCTCGACAAGTAACACAGGGCTCCAGACTGCGACCATTTTTTCTGCCGGTGCGACTAAATTTGTGAGCGGTCGCACTGGTGCAACCACCGCTATTTCTGTTGCATTTAAGAAACATCAAACGGCAGACAAAACAAAAGTGAAACTATACCGCGTTACATTTCAGCAGCGCAGCGTGGAGCGTACCGCAAGCAAACTTGTCCAAGCTCAGAACAGCTTTACTCGGGAGCCAAAGCTGATTTTATGTCACTGTTACAGCACAGATGCAACAGTGCTGCGAGATCCAGTGAGAAGAGTTTGAATTTGCTGCACAATGATAAGGTTACTGCGAGATCTAGTGACAATCATTCAAATTCTGCACAGAATTCTCTGTTATAAACAGCACTGACATATGTCAGGAAACCAGAAGCAGTGACGGTAACTGTAACCGTGATGTTGTGGTAGAAATAGTCGAAGGCATTATATCATTCATTTCAGGGTTTGTAAAACCTTTTGAGAGAGAAATTCGAGCACTTTTCAATGACTTTAAAGCATTTCACAGCACTTTAATGCTCTAAAATGATCCAGTTTGAATGTTATTTTTATAATAACATTCAAAATATTCTTTGTGGTAAACAAACACTTATGTAAAATTGAAATTGTAACCAGTAGACAGCAGCAGAGGAGCACTTATTCACTTATTAGTCATTCATTTATACTTTTTCCTCTATATTTTGAAATGATAAAATCACTATAAAATATCAAATCATCAAGAAATCAGATTTTGTCAGAATTGTAAAAAAAATTTGTGTATGAGGTAAGAAAATTCAAAACTTTTCTTCAATTTGCTAATAAATTACACATAATCACTGAAGTTAGTCAGTTCCGTATGCTAGAAGAATAATGGTACATTTAATAAGAGTGGAATATATACATTTTCTGTATATAAAAAGTAGGTTTTGCACCTGTTACTGTTTTGTATGCATCTTAACTCAAATTTAGTGCTTTACTTTCAAATCTGTATAAAAAATAAACAAGAAATGAACATGAAATATTATTAGTAACTGCACTTATTAATGCAAAACAATAGTAATCTTATGATTAAATTATCTTTATTTTAAATACCCCCACACACCACCCCCAGCGCTACCAAATGTGCTCCTGGCGCACCATCTGTAGAACTTAGTGGCTGGTGCTGGTGCCACTGCTCTCAAATGTTAGTCTGGAGCCCTGTAACAGTTACAGCCTTTTTCTTTGATGCCTGACCTCAAATCATACACTGAGCCGTTCATTCATTCTACAAATTGTTGGTTGCAATTGAGCTTTCTTTAAAGTGTTTTAGAGTCCTAATGAAAGGAGGTGTTCTTAGTGGTTTGTGAGTTTATGCAAAAATAGCAGCTGATGAGCTCCAACCCAAAAACCACATTGAAAGCGGAAAATCACTGAGTCAGAACTGGAGTAAACTAGACTAACTGATCCACACTGAAAACAGAAAAAAAAAAGGAAAATCCACAGTTCTTCAGAGTTCAGTGAAACAAGGGCACGAGGTGAAGGAAGGTTCCAGTGAGAAGTGCATGAAAAGGAAAGTTCATTACTTGAGGACGTGCATTATATGAGTTACCTAGTGACTCAGGCTTAAACGAAAAAGCAATTTCAGTGCAGATTTATAGTATTAGATGAAAAATAGTAGGAACGTGATTTTTTCCATTATCTACAGTGAGCTAGCGGTTGCATCTTGGCACATTCTCAGGGGCCCTAGCAAACACAGGCACACTTGAGAGATGTAGTATCCTGCATCTTCTGGACGATCCATCATGGTATATGCCGTGCTGCTTCCAATTGTTTTTCCTGGCAGCGCAGGCAAGGAAGAAGAAAAAAAATGCAATAGTGACAACAAAAACTTGGGTTCGCTTTATCTCTCACACCGTTGTGTGTTAAAGCAGCGATGTAAAAATATTACTAGTGCCTCAGAAGAAGAGCTCACCATTTTGGCTCTGTCATCTCAGCAGAGACCCTTAAGCCACCAATCTGCGCCATCACAAACTGGGAGGCAGACCGAGGCTTAGTGCTTCTCCAGTGGCTGCGTTTGGCCCTCCAGCATGCTCTGCTGCCAGAGCTCAGTGAGGAAAACCTTGAGCCACACAGAAACATGGTATCTTGCTCCTGTTTCTGAACCAAGAGGTTAAATTAGATGCCTCCTGTGTTCCAAAAGATGGTTGTCAATAATGAACAGTGAGCTTGTTCTTGCGGTCTCACTTTATTCGTTTTTTTAGGCCCTCTGAACACAACTTCTGCCAGATTCAAGGCCATTATTTATTACTGCAAGGGGAGAGCGGATCCTCTCGGCCATTATGCCCGCTTCCTTAAACTAGAAATGATAAGACCTTGTTAGTAGCTGGGGGTTTGAGCTGAATCTTCTTGCTTACTATCACACTTCCACTTCTGGAAACATTTGAGTGAGAGGATCGGCTGTCACAGACACTTAAACCTGAACCCTCTCCCCTGCTTGAGAGCCCTGGAGCCTGTTTGTTTATATAAGGGTTTTTTTGACCCACTGCCTGAATGATCAAAGTGGTCCTTCACAAATTTACAAACATCCAATTTGAGTAAAAAAAATATTCAAATGATTCCTCTATAAAGTCCAGGATGGACAGGGGCTCTGCTATTAAATATGTCATAATTGTGTATCTTTAACATAACTAGCTGTTCAGCATGTGAGTCAAATATTGATTCATTAACTGCACTGATAGACTCAAACCAGTAACAGTACTATTCATAACTGGTCTATACTGTTCACTAAAAGAAATGGCTCATAAGAGTAATTTCTTCATGATTTGTATAGTGCATTAGACATATCTTTTTGTTGCATCACATCCAATACAGAATGCAAACTCAAATTCACATTTTAAAGTGGTGTAGAAAACAATGACACGGTATACAAATGAACTACCAATTAAATGTTACCAATACATGATTACAGAAGGAACAGATTTAGCAAGAATGAATTGTTGGACAATTAAAATGTGTTGGGACAGAATGTTTAGCATTAGCAGATGGAGAGAGACCCAACCGCCTTGTTGTGCTCTGGCACGTCTGAGAGGAGAGAGCCAAACACATACGCAAAGGGCCTCATAAACAACAATTAGGCTTAAAAAAAGAAAAAAGAAATAAAAAATCTCATATGCATTTCTCATTAGGATTTGAGATGGCTGGAGCACTTCTATGGATGTCATTTAAACAAGTTTCAAAACTATGTCTTCGTGTGATCCTTCAGGATAATTTTCATTTTGCTTAAAGTAAAAAAGTGGCCAGTTTAACACTATTAAATCAGATCTAACTTAAATTTATATAGGTTTCTTGTAATGAAAGGGAAAATACACTAAATAAAAATAGTGCTGAAAACGCTTGCCCAGCAGGACTCAGCACAATGTGGCAGTGGCACTTCATTATCCAAAACACAGGAGCATTTGTTGCCGTGTCAATCATTAGGTACACCGTTCCTTAGCACAAAATACCATGGCTTTTAATTAGCAAAGCACAGAAAGACGCAGATCTGTGCAAACAGCTGGAGTAACTGCCATGTGGAGAACCATGAGTACAACAAACTCAATTATGGCAAAAATACAAATAATAAATCATACTGTTTTCAATCATCAAGCGACTTTGAAAATAGAAGATCCTGAAGTTCCTGTTTTCCTTGGAAAATAATATGATTATGCATTTACAATATGATTACATATTCACAATATGATTACATATTCACAATATGATTATGTATTTGCGTCAATTATGCAGTATAACGATAATTCAGACCATCTGGATTTATTATTCCACAGAGAGAAATGTTCACTGTATTGTTGATTGCTAGGCATCTAGATAGCCTAATGCTAGTAGTGGGCTGTGCAACTGGCTGTATATATAATGTCACTGATGTCAATTTATTTTGACAAGTCATCAGTTTCTGGACGGGAAAACACTTGTACATAAACCTGCAGCAGTGAATAATGCATTATATCATGAACGGTGATTGATTAACAATGAACAAATCAAACTCACTCAGAATTCCAACAATTTCTGACAAGCTTTTCCATACATCATTTTTTTATTTTATTGTATCACTCTATTCAGAGACAAATTATATAGAAGAGTGAAATCAAAGAGTGAAGTCTTGCCTACCCTCAACTACAGTATCTCACAGAAGATGGATCGTGTGAGCTCCACTCTCTTCACTTCCACTGGTATGTTGCAGCAAATTAGCATAAACGTTAAACTTTTCTCAACTTTATTGTTGTTGCAGATCATATCGTTAAAAATTGCTTTAACTCATTTTTGCTCATTAAAAATAAAAAACTTCAACTAATGTTTTTCAAAATATCTAGACCAAAATGCACTTTTTTAAATGCACTATTGGCATGCTCTCTACAGTTTTAATACCACTTATCTTCAAGGAAAATGATTAAATGCTGTCTGGTAAACATGTATCTGCTCTATACAGGAAGATTCTATAAAGACGCACAAGGACAAACCAAGATGATTCACACAAAGTATTATAGCAAACACTTCACAGAGAGCATCCAGAAATAAAAACCTCCAATTAAGCCTTGTGTGCTCCTCATTTGAAGGTCACACTCATGGTTTTCACGGTCAAACATGACTGGACACCTGAAATGTATCTTTTCTTTTCTTCTGTAAAATCAATCTAATATATATTTTGTTCAATAATATTTGTATTTTTAGCAACTTTTATGGTACTCATTAAAATGTATGCAATAATTATGATCAGTTATTCCATTGAAAATAGTTTTATATATATATATATATATATATATAAATATATATATATATCTATAAATATATATATATATATATATATATATATATATATATTTAAATGATTATTCAGTTAATGCAGTATTTCAGATTAAAATAGAGACTAGGCCTTTAAAATCCTTTTTTTTTTTGAAGGCAGAATAGAGCATAAAGAAAAAAGAAACCCCTGTATAGGACTCTATAGAGAGGCTTGTGAATTACCTAGTTGTTTTTATACATAAATGTTTACTTTTATTAGGTTGTGGATTTAAATGTATATTAAGGCATTCTCAAAGACTACTTTTTGTCAAGGTTTTTATTTTAAAATGGTTTAGCTAAATGTTGATTTGAAGTTTAGGTTTTTAGCATTATTATTACATACAAACCTGAACACAGAAAACATTTTGTTACACAAACACATTAAAATTCTACAAAAATTTAACAAATTACCATGAATGCTTTATCATATCTTAATCCCTCTGGGTCTGATCTGATTTTCTCCTCTTATTTCAGTCTTTTGACTCATTTTGGCTATTTGGTTATAGCATACCAATTCATTTCCGTATGTATAATTCTGTATGTGTGTTTCTGGGAGTGTGTTTAAGTAAGTGTATGTGAGGGGATGTATCTGTTTTACACTCTTGATGTTTCAGAGTGTAACCCCTTCCTTGCTGTCCACTTTTTTACTGTAATTTTGTTGAATTATTGATTTGATTTTACATAGTTTCAGTGTTCCAGTCACATCAGTTCATAGGTGTGTGTGTGTGTGTGTAATAGGTGGTGTGTTGGTGTGTGGTCTGTCATTTTTGATGTCATCAAGTTCCGTACCATTCTGGTGAAGCTACGACTTTTAAAAATTCAAAATGTAAAATTATCTGGTCAGAAATGACCGAAGATCCCACAAGGGTTGAAAATAAATGGCAAACATTGGTTGTACAAAGCAACAAGTTTGCCAGAGCACTCTATTATTTATGTGTCCATGGTAATATTTAAGACTGAAACAATTTTAACATCCTTGAAAGACCAATCTATAATTCTGGGCCACCTTTTCAAAACTACTCCATTTAACCCAATTGTTTACAATATCTCCGAAAACATCATACTTCAGCTGCTTTATCTTTTACTTTTCTCTTAACATTGAAACTAATCTGAGAGTCCATTACATTACAGTTCTAATTTATTAGAATTTCAATCTATTGGACAAGGACGTGTGGCATTTTAATCACAGATGTTGAACCAAACAATCACAACTACTGTAGTACTTTAGAGTTTATCAGATTTATACAGTGCTGGATTGTCATTTATTTATTAAGTATTTTTCTGTGTATTAAATCCTCTTGGAAACTCTTATGGGACAGTCACTGAATCACCAAACCACAGACATCTGTCCACAAACTATTTATATCACTCGAGTCTTTTTCGATTAAGAAAAAAAAGCCTTTTCTTGCTTCATTTTACATAAGTAACCTCTGTCACAAATGCATTTTACACTTCTTCAGTGCCGCCCTCCCCTTTTTTCATTTTGCAGCTTCTGCTTTTATGAAAGCCCAGAGACTATCCATTATGTGCAATTTAAATGGCCACTCCCTATCCACCAAAAGAGCTACGTGTGAGAAAGTTCATGGCTGTCACAGAGCAATAAGAGGCTTTTTCCATCACACTTGAGGGTTAGGGTGAATAGGTTTACTCTGACAAATGCCAGACGCCTTTCCCAGTAAATAGGCATATAGGGGAGGAAAAGAGAACTAACTATATAAATATATTAGTATCTTTTCCACACACAATATAATCACATGCACCCTTGATTGATGCATTCATTTTTTATTATTTTGACAATTAAGCTCTGCTGTGTCATTGAGTAAAAAGATAGATTGACAATAGTTTCAGTTCTCTCTCTGATAATGAGGTATTCATGCAATCAAAAAAGACATCTATCAAGGACACAAGCATCATAATAAATCGCATGTAAGTAATATGCTTGGGAATGTTCGGTATCAATAAGGTTCATTGGTTAACATTAGTTAACTTCTTTAATTAACATGAACTAAGAATGAGCAATACTTCTACAACATTTATTAATCATAGTTCATGTTAATGTCAACATTTACTAAATTGTGCTTGTTAATATTAGTTAATGCACTGTACATTAACACTGAACTAAAAATGAAAGACTGTATTTTCATTAATCAACATGAACAAAGATTAATAAACACTGTAATAAATGTATGGTTTAATGTTCATCCATGTTAGTTAATACATTAACTTATATTAACTAACTGAACCTTATTTTATAGTGTTACCGAATTTTCTTTGTTATGATAATTTCAAATATGGTGCTGGATACTTTTTACCAGATATTTACAGTATATAACACTGTAATATAACACTCGCTATAAAGTTGTATACTTTGTTAACATTAGTGAACACAATAGTAAACAAAGTAAGAACAGAGTTCATCTTGTTAATGAACACATATTTAACATTTTAACATTAACACAAACTAGCAATTTTAATATCTGATCATTAAGATTAGTGAATGCTGTAAAAATATACTTAAATTCATGACACCTAATAAATTAATTCATATAATTGTATTGAACTGTATTAAAGTGTCACCCAAGGACCCAAGAGTATTTGAATAAACAAAGTTTATTCTACCCTCAGTCTATGATTTTTCCTTATTTTCTCACTATATGCTACATATCAAGACTAACTTGTGCAATCATTGATCTTGTCAGCACCTTTACATCTACTAAGATTTGAGTCATGCTTTGTAACGTTGAAACAGACAACTTACCTTACAGTAGCTATTCTGAGCTCTAACTTGGAATAATTCCTTACAAATCAAGTAATAAATGACACTGGTCAGCAAACATCAAGCCAAAATATTTGTATATGGCAATTCACTCCAGTGGACATGTAGATCAGGTTTCCACTTCCCACAGTAATGGCTCGATGCATTACACGAGCATGTGGCAAGATGTTGCAGGGAACAGTAACCACACGCAGGAACACAGGCAAGCAAATATAGTTAATTGCAATGTCATTATAGCATAACAGTTTTAATCACCGGAGCTGTCAGTGACTGCGCTCTAATGTGTCTCAATCTCACCCAATGCTAATCTAAACAGCATTTGTGGGGCAGTCCGAGTAAACTCGCGGCTATGGCTCTCTCAAAGGCTGCACGCGCCCGTGTTGTCTTTGTAGACAGCTCACTAGGTTTTATGATCCGGCTGATATAACGGCATCGCTAAGATGTGTATTCAAAGTGAAGCGCAATGGTATTCCAGTCACTAAAGTGATTCGTGAGGGAACCCCGGTGTGTTCCGTATGCTATGCTGATTCTTATCAGAGTTTTCATTCATTTTTCTATCCGTGTGTCCGTTCTTACCGGGCGGCTCCCTATTCTGTAGCTACTATAGACCTCGTACACGGGACTTATCGCATTTATTGTCTCTAATCTATCAAATAAAGTTAAACTGAAGACATCATACCTGTGTACTGCACAAGGAACA
The DNA here is from genome assembly GCF_963082965.1 of Carassius carassius. NCBI lineage: Eukaryota > Metazoa > Chordata > Actinopteri > Cypriniformes > Cyprinidae > Carassius > Carassius carassius. The sequence goes on along the minus strand of NC_081787.1, from coordinate 1,867,377 downwards.
TCGTCCTGAGGATTCGGTTGAAAAAGACGCCAGTTAAAGTCCCGTAGAGCTCTGATAGTGAACGTTTATTCCGTTATTCCGCGCTAGGAGCTTTGCTGCTGGGGTCTGTGGGTCCGCTGCGCTTATAACGGCTTTAAAGTGAGCAGAGCACAGAAAGAGAGAGAGAGAGAGAGAGAGGAACCACATTCACGCTCAACATAACGACTACACAGTCAGCGATGCTACGAAACCACTACGCTTTTTTATAATTAACCTTGAACGCGAACGACATCTCGCGCTTGATTGTCAGTTATTGACGGTTGACTCTTTTGAAAGCAGTCGACCGTTACTCACATTGATTTGCTGTGCGCGAGAAACCCATTCAAAAAAACGCTCATTTTTATCGCTGTCTGTCATAGACTGAAATGCAAGGTGAAATGTGTCTATCGAGGCTTTAAAACGCCGACAAGTTGGTAAGTTATTAGGACTTGGTATTATTTTTATTTATTTGGTAAAATGCAAAATATAGCTTATTAGCCTTACTTACTGCCCTTCTAAAATACCTGCGTGTTTGTGTGTGTGTGTATATATATATATATATATATATATATATATATATATACACTTACATATATTTTGCAGAAAACTCTAGTTGCCATGTTAAAATAGCCTACATGCAATAACACATATCTGTGTATAATAAGGGATCCTTATATGCGTTTTTTAACACTGTAAAGTGCATCTGTATATTGGTTGTGTGAGGATGTGTACCAGTAGAGGGAGTAGAGCAAGAAAGGTTAATTGCCATATAAACTACAACAGGCTCTACACTAAAAACACCAAAGCCTCTTAAATGACACACAAGTATGTACAACTGCTAAACTAATCTGTTGTTCTGTCAGAACAAATGCATATCCAGGATTCAAAGGAAGCACATTTCATTGGAATGTAAAGGGATACCAAAGCATGTAATGACAGAATTTTAATTTTTGGTGAGCCATGTCTTCAAATTTGACCAGATTTACTTTTACCCCAACCCCCCCCCCCTTTTTTTAACATTAAAATGACATAAAATAACCACTAAGCAATGTTGCCAACTGGAACATATGATCTGAATAACACCTGAGCTGCTGTTCTTGAATGTGGTTTTCAATTTTCTAAGAACAATTTGAGTGCAACAAAGTGTTATGAGCAGCACACATGACCGCCATTGATAATTCTGGCTGTGTTAATGCAAACAGCATAAAATTTGGCAGAAGTGGGTATTTTGATTAGAACTTTATGGCCTACACAGGACCGTAAGGAAAAAAAATAACCCCCACTGAAACCCATTAAAAATGTTATATTTAATCTCAGTCAATTACACATAAAATCATGCATTCTTTGTTAACAGCTTTTTCCCATGTTGAGAAGGTTTCAAAATTATTATTCTAATATTTTATGCCAGTTTTTTTGTAACTGACTTTTTAAATTTTTTTTCCTCTAATGCTGTGTTCACACCAAACGCGAAAAGAGCGTGAAATTTGCGTCGAACGCTTGAACATTTTGAGATCATTCGCGCGTGAAATTCGCTTCATTCGCGTGTGAAATTAACTTCACAACAGACATGAATTCGCGTCATGGTGGGCTTCTGCCAGCTGAGTTCACGCAGCATTTTCAACCACCATTTTTATTCGGATAATTTTCAAAATATTACTTTTATCGTGTCATGAAATGTGGTTTAAAAATATTTCAGGCGAGAATGTAGTTGTTTTAAACTCAAATATGCGGTTTATTTATAATGACAGCGTATATTTAAAAAATGTGTTTCGCCGATTTTGGTGATGAGCTCCATGCGATCAGCGGGAGCTCCGTGATCATGTGTCCGCCGAGAGCAGCCTCACCTCGGCTAGACCTTCTGACACCGCTGGCTCTGAAGTTTCTTTAGTGGTTCAAGATAAAATATAATTTGGGGTAAAACGAAACGTTTCTTATCTTTGGCCTTTATTCAATTAATCTATTAATATGTTTTATATATACAGGTCCTTTTTATTCCTGTCTCTATAGAAATATGAACTTCTGTCATATAGCTCCGGTTGACTGCTCACTGACAACATCAGTCATTCCTCCATGTTGAATGAGTGACTCCTAGCAGGCTCCTGACTGGTTAACGCGACGCGAATTGACGCCAAAGTTCAAATTTTTTTAACTCGGGCAGCAGACGCGAATTCGCGTCAAATGCTTAAATGCACAAAAAGCACAATTCGTGCTTAATGCACGTATCGCTCGAAACGCTCAATTCGCGCGTCAATTTGCATCATTCACGCGAACTAAACACGCAAATGAGGCGAATTCGCATCTCAGCTGCGTGGCGTTTCCGTTTTTAATTCGGCTCCCATGTTAACAGGTTAGAGCTTGCAGACTGCCTGCGTGAGTCGCGCGAAAACGCGTGCATGCTAGAAATAGAACCGACGCCTATTTTTCACGTGACACGCAAGCGTGTTGGAAGCTTTTCCAGGCAAAAAAGAATAGGAAAATGTTTATGTCATTTTGTACACAAATACATATTAATTAATGACATTTTGATGTTTGAAAGTCTATAGGTTGACTTAAATTCAGATATAAATGTAATTAAAAAAATAAATAAATAATTATCGATTTTCACATATTGCACCTGTCAAACAATCTATTTTGCCGTCCTTTATCAGTAGGCTTTATATATATGCTTAACATGAAGTATAGATATTGTTGTCATGAAGATAAGAGCCTGGTCTGTCGGCGGCCTCCCTCTATGTCATCTACAGTAGCAGCAGCACCAGTGCCGCGTCAGGCACGATTCTGGTGTGTAAAGACACAGAAAACACGATGCAGCCGCCACGCAACTGACACGCAGATGCTCAAATCACGCTTGGTGTGAACACAGCATAAGGACCTCTCTGTATAACTTTTACTAAATTGATGTACAAGGGTTAAATAATCCTTTGGCTTGCCAGAATCTCAGATGAACTTTAACACCTCCATGTTTACAGCTCCATATCTCTGGCCAGAGCTGCATGGCATAGTCAGGGTTACTTTCAGAGCTAAGAACATTTAACAGAGGTCTTAACACATTCGGCAGGAATTCACAGTTCTACCATGCTTCGTGGTTAGGAGAGCAGTGTGGTGAGCACAACATTTGATATTACAACGGTCTCATAAAAGCATGATAAGAGTGTGGGTGGAAACCGCAGCCTGCTACAGCTGCTGTATTTATCTCAAACCTGATGAACGCTGCAGACCAAGATCCTCAGGGGAAAGAGAATATCAAAACTTTATAGAATTTGTGTGCATAGCATACTGAAGCAAATTCTAGAATGTAAATAATGGGGTTGAAATATCTACAGTAGATCAAGTGTACTGCTCAGGAGTCTATTTATATACTTAGAAGTTAGATGCAAATATAATTAGCTTGTTTTGGCACCTTGCCCAAGGTTTTCATGGATGTCAACACTAGCCATCATTTTTGGCATCAGCCGGTTTCCTTTGGAATTCTTTTGATGTGCATGGATGCAAACATTGTCATATTCATTATGAACTGTTTATTTAGCTTTTTTTTAACAATTAGCTCTGAATATTCCAAAGCTGAAGGGGATACAAACAGCTGCCAAGAAGATTTTTCAGAGGTAAAGTGAGCATTCTTATGTTTTCGGCACTTATTTTAAACAGTTTTCATGCAATTAGGGAAATAAATGTGCATGGCGCTGTTTTGGTGGCGTAGAAATATTCAAAAGCTGTGCCGGAGTCATTTGTGCTACGAGGCAATTACATATCACAGCTTCAAAGTGACACATTAAAAGCACTGGAAACCTGGACTTTGATATGTTACTATAATGTTATGAAGCTTAAGTGAAAAACAACAGTTCTTTAAAGGGAGGGTAGCACATAAGAGCTTTCTTGCATGTCACGGCTCTTATCTGTAAATTAACGCAATAAAAGAGCAATCAAAGTCTGTTTGAGCAGTGCACTTTCCTTTCATTTACTCTAATCGAAGAGACATTTTCCTTCAAATTTCAGTGTACTACATCAAATATTAAACAGCCAACAGGTACAGTTAACACTAATAATTTGACAGCATCCAGCATTTCTGTTAAAATTCAAACTTTAGGAAAGGGACAGCAAAGAAGATATAACCATCCTGCCCCGTTCACATCTGTGGCTATCATTTATATGGTGGTAATGAAGCTGTAGGTGTTTGACAGATGATTCACCTTCACAAAGGTGAGCTAGATCTCTTCTCTCATGGACGCCAGCAATGCCCCTGGCTGGAGCAGTTTGCCTTTGGCTGAAAAACAGCAAATACAGTAAGATGCATTTTCATCCTGATTCCCCACAATGATGTGACTTGTGTGACACAGATGGGTTTCCTCTGGTCTTTTGAAAGGTGTTTGTTCATCACACATTTCCGGTTAGTCACACACATTCATGTTTTAATAACTTGAACACAATAAAAACAGTGTCTAAAGTTTCCTCTCACCTCACAGAGAATGAATAAAAGCTGGTCTGCACTCTTATTTAATTCATGCCTAGTTGAGGGACTGACTATACTCCTTTTTTACTTTTAAACAATTATTTATTTATTTTATTGGCCAAAAATTTTTTTTTTCCATTAGATGGGAGTTAATTACCTAAAATGCAATTTTCTATATGTCCGATGTTCTGGAACATATTGCCTTAATGGTCAAATTAAAAGGAAACCATACATTTCTTTGCATTAGGATGTCTTCCTTTCACTGAGAAAAAAATTGGGGAAAAATCTGCTGCAATAAAGAAAAAAAATGGCTAAAGCCTCAATCATTGGGTCACGAATGCAATTAAAATCCCAAGCGCTAAACTGGAATTCTGCCCATCATTTGGCCCAACTCATATCACAAGAGCGATGCACCTAAATATAAATCCTGAAGGCCTTGAAAATCAGACAAAGAGAGAATTTCAACTATGTTCAGAACAATTTACTGCATAGAAATCATACAAAATACAGGCAATCAGGCATTCAAGCAGCTCCAACAGTGAAGCGTGACACTACAACGCCAAGGTCATGGGTTTGATTCCCAGGGATTGCATGGACTGATGCACTCTAAGCTGAATAAAAGTGTCTGTCAAAAGGCATAAATGTAAAACATAAATAAAAAGCAAAAATGACTGGGTTATTAAACTACATACAAAGGTTAAAAACAAACAAACAAATGAACTGTCATCATAAAAACCTCTTTTCCATTTTCTTACCGAAATGTGTACATCCATATCAAACTGGCAACTGAATATATCAGGTTCATAATTTCCCTAAATACTCAATTCTACTCCTAGTTGAATGTTCTTATATATATATATATATATATATATATATATATATATATATATATATATATATATATATATATATATATATATTTAAAAGACGAATGAAAAAAAGGAAAGTAAGTTTAAGTTTGACATTGATATAGTATAGAAGCAAAGCATTGCTTTTTAATCTCAGTCCCCTGCAAATCCAGCGTCATTTTCAAATCATGTGGTTGGAAACTGATTTAATTTAGAGTATTCGTTCTCAAGTTTATTATTACCTGAAATCCAGAGCCTCAGACAAACAGTCCGGAGTGAACTCTGGTTCATGAATGAGACATTCTTTTGAACCGGTTCTTTTTAGTGAACTTGTTGGGTTTGCAGATCACAGCTTGAGGAGCACAGATCTACAAGTTACTCAACCAAAACTCACTTACAGGTGCCTGACAGTCACTCCAACTGGAAATGAGCCAAAATAGTGCCATATATGATCCTGTGATCAATGAACCATTCGGTGCTTCAGTTCCTCCAACAGTCACTGAACTGAAGAAACAGTTTGACTCGGACCGACGAGCCGAGGATAATCACATGAGTGAACCAAACACATGAATGAAGGGCCAAATTAAGGTTTTTATGGTTTCGTATTGTTTATGGTGAGCCGATGAAGACTAGTTTATTCACTTTATATGCTTTAGACACGTAAAACATCCACATTACATATCATTATTAGGTGCTTTAATAACTGAATTGCGTAAACGTGACATCATTGCGTGATTACCTAAAATGAACTAGTGAATTGAACCAGTTCATTGAAACGAACTGTCCTAAAGAACCATTTCACAGAAAATAATCATATTGTCCTATTGTCTAAATCTCTGGATTACAGGTAATAATATTGCAAATAGAGTTCAGTTTCTTGCACAGACCGATCATTTCTCTTCATAAGTGAAGTGAAGTGAAGTGAAGTGACATTCGGCCAAGTATGGTGACCCATACTCAGAATTTGTGCTCTGCATTTAACCCATCCGAAGTGCACACACACAGAGCAGTGAACACACACACACACTGTGAACACACACCCGGAGCAGTGGGCAGCCATTTATGCTGCGGCGCCCGGGGAGCAGTTGGGGGGAGCAGTTGGGGGTTCAGTGCCTTGCTCAAGAGCACCTCAGTCGTGGTATTGAGGGCAGTGAGAGAACTGTACATGCACTCCCCCCACCCACAATTCCTGCCGGCCCGGGACTCGAACCCACAACCCTTCGATTGGGAGTCCGATTCTCTAACCACCAGGCCACGACTTCCCCAGTAAGACCTCGATATATCGTCAGGAGCCACTAATTTTGTGTTTCTTGATATGATTTTTTAATTCTCAAGACTTATATTTTATGAATCACCAAAGACCACAGTTTCAGCTAAAAATCGTCTTTACTGTTCTGCTGAAGAAAGTCACTCACCTACATCTGGATGGAAGAAGCAGTTAACTAACTGCAGGCCTTCAAAGATGCAACAGAATAATGCAAACCAAATCTAAAATTTGTAATTGTTCTGCTTGTGTTGTATGACACAGTTCAATGAGACCTCCAGATTCATTATGGTGACTGATTGATGCAGGCGTTTCACCTTCAGCACCCTTCACCTCACAGCCAACACGAGTCCTGCAATTCTTCACACAAAACCAATTAACTAGGTGTGAAGTCGAACTCTTCAGCCTCTGGCATCTCCATTATTTAAGTATAAGGCAATAGCAAAATGTCCATTTATAATAAAGCAACAGAGCTGTGAGAGCAGAAAGCTGAGCTACAGTATGTGCATTCAGCTTACAGGCAACCTCACTGAATTAGTAATATATTGGTGTGAAAGACAAAGTTCTTTCGAAGTTGCCAGAACCGTTCGCAGTGGCACCGAGGTGAAAGACTGTCAAAAATAATTTAGTTACACAGAATATTGCTCAAATATTGTTCAAAAGTTTGGGGTCAGCAAGTTTATTCATTTATTTATTCATTTTTAAATAAGTTTGTTATGCTCAACAAGGCTGCATTTATTTGACCAAAATACAGCAATATTGTGGAATATTATTACAATTTAAAATAACTGTTTAAATTATAAAATATTTGAAAATTAATTTTATTTATGCGATGCAAAGCTGACTTTGACTGAAAATGACTTTTGTCCATCCAAAACTGATTAAAAGGAGTCAAATGGATGAAAGATTGCATAAATCGGTACTTAGCTATTGGCTAACAATATCCATCAGCCCATATCAGCAGAAAAAGGACAGATGTTTTCAAAAACTTACGAAAATATTACGATGATATGCAATAACACGAACCAGAATGTTCACAGTATGTGCAATAAATATAACTCAGATTTCAGACCTCAGATTTCAGTCTGTGCTGTCAGTTCTCTTTTTGTGACTGGCATTTAGTTGCCATTACCTTATGAGCGAGCACTAAAAGCACTCCTGGATCGGCGGTCCTTGATTGTGGAAAGGAGGAAGTCATCAGTCAACTCTGTTGCTGTGCGCTGGGCTAGATAAGAGGAACGTATTGTAAATGAAGCTCTCTGCCCCATACAGCTGTGTGGAGGGCAGAGTCGTGTGATTCAACAGAAACCAGCCGACCGGCACGGCCCACACAGAGCCTAATAAGAAAGGACACGCTCATCTTCCACACACCTTAGAGAAATTAAAGCCTTTGGCTCAATCCTCCTGTCAGGATTTGATTTCTAACACTCACTCCTCTGTGCGATTGAAGACCTGTCTGTCACGCTGAATGTCAGATGTCAAAACAGAGTTAAGATGGTTTGGAAAGTATTTAGCATTTTTAAAAAAAAACAACAACTAAACAAGTCAGTTTAACAAGCACAAAGCTTTTACCTCACAGAAAAATCTTTAAAAGATAGTGTTTACACAAGACATTGAACAAAATGTCCATCTGGCATTTCATACAGAAACCCTGGCTATTTATACGCTCTAATATCAGACTAGACCCTATACTTTCCTCTTGGCTCACAAAACCCATGTGAAACAGCATCAGCCTCATCTTACAAGCTTCATCTCTCACAACTTGATAAAAAGATTGCAATCTAAACTTCCTCTCATTTAGAAAGCGCAAACTAGAAGCGAAAAGTGATGGAGGTGATCCAGCAGACGTTTCCACCTGTCCGTGACAGAATAAATGCCAAAGAAAGCTCTTATTATTGAGAAGCAGCCTCTCGTGGGGACACATTGACAGCCTTATCAGGTGTGCAGCAGAGATCTAGCCAACAAATCCTTTCTCTGCCGTGAGATCTAGAAGCTTAAAGGGTCTCTGATGGTACATCAAGCAGACAGAAGAATGCATATCAACTCACCTACAGCTCGAGCAGATCTGTAGTCCTTGAACATCATGTGTTCAGCAGACGCTCAATCTCCTGGTGACGGCACCCTGTTAAGAAGACAATACAGGCTTAGCTGTGTTTGGATGTTAAAATGACTGAGGTATCTCTATGAAACAGCCTTGTGAGCATAGAACCACAGATGGCTTTCCATCAGCACGGTAAACATCTTGGAGAAGGCAATCTAAATTCAGCCAGAAACAAATATCCAAATAAATCCAAAACATCCATAATGCACAGCAGTTTAATGGTTAAAGTTGCCTGGGAATCATCTGATTCAAGAACAGCCGGAGTCCTAAACTGACAGCGGATGAGCCGAGCTTATTCACTGGGACTGAAACTGCATTTTGCAATTTTATATTTTTTGTACCTTGTGACAATGGAATTATCTAGCTGCTTTTTCGTGTCTGCGCAGGTCAACGTGTCACTCAAATAACGGCCAGTCTCAGTCTTTCAGTAAAACAGCTCCTGTCATAATAACTGTGAGGAAGCATTATCATTCTGTGCCTAATATTTTGGCGTCTGTAGCTTAATGTGAGGGGCATTGCACAATTTGTGTTGCCAAATGGTGTTCTGGAGATCTTTTCCCATTTGGAACTGGATTCACAAAATCTAATTATTCTTAATCTTAACTGCTATTTACTGATCACATGTATTCTTACATAATCAATCGATTCCAAAAATTAAGTATACTTTTATTTTGATTATAATACATTTTAAAATACTCATAATCAGATTATAGTTACTTTTTTATTGATGAAATATCATTCACACAATAGCTATAAATTATGAATAATTTATGGTTTCTCACTAGCTCTTTTATTTTTCTTCTTTTAAATCTCCCTTTCTGAAATACTGTAGCTCATTGCTTATATATCTTCAGAAGCTCTTTTAGTTTCACACAGAGATCAGTCACTAGTCACAGGGGCGCAACTATCCAGTGTAAGAGGGGTATGCAGCAAAACATTTTGCACCCCCCCCCCCCACTTCTAAATAAATAATTGTATAATATATATATATTATTAGGGGTGGCACAGTTCAAATTTTCACAGTTCGGTTTGTTTCACGGTTCAAGAGTCACGTTTCGGTACATTTCGGTATGTGCTAGGTTTATGGAGAAACTATAATTAAAAAAAAAATCTAACTACGAGCAACAGCAAAAATAAATACAATAGAGTAAAGAAAAAAAATAGATTTTTTTTTAGGGAGGTCTAGTATTATAGTTATTAGGTACGGAAATTGAATAAAGTAATTAAATGTAAAACAGCATAGCATATTTGACTGTATAAATTAAAGATTGTTCTTTATAAAAGTTACAAAAGCTTTTTAATCAAGAGCAGTGAGTGGTTTATTTGTTGTTGCTGTTCGATTAATATAAAGACTGTCACTTTAAGAGAATGCACTGATCCAGTAGGGCTACGTACCAAGATGGACATTTTGACATAATTTATGTCTGAATTTGTCCATTTAAATACAATACTTCAGACAGAGTTTATTTTTGCACGCGTTCTGAGGCGCGGGTTTGCGCGCTTCAGATGAGCGCATGCACAAATCTTCTCACTGCGCGCTATCAGCACCCGGGTGATGATGGAATAAATGTCAGCTCATTTTCCAGTTTTGCATATTCTAAGCTAGCTACATATTCTGTCCGCTACATTCTTAGTGTTAGCAAACTCTAGCTAGTCTGTTAACAGGAATAACAAGCCTCCAAGCATAGACGTCACATTTTAAATCCTACCTGTTGCCTTTCACCATTCACTTATTTAGCTGCTGTCTCATCCCTTGACATGCCATCTGCTTTTCTATATAACTATATATAACTTTTAATATAAATTGTTATTTTTTATTATTAAAAAAAAAATTAACCATCGCTTTGGCGCCCCCCATGGTGCGGCGCATATAGCGCATACACACTTTTTGCGCCACTGACTAGTCAGATGGCTTTAATTACACAGAAAAATGAAACATCACAGCATTTGAAACACTGGATTTATAAAAATCATTTCAGTTTAATAAAGTGTTCTCTGAACATTTCAACATCGCATCAAATACTATTCATTTTTATTTGATTTATAACCCAGTGGGTTATTACTATGTCTTTGGAAGGCTTTTGTCTTTAAACACATTAAAATGCACAAATTCACATTCTTTTTCATTCATTAACTTTTTTTTCTTCTTTCACCTGATATTTTAACGCATTCTCATCCCAAGGCTATTTGAAGAAGCCCTGAGATTTTAAGGTAATAAGTTAATAATTAAGCAACACATTAACATGTTCTTGGTTCTCTGTCGTTGGTTAATGGTCACATGACATGTAGGAAAACAAATCTTTTTTTCATTTTTTTTGCAAGTGTTTTATTTTAACTGGTTTTAAAATGGTTTATTTTTATTTTATATATTTTATGATTTCATTAATTATAAGCTTTTCATTAAACTTACTAACCGCAGTTAAGGAAACCCTAATGCAATGCGATATTTAATGCAATTCCTGTTTAACAACAAATTAATGGAATATATTTTCATTCTCTTTGCATTTATATATCAATATGGAACAATATATATATATTTTTTATATATATAAATCAATGTGATAAACGAATGAGATCAAAAAAAAAATCAAAAATGTGTAATGTAATGGATTACGTTACTGACTATAATTTCTGTCATGTCATTTGGAATCAGTAACAGAATATAATCTGTAAGTAATCTGCCCAGCTCTGCCTAAAGGTAAGATGTTTATTTAATTTATTGGGTTTTTTAAAATATTAAGCATTGCAACATAACGCTAACTACATGTAGCCTAATACATATTATAAGTGCTCAGGAGCACTCTGAAGTCACGCCACTGATCAATAACATACAGCAACTTATGAAAGTACTGTATACTCATCAATCAAGAGTTAAATAGCATTTTTTTATTTTATAATTAAATCATGATTTTTCGCAGTATTATAAGAGCGTCCATTGACACAAATATACTGTACAGGATGCATTTCGGAGTACAAAGACAGAGTGTAAATGAATAAAACAAGCCGCTCCATCTTAAACAGACTTGTTTGCAAGCCATTTTGATTATTACATAAACTGCAGATTGTTTATTAGGTTGATTTTTGGCCAAAACTGCCATACAATCAGACAACACCTGTCATTTTCATCTAAACATAAGATGTTCTAAAGAAAATAATAGAGAACTTGCGGAATTTTTCAAGAAGTGCACTTTGTTATAAGAATTTATTTGTAAAGGATTTTTATGAATCTGGCTCCCTGATGGTAAATTACACTCAAAAGTAAATTGTCATAAGGCACATAAAACCAAGCTGATCTGTTTTTATTTTCCAATAGCACAAGCAACTTACATTTAAACCATGAAATATTGCAGTTAAAGTTAAAGACAAACTAACTTGTTGAAGGTTCGGAGACTGTAAAGACCATCGACTCTACCGTGCGACTCCACCAGGCAGGGACATCGGCAGGGAATATAAGTATTGTTTCGATTAATCTCTTTTTCCTACTCCTTGTTTCATTCCTGTTTCAGTTGTTTTTTGTTTATAATCAAATTACTATGTGTTTCCAGATCCCTACTCTCACTACCACTCGGAAACCACACATCACACAATGTAGACAGCGCAATCTTAACAACCTGCACACTTTGCCTATATCTGCTAATACACTACTTTCTTTTTCTATTGGTCTCTGGAATTGCCAGTCTGCTGTAAACAAAGCCGATTTCATTACTTCTATTATTAGTCATTCATAGCTTAATCTCATGGCCCTAACAGAGACCTGGATCAAACCAGAGGACACTGCTACACCTGCAGCACTCTCCAATAATTTCTCATTTTCCCACTCCCCCCGTTTGACTGGAAGAGGTGGAGGTACTGGACTGCTCATCTCTAATGATTGGAAATTTAATTCTTTACCATCTTTGGGTATCAACAGCTCCTTTGAATCTCATTCAGTTACTGTTACCTACCCTTTTAAAATACATTTTGTAGTTGTCTATCGACCCCCAGGACCACTGGGTAACTTTTTGGATGAATTAGATGTGTTGCTCTCAACCTTTTCTGAGGATGGTACTCCCCTAGTTATGCTTGGAGATTTCAACATCCATCTAGATAAACCTCTGTTTGCTGATTTCCACACTCTGCTTGCCTCTTTTGATCTCAACCGAGTGTCAACTACTGCTACTCACAAATCAGGCAACCAACTGGACCTTATTTATACACGACACTGCTCTACTGATCATGTTCTGGTTACTCCACTGCACACGTCGGATCACTTCCTCCTCACTCTTAACCTCAACATGGTTCCTGACACTTCACTTACCCCTCCACATGTCATCTTTTGACGTAACCTTCGCATACTCTTTTACCCTCCCGGCTACCTGCAATGGTTTCATCTTCACTTCCTTCCCCTAAACTGTTTGAATCTTTTGATGCTAACAGTGCTACTGATACTTTCTGCTCCACTCTTACATCTTGTTTAGACACTGTTTGCCCCTTGTCTTCCAGGCCAGCCCGTAACACCCCTTCTGCCCCTTGTTTATCTGATGTTCTACGCGAACACCGTTCTAAGCTTAGAGCTGCTGAAAGGGTGTGGTGCAAATCCAGAAATACTACTGACCTTAATGTGTATCAGTCACTCCTATCTTCTTTCTCTGCTAATGTCTCCACTGCTAAAATGACATACTACCATAACAAAATTAACAATTCATCTAACTCTCGCTTGTTTTTAAAACATTTTCCTCACTTCTTTGTCCTCCTCCTCCCCCTCCTGCTTCATCTCTAATAGCTGACGACTTTGCAACGTTTTTCATTGATAAAATTAAACACATTAGTGCACAATTTTCCACACCACAATCAGTCAAGCTCATATCACCAGCAATCTTACACTCATTTACATCCTTCTCTTCACTCTCTGAGGCAGAAGTCTCAAAACTCATCCTTTCTAATCACCCTACAACTTGCCCGCTTGATCCTAATCCATCTCATCTCCTACAAGCCATTTCTCCTGCAGTTGTACCTGCACTCACTCACATCAACAACACATCCCTCCACACTGGTGTTTTTCCCTCATCATTTAGACAGGCACGTATAACTCCACTATTTAAGAAACCCAACCTCAACCCATCTCTTTTAGAGAACTACAGACCAGTTTCCCTTCTTCCTTTCATTGCAAAAACACTTGAACGAGCTGTGTTCAACCAAGTCTCTACATTTCACACACACAACAACCTCCTTGACAGTAACCAATCTGGCTTCAGAAGTGGACATTCAACTGAGACTGCCCAGTTGTTGAAGCTCTAAGACTGGCAAGAGCGGGAATCCAAATCTTCAGTACTTATCCTGCTTGATCTGTCCGCTGCTTTTGACACGGTTAACCACCAGATCCTCCTATCAACCTTACTGGCAAAAGGCATCTCAGGAACCACACTTCAATGGTTTGAGTCTTACCTATCAGATAGGTCCTTCAAAGTATCTTGGAGAGGTGAGGTGTCCAAGTCACAACATCTAACTACTGGGGTGCCTCAGGGCTCAGTTCTTGGACCACTTCTCTTCTCTGTCTACATGGTATCATTAGGTTCTGTCATTCAGAAACATGGCTTTTCATACCACTGCTATGCTGATGACACTCAACTCTACCTCTCATTCCATCCTGATGATCCGACGGTAGCTATTCGCATCTCAGCTTGTCTAACAGACATTTCTTCCTGGATGATGGAACATCACCTTCAACTCAACCTTGCCAAGACAGAACTGCTTGTGATTCCAGCCAACCCATCGTTTCATCACAATTTCACCATCAAGTTAGGCACATCAACCATAACTCCTTCAAAAACAGCTAGAATCCTTGGAGTTATGATTGATGATCAGCTGACTTTCTCAGACCACATTGCTAAAACTGTCCGATCCTGCAGATTTGCTTTATTCAACTTCAAGAAGATCAAGCCCTTTCTTTCGGATCATGCTGCACAACTCCTTGTTCAAGCTCTTGTTCTGTCCAGGCTGGACTATTGCAATGCTCTCTTGGCAGGTCTTCCAGCCAATTCCATGAAACCATTACAATTAATTCAGAACGCGGCAGCAAGATTAATTTTTAATGAGCCAAAAAGAAAACACGTCACACCTCTGTTTATCAATTTGCACTGGCTTCCAATAGCTGCTCATATAAAATTTCATGGCATTGATGTTTGCCTTCAAAACTACCACTGGCTCTGCACCCCTTTATCTAAATTTGTTACTTCAGACTTATGTGCCATCTAGAAGCTTGCGTTCTGCAAGTGAACGTCGCTTGATTGTGCCATCCCAAAGAAGCACAAAGTCACTTTTACGGACTTTTAAATTAAATGTTACCTCCTGGTGGAATGACCTCCCCAATTCAATCCGGACAGCTGAGTCCTTAGCCATCTTCAAAAATCGGCTTAAAACACATCTCTTCCATCTTTATTTGACCCTCTAACTTTAACACTCACTATTCTAATTCTATTCTTTAAAAAAAATCTAACTACCTTTCTAATCTTTTTGTATTCTATTTTCTTTTCATTAATTATGCAATTGTATGTGTGTGTGCATGTGTAAAGACCTCTAACACTAGCTTGCTCTATTCTTTTTTTTATTCTATCGGTTTTCTTTATATTATATTATTTAAAATCCCATGCAATATGTACTGTGTTAACCTAACTGAGACTTGTTATAGCACTTATATATCATTGCTCTTTTCGTAATCTGTAAGTCGCTTTGGATAAAATTTGGATAAATTCTATTAAAATATGTTTTACACAAGAAATCCTTGCATAAATTAAAAACAGCTTATGAATGAGTGAGCCTTGAATGAGAAGTTCGACATCTTTATATACACAACCTGGTCATATCCATTTTCAAAATAATAACTAATAACTCCATGATTTAGTATTGGGTTCACCTAATAATGTCTGTTTTTAAAACAAGTTTATTGCACCAATACTAAAAGTCTATATACTGTGAATATATTCAACACAGTTCTTAGTCTTTCCTTCCCATGACAAGAAGCTACAAGAGTTTACACTGAATTAAAATCCAAATTTATCGTGTAACCAAAATAGATTTTATGCATAATATGGGACTTGATTATAAACAAGCCTGAATACATTAGGACTTTCCAGTGTCTCTGCTTTATCACACCCAGCTACTCATTCAAAAAGATGCAATTTAACAGCCATCCACAGCACATTACAATAATTAAAAAATCAAATTCATCAATACTTGATCAGAGCAATCGTTTGGCAAAATTGCACATTATTCAATGACTGCAAACTGCTCTGAAACCACAAGCTTGAAGAATGTGCAACAGAACAGCTATTTGACTTTAAACCCACAGCGAAACCATTAATTTCCTTACATCACAGGCTTCTGAAGTGTTATAATCATTAGGCCATATTGCAATTCTTGTCCCAAAATTCAAGACTTTATAAAATGATAATTAAGACTGTTATATCAGTTAAAATATTTAAGACATTAACTTTTTATGGATTATGAAAAGCAGAGACTCCCAAGAATAGCCGCTCACTGAGGTTAGTATTTCTGACCCACATGTAAACGGGCAGGAACTTACAGTCACAAAACCAACTGTAAAGAGTTCATCTAAGAGTCAGGTATGATGCACAACTTTTAGATCTCAGCAGGGTGCCTTGCATTTTCAGCTGGTTAAAAAAGCTTTGTAGAACACACAGCCTAAAAATTAAACACATGCATGGATGAACTGTTCAAAGCAAGATCTAAAATGTGCATTTAAAGAAGTAGATGGGGCATATTTTCATGCCAGTAAAAAAAAAAACTTGCTAATTAAAACTAGATCATTAGTGAACAGAGCCATAAATGTTACATTCCTTTTCGTAGTGGCTAAGTGTAGTGGAAGTCTAGTTGAAATTGCTTGCAGCACCTTTATCGGTGCTCTAATAAATCTGTGCATTTGATCTTGTGGCTAAGTGTAGTCAAGTGTGTAAAACAAGCGGGTATGGTTCAGTCTTTAGTCTGAGGTTGAGCCTGGAGGGAGAGGAACTTGAATGGATGCAGCCATCACATCTGACAGAAAAACGTTAGCAAAAAATCCTTCCTCGTGATGAACAACACTATATAAGGTCTATTCCTCAAACTCGACTGTAGCTTGCAGGGCTGTTAGCAATGTGTTTGAACCCATGAGGCATATAAAACCGCATTTGGGCAAAATGGACATTAAAAATGCATTTGGAGGTTAGATTTCAGTTAGTGGTCCAATGAAAATGATTCAGTAATGGCACTGGCCAGCATGAAACAGACATCATCTTCCCTCACATCAAGCAAAAGATACATTTCAAATGAGGGTATATTTAGTCAACAACACTGGAATTGCTTGAATAAATGAGACATAACACATATTGACCCACGTTCAGTACAACTGCATAGGGAAGACAATAAATACACAATTTAATAAATCACTTCACATGCCATCTACTGTGGAACAGAAGCTGGGATTTCCACTTACAGGTTCTTGTTATGGAAGCACTAATGATCCCACAATGGCTGTGTCTCAAAACCATGGCGAATCATTAGCGCATTTCATGCCAATGATTTCCAAAAGTGCTGTCTAGCTAAGGTCAGAGAAGTCGCTTAAGTCAAAGCGAGACATTTATTATAAAAAAAAAGAAAAAAAAATTGCAGCATAATAGAATATTGAGGAAACCATCAACATTAAAGTATTTTCATTGAGAATAATGCAAGTGCCCACAAACAAAACAAAAGAGAAAACTGCCAATAAGAGTGTCTGATGTATACGTAGAGCAGAAATTTGTACCTATGAGATTTCAATATAGGCAAGGCTCCCCAGTGCAATGCAATGCAAATAAAAATACTATGGAAGTCAAAGGGGACCAGAAACGGTTTGGTTATTAACATTCAAAACATTTTTTTTTTAATTCAGCAGAAACTCGAGAATCAAGGCTGCTTTATTTTAGAAAAGTAACAGTAACATTCAAAATGTGGCACCCAAGTGGTGGGTTTCGTTGTTCAAGACTCAATTAATTACAACACCGACTACACCACCCTGGGAATTTCACCCAGGGAAATAATGGTCCAGTAAGGACACAGGTTCGTTCCCACAAAGATAGAGCAGAGACGTGAATATAGAAAATAATAACACTTTATTATGGCTAACTAAAACTCCACACACACTTCAGTACACAAGGGGTTAATATGGCTCAAATCAAAACTAAAAGAAAATAAACAAAATCATACAATCCAAAAAGTAACTTGTCAGATGGCGAGGAGAAAGAACAAACCTACCCAACTCCACTTCATTACACACTTCAAACGTACACTGACATACTGCACCACAAGCACACGTGCATTCAGGTGACGGAAAATTAAGAAGAATTAAATCACTCAGTGAACAAGGGTACCCATTAACTTGGACCTAGAGTGGTCAGCACTCCTTCCTAGCCAATCCAACAAAAAATATACAAATTAACATCACAACCATTAATACTTATTTCTCACGCACACACACTTCCAATAATAAACGAACACACTCACACAACTTGCATCAAGCTATGAATTCATTCACACAACAACCCAAGTATACCATACAACCCCACAAACACATTCTCCCAGTTGAAACAGTGTGAAGGTGACCAAACGGCCACGCGGACTAAACTCGGGTCTCACAATCTCCAGACGTCAAGTTCACTGGATGTAGACTGGTCAAGCAGGCGCGAATGAGGCAAGGCGGAACGTCGCGGCCACGCGCAACAGTGCGAAGGTACCAGGCGGGAAGGAAGTCGGCCGCGTGCCGCCATCTTGTAGCAGAACTTCACTTGCGTTAGCATCCCATTGACTCCCATTCATTTTGGCGTCACTTTGACAGCGAATAACTTTACATCTGAGGCGTTTAAAGACTCCGTTTGTCCATTATTTATTTCTAAAGATAGACGACAATGTATAAAGGGCTCCATTACCTTCTATGTTACATTATGGCCCCGTAGTTTTTGTAAAAATAGGCTAACGATTGCGTCATAACCACTCGACTCTCTGTCGCACAGTAGAGAAATTACCGTACAGACAGGAGGAGAAGCTCGCAGGCAATCGGGGAGACGTCAAGAGAGAAGCCCATAGATACAAGCCCTGGCGTTACATTTTAAAATACTATACAAAATAATTAATCAGAATACTTACTCCTGCTCACTCACGCCAAAGAACTCCCCGCTCAAGCTCGCCGTCTCTGCAAGATTAACCATGGCAGTTTTCACGCACAGCTACTAGAAGATTTACATCTGTCAGACAGGTTGCTGACGTCATCAAGCTTAGTTTGAGTCTGCGCGTCAGAAACGGAAGTGCTAAAAATCACTAAAAATGGGCTTCACTTGTCTCAATTGAGTTCCAATGGGGTCGCTGTGTCCATTTCTTTTACTGTCTATGGAAGGTACTCGAAACACAAAGACAAAGACCAAACAGGAAGGGGAAGCCCAGTAGCGGTCCCAGTCAGCTCGCTGTAATCATGCGGAGATATTACCAGCTCTTGACCCCTACAACTAAAACAAAGGGGAACACTATATAGCCAACAAGTCTTTTCGTGGATATTCCTCCATTAAATCAATAGTTTACCCACCTGAATATTAGCAAGCCCTTCCAACGTCATACCACAAATGGATAAACACAGCCCAGGATGCATACCAAATTGTGTGTGGCTCAGAAAGACTGCGTCCAAGTCTGCCTGCTACACAAAGAAAGAAAGAAATTAGAGCAATTTATGAATCAAGAGGAATGACAGTTAATTTTACAATGATTACTTTTCCAAAACTAGATAAAGAAGTATACGGCCAACAAAATGTGTCTTCCAGAGGGTAGCAACCGTAGCTGACTGTAAGCAAGAGAAAAAAGAAGAGTATGTTATTTCACTTCCCACATATGGTATATAATAAAAAATATATATATATATATATATATATACTGTATATAAAAAGACAGAAATTGACTGCAGTCAGAGTGGGTTTGATTCATGCACTGATAATTGTCATCCTGATGCACTGCTACTGCTATGAATACACAAACGCTTTGCCCTCCATTATTAGAAGCAAGAAAACTGATTAGTTGTCTGAATAGATTAATGTCTTATATTTCCCAGTAATACAGCTCATTTGAGATCAAGTTTTCTGGACATGACAAGGGACCATCTCTACATACAATGTTCAATAACTCACCAGACAAACGCAATACACATGGAGCACAGAGATAAATGAATCGTCTATTAAATCTATCACTTGTAAACGTCTAAAAAGTGACCGTTGCCATCTTCTTCAACTGAACGCTCTCCCTATTTGCAGTGCCAAGACAGAAAATGCAGAGAAGTTGAACTTTGGGCCAAGTCTGTTAAATGCTTATTCTCTCTGTCCTGAAGAAATCCTGGCTCGGGAGCTGAAGACAATCTCCTGTTCTCCACCGAGAGAGGCAAATTATCATACTACACATTCACGGTCTGAGCAGACACCATAAAATGTGGGCCAGACGTACCAAATGCTGCATAAAGACCAACTCTCAAATGCCTGCTTGGTCTCCAGAACCAAAGAGAACAGACATTTGAGGCTTTTAACTGCAAGGCTGGAAGCTTTTTCAATGACTTTTCCTCTGTAATGTGAAGAAAAGACAGCTTTTAGCTTTGCGCAAACATTCATTTCAGGAAAGTGTTGCTGGAAGTAATGTCTCTAAGTGGTGCTTGCATTTGTGTTTTATGGGATAGGCTTACAATGGCATGAGAACGAATTAAATGGCTTTCAAATTGCAAGCTTCAAAAAGGATCAGAAAGAACTGCAGGCTAAAATGAGTGAAAGAGTCGTGTTTACAGTGGAATTCTGGGATTTTTAAGGATTGGTTCACCCAAGAATGAAAACACTGTCATTATTTCCTCACCCTCATGTCCTTCCAAACCAGTCAGAATTGTCTTTCTTCCTCGCAACACAAAAAGAGGGAGATTTTGAAGAGTGGCCAAATCTCTGTTAACCATTCTACAAAATAATTCAGTGCCAAAGTGCTATAAAGTTGCATAAAATACGACAAACAAAAAGCTTGCATGCAATTTCAAGTCTTCTGATGCCACATTAAGGCGTTCAATGAAAAGCTTTTCCTTTAGATTTGAAAGCTACACCACAGGGAAGATGATCAATGACTTAAAGGGACTGTTCACCAGTGTTGGGGAAAGTTACTTTGAAAAGTAATGCATTGCATTTCTTCATAAAAAACATAAAAGTGACTAATTGTGTAACTCAAGTTACTTTTTATGAAAAGTAATTCATTACATTACTTTTGTGTCACTTTTTGTCACCTTGATTGGGCTTGCTTATTTATTTTTATGAACGAAAAACCCAAAATTGATATTTTTGGAAACTGTAATGGCCCTTTCACACCAAAAGTGAAATGATAAGCCTCAGGATGAAGGACGTGCCTGTGCACTTCCTCCTGATTTCTCCCAAACAAAGTTACGTATTTGAAAAATTGGAAAAACAGCATACTGATGCAAGTGGCTAAGCCACACAAACTTTTTTTTTTTAATTGAGAGGGGATCCCGGTTAAGAGCACACACTTCTGGCTAACGTTTGGAGAACTTCTAGAACTATTTATATCACACAACTAATTCTTTCACTAGGAAAATAAATAAACTCTTAATGGCCTTTAACAGAAGCCAGAAATGCTTTATACTAAGACGATACTAATCAAACGTAGAATACTTTGTTCTATGATAGCGTACATGTACAAAAATTAAGCAGGCCTATACTTTGGGATTAAATGATAACACAGTTTTCATTTTTGGGTGCACTATCCCTTTAAATTCCAATTGGTTCTTTGCAAAAAGCTGATATTTGACTTTTAGAAGACATGAAATATAGTGCGTGAGTCATATTTAAATCCCACATGACTTTTCTTTTTTCCTTTCAAGCTTGAAAGTCACTTTATAGTTTGTTGTGTGAAAAACAGTGGCGAGGAAATTCTTCAAAATAGTTATTTTTACCACTTTTCAAACTATGAGACTGTGTGATTTCTTATTTTTATTCCTGAGACTCCACAGATGGCATCGGATCGGTGGACCTCCTCTGATCAACACGGCCTTATCAGACAGTCAACACAGCGCTGTCAGGAGATGAGGAGATTACCAATCAGCCCATCTAACCCTATTCATCTCCCCCACGACATGAGGTACAGCTCAAAACAACCACCAGATCC
Source organism: Carassius carassius (assembly GCF_963082965.1). Taxonomy (NCBI): domain Eukaryota; kingdom Metazoa; phylum Chordata; class Actinopteri; order Cypriniformes; family Cyprinidae; genus Carassius; species Carassius carassius. The sequence goes on along the minus strand of NC_081787.1, from coordinate 1,845,505 downwards.
ACTGCTTGTGAAGATCAGCTAACATACAGCAGAATCCAAACAAAAACACTTGACATTATAAGGTTTAATCTTCTGAATAAACTGGGCCTATTCAAACATTACATGGTAGTTAGAGGTGCAATTCTTTATATTGCATTTGAAAAAAAAAACATGTATGAATGCTACAACCCGAATTCCGGAAAAGTTGGGATGTTTTTTTTAATTTTAATAAAATGAAAACTAAAGGAATTTCAAGTCACATGAGCCAATATTTTATTCACAATAGAACATAGATAACATAGTAAATGTTTAAACTGAGAAATTTTACACTTTTATCCACTTAATTAGCTCATTTAAAATTTAATGCCTGCTACAGGTCTCAAAAAAGTTGGCACGGGGGCAACAAATGGCTAAAAAAGCAAGCAGTTTTGAAAAGATTCAGCTGGGAGAACATCTAGTGATTAATTAAGTTAATTGATATCAGGTCTGTAACATGATTAGCTGTAAAAGCTTTGTCTTAGAGAAGCAGAGTCTCTCAGAAGTAAAGATGGGCAGAGGCTCTCCAATCTGTGAAAGACTGCGTAAAAAAATTGTGGAAAACTTTAAAAACAATGTTCCTCAACGTCAAATTGCAAAGGCTTTGCAAATCTCATCATCTACAGTGCATAACATCATCAAAAGATTCAGAGAAACTGGAGAAATCTCTGTGCGTAAGGGACAAGGCCGGAGACCTTTATTGGATGCCCGTGGTCTTCGGGCTCTCAGACGACACTGCATCACTCATCGGCATGATTGTGTCAATGACATTACTAAATGGGCCCAGGAATACTTTCAGAAACCACTGTCGGTAAACACAATCCGCCGTGCCATCAGCAGATGCCAACTAAAGCTCTATCATGCAAAAAGGAAGCCATATGTGAACATGTTCCAGAAGCGCCGTCGTGTCCTGTGGGCCAAGGCTCATTTAAAATGGACTATTTCAAAGTGGAATAGTGTTTTATGGTCAGACGAGTCCAAATTTGACATTCTTGTTGGAAATCACGGACGCCGTGTCCTCCGGGCTAAAGAGGAGGGAGACCTTCCAGCATGTTATCAGCGTTCAGTTCAAAAGCCAGCATCTCTGATGGTATGGGGGTGCATAAGTGCATACGGTATGGGCAGCTTGCATGTTTTGGAAGGCTCTGTGAATGCTGAAAGGTATATAAAGGTTTTAGAGCAACATATGCTTCCCTCCAAACAACGTCTATTTCAGGGAAGGCCTTGTTTATTTCAGCAGGACAATGCAAAACCACATACTGCAGCTATAACAACAGCATGGCTTCGTCGTAGAAGAGTCCGGGTGCTAACCTGGCCTGCCTGCAGTCCAGATCTTTCACCTATAGAGAACATTTGGCGCATCATTAAACGAAAAATACGTCAAAGACGACCACGAACTCTTCAGCAGCTGGAAATCTATATAAGGCAAGAATGGGACCAAATTCCAACAGCAAAACTCCAGCAACTCATAGCCTCAATGCCCAGACGTCTTCAAACTGTTTTGAAAAGAAAAGGAGATGCTACACCATGGTAAACATGCCCCGTCCCAACTATTTTGAGACCTGTAGCAGAAATCAAAATTGAAATGAGCTCATTTTGTGCATAAAATTGTAAACTTTCTCAGTTTAAACATTTGCTATGTTATCTATGTTCTATTGTGAATAAAATATTGGCTCATGTGATTTGAAAGTCTTTTAGTTTTCATTTTATTAAAATTTTAAAAACGTCCCAACTTTTCCGGAATTCGGGTTGTACATTGATGAAAAGTGATTTGCCTCCAGAACAAATCATTATAATGATGAGCATTATTTTAACAGAACTGGTGCTCGATTCTCTGCAGCATTGTTACCAAACAACCCGCGGCTTGGCCTCTGATGTGAAAGTGCCTCCAAAACGGCCTTTTTATCTGCAGTTATTATCCTCATATGTCACTGTCATAGAAACAACACAGCACAGTGACAGAAAGGTCACGCGGAGTATCAGAATATTGTTTAGAGCGCCGATTATCACCTGCAATGTGCTTTCCAACTGTGTGGAAGGAAAGACGTCTCTAGAGACTGACCTGATCTCAACACATACAGTTCAGAGCCAATGTTCAGTGTTCAAGTGAGGATTACCATAATTCATTCCACTTTGCATTAAATTACAGAAAAATCTGAAGCTGCATACCTTTCTTAAAAAAAAACCACAAATATTGTAAAGCGGGTTTCGCACAAGCATAACTATCTTCAGGAGCTTAAATGAATGTGATTTTCAGTCCGGCCACAACCATAAAGTCAACACCATTTGTGTTGTTAAATGGGTTTTGTTTTGTGTTTCTATTAAAAGAACAAATATTAGCCAATTAACATGACTACAAAACAGGACTGAAGAACCAGATGAAAACAAAACTGATGGTGAAGAGGGAGATATTCAGCCTGCAGTAATATGACTCCTGAGACTATAGCAGTAATCAAAGATAATGCTAAGACTGTAACAGCAGCGCAAACTAAATCAAACTAATTAGGATTTTAGAACATGCTGAAGTCAATCCGAATTGAAAAACTCATTTATAAGGAATGATTGCTAATTCAGATGTTGGGGATCAGTAAGATTATAAATGCAAATATAAAATATAATTTATTCCGGTTATCAAAACTGTATTTTCAGCATCATTACTCCAGTGTTTCATCCTTCAGAAATCATAACATGAAATCTTTAGAAAATCTTTACTTATCACTTTTTGTAAAAAAAAAAAAAAAAAAGTACCAACCCCAAACTTTTGAACGGTAGTTCACAAAAAAAAAAAAACTGTTTTGAATAAATGCTGTTCTATTTAACTTTTTATTCATTGAAGACTCCTGAAAGGTTCAAAACATATAAAGCAGCTCAACTTTAACATTGATCATAATCAGTAATGTTTCTAGCGCAGCAAATTAGGAGATTTCATTTTGAAAAGGAGAACATTTCACAGCCAGTAGGATCTACAAATGCAGTTAAATATATATATATATATATTTTTACCAATCCTTTTCAATTATAATTGAATCGGAAACTACAACACTGGCCAAGTCACCAGTTCTGCCACTCGGACAGTAAATTAGCCTCCATCTTTCATTGAACTGCGGTCAACTGAATCCAGCCCTGTGGGACTCCAGACGTGTTGATCATATCTGCTTTCCTGAGTGATGGCGTTTGTGCCGTGACATGCTTCACGTAAAGGCCCCCCACAGGGGACATGGCTCTATGAAAGCCATTTTAGGAAACATTAGCTCTCAATGGAGGGTAACCAGCAAATCAATTATCCCCTGGCCTCCAAAACTAGCCGGGGCATCTGTTCGCTTTCATCTGTTAGGAAGGTCCAGACTGGACAGATGGAAGAAAGCACTGGAAAAATACATATATTTTGAGATTTAACAGTGTCTTGTTTTTGTTTAAATGAAGGTTATAAGAATGTAAAAATCAATCAAGTTTCTTCTGCTCACCAAGCTGCATTTATTTAATCAAAAATACAGTTAAATTCTGAAATATTATTACGATTCAAAATAGCGGTTTTCTATGTGAATATATTGTAAAATGTACTTTATTTCTGTGATCAAATCTGTAATTTCAGCATCATTACTCCAGGCTTCAGTGTCACATGATCTTCAGAAATCATTCTGATATGATCAAGAAAGATTTATGATTGTTCTCAATGTTTTAGTGAAAATTTTATACATTTTCAGGATTCTTTACTCAATAGAATGTTCAAATAAACGGTGTTTATTTTAAATAGACATTATAAACATCTTTACTGTCACTTTTGGTCCATGCTGAATAAAAGTATTAAATAAGTCAACAAATCACTACATAATAACCCCTCAAATAAATTTGCATTCCAATTTGATATTTAAGTTTTGGTTTCAGTGAAATCTTAAGACTGGCGAATGGAGAACTGGCACTAAAATGCCCCGCTTCCTCTAGATGTGACGGGTTATGAATATCCAGGCAGAAAGCCAAAGGTGCTTCATTTTACAGCTGTGGACACATGTTGGGCAGGAAAATGTGCCGATATGGAGAAATCATTCACAGCTGTCTCTGATGGCTCATCTGCAGATTCTGGCAGGTTGAGAACCTGGCAACAATCTTAACTGCAACGGAGAAAATAAATACATCTCAATCGAAGCCGGACAAGAAAACAAACTTGAAAAACCACACCGGGGTAGACTTCAGTGTGGAGCAATCGATCAAACGCACCACCAGACCCAAATTATGCATGCTGAACTTTAAAAGCGGCAAGAAAAATAAACCTGCGTCTCTCAGAAGTTTGATGCAAAGCAGAAACTCAAAAAAAACTAAAAAAACTCTCCAATGAATATAGGTGGGCTAACTGTGAGGCAAAGTTAAAGTTCTCACCCCTGACCGGTTTCATGACGCCTCTATATTCAATTCTCTCTCCACCATTTACCCCATAGCTGTCCTTCCTGTGTCTTCAGAGAATAGAGCGTTTGCTTGAATCTCTGCATTAATAATTCATTGTTTTCGGGCGGACACAGTGAATACCAAATCCTTCATATTGCAGGGCACCACCATCAATGCTGATTGCGGCACCTAAGGTCATTAGCTTCATCCCCGGTGACGTGCTTACGAATGTAAATGACCGGCGAAGGATGCTGACCTGTTAGCCGCTCCATCTAAACCTCTGCTGGCCAGATGAGGGGCAGAGGGAAATTACATTGCGCACTTCTTCCATTTATTATTCATTTTACTCCTTCACTCTGTGAAAAACATGAATTATGGCTTTCGCTCCGGTGAAAAGGAAACATTCACGAGGTGCATTCACGATGGCCCCGTTCCCCCACAAGGTGCCATGGCAACACTGAAATTATTACCTGAAATAGCAGTGCAATAAATGAAATCAAATATTCCCCAATGGCCTGGACATCTAGGGCATAACAATAACACTGCTAAAAGATATAAGCTGCCTGAAAACTGAAGCTTTTCAGGTTAAATACTGCTAGAACAATAACCTCTGTTGCAATTTATATCCCTCCAGCTGTGCAGATGTTCCCTCAGGAATCAAGCCAGACAGCAGGTGCAAGAGCTGCCTAACTTTAGGAAGGTCACAGAAACAGCTTGGCCGTGCTTTGAAACGTACATTCGCTTTAAAGATGATGCATTTGCTGTCTGCTAGTAAAATGGCCTTTTTAAAGGAATAGCTCACCCCCCCACCCCCCCAAAAAAAGAAAAATGAAATTGAAAAAATATATATATTCACTTTAAGGCCATCCAAGATCAGAATCATATTCAGAAAGATCTTTATTTCCATGTGTTTTTACACATAGGATAAATTTGTTGTGCAAAAAAATACACAATGTAGACAATAGATAGTATTTGTGTAAAGAAAATGTAAAACAAGTTATGTGTGTTAAATAAATCAATGTATAGATAGTGTTGTGCATTACATGTTTATTACCAAATTAACGTGAGATGGCTCTGTTATGTCTATGCCTGTGAGGCGTCCGAGATGATTTTTCCAGCACTTTCACTCACTCTGGGTGAGTGCAATTGGATCAGCCATTTCTGCCCACTATTGTCCCATAACACTGTGACTAAGTTAATTTCCTGTGGGAAAAAACACTCAAGTGACATATAAGCAGTAAATAAAAAACCAATAATGAAAGCAGTCTCACTATAGATGCACAAGCCAGCACTGTTATGTCTTATCGGTATATACAAAAATGAATAAATGAAACTTCAGCAGGACAGGGCAACAGATTTCTCAGATTAGCTGTTGCAGCCGTTAATTTACCGAGGATAAATTTGCATCCAATGCCAAAAGAGTTCACTGCAACTCTGGGATTCATCATGAACGCCAAAACACAGGCACTGAAGAGTTTGATATCTTTAGAAGATTTATTTATTTGTTTATTCATGCATGCATACATGCATTTATTTATTTATTGTATATCTGTCATTAGTAGAATAGAATAGAATAGAATACTGTGTGATTTCATGATTTCTGACGATTGCAGAATGAATGAAATGTCAAATATGTCAGTTTGCCTTTGCCATCTTTCTTATTCTTTATAATAATAATAATAATGATATTAATACCAATATAGCAATAACAATGATGAATAATTAACTAGTATTAGTAATAATAATAATAATACTAGAAATAATATTACGGATAAGTGAAAGTGAAAAAAAAGGGAAAGTGACGTGACATACAGTCAAGTATGGTGACCCATACTCAGAATTCGTGCTCTGCATTTAACCCGTCCAAAGTGCACACACACAGCAGTAAACACACACACACACACACACACACATAATGAACACACACTTAGCCACACCACAGCCATTTATGCTGCGGCACCCAGGGAGCAGTTGGGGGTTCAGTGCCTTGCTCAAGGTCAAACTCTCTAACAACCACTAGGCCACAACTTTCCCAACAACAGCACAACAATAACAATAATATCATATACACTCACCAGCCAGTTTATTATGTGCACCTGTTCAATTGCTTGGTAACATAAATTGCTAATCAGCCAATCACATGGCAGCAACTCAATGCATTTAGGCATCTAGATGTGGTGAGGACGACTTGCTGAAGTTCAAACCGAGTATCAGAATGAGGAAGAAAGGGGATTTAGGTTTTACAGAGAATGGTCCGAAAAAGAGAAAATATCTAGTAAGCAGCAGTTGTGTGGATGAAAATGTCTTGTTGATGTCAGAGGTCAGAGGAGAATGGACAGACTGGTTAGAGATGATAGAAAGAAAACAGTGACTCAAATAACTCGTTACAACCAAAGTATGAAGAATACCATCTCTGAACACACAACACATCGAACCCTGAAACAGATGAGCTACAGCAGCAGAAGACCACACCAGACAGGAACAGGAACAGGAAACAGGCTACAATTCACACAGGCTCACCAAAACTGGACAATAGAAGATTGGAAAAACATTGCCTGGTCTGACGAGTCTCAATTTCTGCTGCGACATTCAGATGATAGGGTCAGAATTTGGCGTGAAGAACGTGAACGCATGGATCCATCCTGCCTTGCCTCAATGGTTCAGGATGGTGCTGGTGTAATGGTGTGGGGGATATTTTCTTGGCACACTTTGGGCCCCTTAGTACCATTTGAGCATCATTTAAACACCACAGACAGCCTGAGTATTGTTACTGACCATATCCATCCTTTTATGACTACAGTGTTCCCATCTTCTGATGGCGACTTTTGTGGTAGATTTGTATTAATCAAAATATAAATTTTTCATGTATAATCAATGAGAATATAGCCATTTATGTTACATTATTCTAATATTGGAATCATGTGTAATCGCATTCGGGAATCTGTATGAGAATGGAATGTGCAGACATATGGTGAAGCACATGATGGCACACAATAGGGCCCTTATTTCCACAGAACATAACACTAAGGCCTTATGACCGCATCGTGATCCCATAACAATTATGAATGAAATCTATTGAACTCGTCTAGGGAAAAAACAAACAAACCTGTATTTAAGAGAATACAGACAAAAAGTATTCAGGAAATTTACTCTGCAGAGTGTCTCTCGGCTTCATCTGATGAATAAAGTCTATCTTCTGGCATCAAAACCCCAAGACTGGAAGATTGATTTCTTACAGCACTGGCAGAAGCCACCACACTTCCAGCAGGATAATGCACCATGTCACAAAGCTCAAATCATCTCAGACTGGTTTCTTGAACATGACTCTTGAATGAGTTCCCTTTACTCAGATGACCTCCACAGTCACCAGATCTCAATCCAATAGAGCAGTTTTGGGATGTGCTGGAACAGGAGATTCACATCATGGATGTGCAGCCGACAAATCTGCAGAAACTGCATGATGCTATCATGTCAATATGGAGCAAAATCTCTGAGGAATGTTTCCAACACCTTGTTGAATCTCTGCCACGAAGAATTAAGGCAGTAAAAGGCAGTCCAACCCAGTACTAGCAAGGTGAACCTAATAAAGTGGCCAATGAGTGCATAATATTCCATATATTCCAATTCTTTTCTGATGTCGGCCCAGGGCGATGTAAGAAAGAAAGCGGCCACTGCATCTTTAGTATCATAATATTTGGATCTTCTACTTAACATACAAGACAACAGATGAGCACAAGATCAACAGACAAAGACACTAAATCAGCCTACTGTACTCTGGATAACTCTTAAGCAAGGACTCATCTCCTGATGGACAACATTCCCAAAAGAGGAGACTGATAACATGATCTGAACACTGAGAGGAGCTGATTGGGAACTGAAGAAAATCTTTTCAATGATCTGCACATTATTCACTCTCACACCTCTGTATAATAAAATAATATTTCTCTTTTTATTTATGAAGAGAGTCTGGCTGACCCAGATATTTTCCAGATGTCTGTGCTTTAAGGAGACTGTCATGGTTGGGCTAACACAGAGCCAAATCACTGTCTAAGATGCAAAAAGCACAACCGTTCCAAAAAATTGCTGTCAAGAAACATAACAAAACAGTCAAATTTAGCAAGACCAAATCTGCAGAGACGGACTCGTCCTTTCTCCAAGGTACTGAAATAAAGACACCCATTACATTACCAATGCAGCGACTAACAAACATTATTTCACTAGACGTGAGCCATGTGCAGAGCAGGGTAGATTACTTACAAATTTGAGTTCGTTACTGATTACAAATTACACGACAAGATTTTGTAGTAAATTAACGTAATCTAGGTTACTCGTTTTAATGATATACATTTCATTTGCTGATGTAAACATCATGAAATGCATGACAAATGACATTGCTCCAGGGTTTTCAAAACTGAGGTTAATGTAAGAACTGCAAATTAAATTGAATCGATCAGTGGGTTTTATTGAGTTGATAAAAACAGAATTATTTAAATCATAAAAATGTAAATACATTATTTTAAAATAAAAACAAAACAATTGAACACTTAAAAAAAAACTTATAAAAAAACTAAATATTTTAAGTCAAATGGGTTTGGCTGAAAAAAAAAAAAAAAAAGTTTAGTAATCCTTACATTACTTGAACAAACATGAATAATGAACATGAAAACAGCAATGACATTACACATCCAGAGTTATCAAAGTTAAATGATAGGATATCAGAATGTTTAGAAATGAAACTGTAAAAGAGAGAAAAAAAGACGAATTAGGGAAAATAAATCTATAAATTCTGAATAATTTGCTGCCATTGTGTGAATAATAATGTAATCATGTAATCCATAAAATGTAACCGTAATCTGATTATGCAGTTTAAAATGCAATTACGAGTACTTGGTATCTTCTTACGTAATCCAGATTACATTAGCCAGCACTTTCCATGTGTAAACATCAGCATAGGTAGAAAACTGCAGTAGCAAAAGGCCAAGCACCTCACCTTCCTCCTGGTGTCCTGTCTAAGCTGTAGGCTGTCAGGGCCGGCAGTGTCTGGGCACCTTATCTTGCTGAGGAACGTGCTCGACTCTACTGTCTTTATTGGCAGGATGATGGAGAGAGGCCCTGCCTCCCAAGATAAACAACTCCTCTGTAGTCTGTGATGCTCTCCTGGCCCTCTCTTTGCTGCTGGCTGCTCCCAGTGTGATTAGCAGCCAGTGCTCTGCTGGAAAGCACCGGCCAGCCACCCTCATTCACAAACACTTGCACAGCGAGTAGGTGGAGACTTAGGCACATATGATAGGCTTGATTTATGTTGCTCAATCATTAGCTCTCACCAATAGGATCTGTTTTTTTTACTCTGGATACCCTTTGCAAGGCCTGGCTTCCAAATATATTCACTTTGGATGGGACGCCTGATTTTCACAACAACAAACAACCAATCTAAACAACATATTGGTACCATATTGGTTACTTGCAGATATTAATACTTTTGTTTGTTTGTTGGCATCAAGTAGCATCCACCTAAAGTTTATCTTTAAAAACACTTATAGTTTTGCAACATTTAACAATGTTATCTTTAGTAGATTGAACTTCAAAGATATTGATCATGGGATAATATAATTTTTTTCTTCATGCATGATATTGGATTTTGCCGATATATTTCAACTAATTTTGGCCGACAGTCGATGCTGATATATTTCCTTTTGTTTTGAAACCACACCAAGTCTCTCCTGTGCAGAAATTAGAAACAAATTATTTTTAATTTTGGTTAGTTTTTAACAAAAACACTACTGATGTGATCCAATCACTTCCACAGCCTGAGCATGTGGGAGTTAATCCTTTTATTGTATAATTTTTAATTTCGGTCAATACCGATATTTGCATTTTAAGCCATTATCGGCTGATTCCGATATCAGTCCGATAAAATAATGCATACCTACTTGCGAACCCCAAACCATGCTTTCATCCTCCGATACAACTCACTTGTAGCATTTAAAACTATTATTTATTAAAAAGAAAAAAAAAAGAAAGAAAAAAGAAATATTCAACTTTAAAATCAATGAACCCCTAATTAAATCTGCTCCATTTCTTCCTGCTTAACATTCATTTGGAAATGTGTTCTGGAAGTACAATGAGTTGCAGATGTTGTTCATAACTTCAATAAGCACACAGTATCTTTGAAAAGTTACTTTGAAACAACCTACAGACTGTGCTCCAGTTTTGTCATTCACACATCTGTTATAGCAATAGTAACAACTTCAAAGTGAGATTCAGGTATACAACAGGCACGGCAATCAATTAATGGTGACTACACAGAGAGTTTAGCACAGACAAACTGACAACTCATCAGTAGCCACCAAACTGTATCATCCAACACTGACAAGCAGTTATCACATTCATGTGCTGACGCTTTATGAAGAAAGCCTGCAGTATTCATAGAACAGTTCTTTACAGATGAATGGGTCTGAACTAGTCAGAATCACCTGAATAATTTAACGAGATTTAAAAAATAAAAAATGATTTGGTGCACTAAATTGTGGGAATAGCGAGACATATTCTCACGACTGAAAAATGACATGCAAACTAACTAGGAGAGCCACATGACACACTCAGCCCCCTTCCTGTGGACCACTTTCTCCAGCTTTCACTGGAGATACTGAGACTCCAGGCAACCTCTGTAGCACGCCGGGATCAGCGAGCTGAGTTTGCAGATTAAACCACCTGCCTCAACAATCCTGACATCCTATTTATACCCCTGACAATAAATTACTGCTGGCAAGCCGGAGCCTGCACTCCAAAAGAGGCTGGCGCTACCTATGAGCCGTGAATAAAGACAAGCACTAATGGACGCAGTGGTGACCTTATTCTTTATTTCACTTTAAATGAGCAAAAGCGTTTCATACATTGGTTACATGTGCCATGCACCTTTACAGAAAAGTGCAGCACGACTAAGACACTTTGAAGAAGGAGATCAGCTGTCAACAAACCAGAAATGCATTCTGCCGGGCTGACATCTTTTTATGAGTTTCTCTTTGTGCACACAAATGAAATCTTGGCTTGCTTTCTGTTGTTGAAACAGCTAAAAGTCTGACGAAAAAAGACAGCAGTGACAGGAAGCGCTGGAGACAAGACATTTGTTGGTTTAAAGCTTCTGAAACCAGACATTACACTGGATATTAAATGTGGACCCAACACAGAAGCCGATTTCTTAAAGAGATGCACAATGTATTGGTACCATTTCATTTCTTTTTTTAAAATACTATTTAATTGGATTAATAATCGATATTTGGATATTAATTGTTCAGGTTTCATGAGTTCTGCTCTGTGCATACAAATGATATTTTCTCAAATCTCAAAAGGAGTATGCATTTTTAATACAGCATTTTAATAGTCTATGATATCTACATTATTTTGTACCATGTTTTTATGTTTATTGCTTTATTACTTATTTAAATAAAATTCTAAAATCAAATACTTTTTTTTCGGTCATTACATGAAAATAATTAACTTACCTGAGAGAATTTAAATATTGGGACGACACTCAAAATTAACAACCAAAAAAGTCCAAAAATGAAATATAAATGTAAAAGAATAACTGAATAGGAAGGTTATACTAAAATTTAGTATAAAACTGGATCAAACATGACAAACACAGTGCAAAATATGATATTAATATTGGCCATTTTACCAAGTAGCATTTGTTTTTGCACACACACACAAATGATTCGCGATCCCGCTCCGAACCGCCAAACTGACTCAAATGATTCACGCTACGAACTCCCACCATAGACAGTAAAGAAATGGACACAGCGACCCCATTGGAACTAAATTGAGACAAGTGAAGCCCATTTTTAGCGTTTTTTAGCACTTATGTTTCTGACATGCAGACTCAAACTAAGCTTGATGACGTCAGCAACCTGTCTGACAGATGTAAATCTTCTAGTAATCTTAGTAATCTTCTGTGCGTGCAAACTGCCATGGTTAATCTTGCAGAGACGGCGAGCTTGAGCGGGGGGTTCTTTGGCGTGAGTGAGCAGGAGTAAGTATTCTGATTAATTATTTTGTATAGTATTTTAAAATGTAACGCCAGGGCTTGTATCTATGGGCTTCTCTCTTGACGTCTCCCCGATTGCCTGCGAGCTTCTCCTCCTGTCTGTACAGTAATTTCTCGTGTATCTTTAGAAATAAATAATGGACAAATGGAGTCTTTAAACGGCTCAAATGTAAAGTTATTCGCTGTCAAAGTGACGCCAAAATGAATGGGAGTCAATGGGAGGCTAACGCAAGTGAAGCTCTGCTACAAGATGGCGGCACGCGGCCGACTTCAACTTCCGGTCGACTTCCTGCCCGCCTGACTCCCACACTGACTCAAATGATTCGCGATCCCGCTCCGAACTCCCGAACTGACTCAAATGATTCGCGATCCCCAAACTGACTCAAATGATTCGCGATCCCGCTCCGAACTCCCGAACTGACTCAAATGATTCGCGATCCCCAAACTGACTCAAATGATTCGCGATCCCGCTTCGAACTCCGAACTCCCGAACTGACTCAAATGATTCACGCTCAGAGCTCCCGAACAGACTCAAATGATTCACGCTCCGAACTGCCAAACTGACTCAAATGATTCGCGAACCCCAAACTGTCTCAAATGATTCGCGAACTAGCTTCTGACTCCCGAAATGACTCACATAATTCACGCTCCGAACTCCCGAAATGACTCAAATGATTCACGCTCCGAACTCCTAAACTGACTCAAATGATTCGCGAACCCGCCTTGAACTCCTGAACTGACTCAAATGATTTGCGAACCCCAAACTGAATCAAATGATTCGCGATTCCGCTCCGAGCTCCCGAAGAGACTCAAATGATTCACGCTCCGAACTCCCGAACTGACTCAAATGATTCGCCATCCCCAAACTGACTCAAATGATTCGCGAATCAGCTCCGAACTCCCGAACTGACTCAAATGATTCACGCTCCGAACTCCCGAACTGACTCAATGATTCACGCTCCGAACTGCCAAACTGACTCAAATGATTCGCGATCCCCAAACTGACTCAAATTGTTTTTGTTATTTTAACTATGCAAAATTGTATGGTAAGTTGACCTTTACGATTTGCATTTATGGGTCTACACTTTCTAGATTCAGACAACATGCCTTTCTTTGTGCTCAGAACTTAAACAAATGATTGATGTCTTTCCGTTCTCTTGGCCAAATGAACAAGCATGTTGTGGAAGCACACATCAGTCTTTCTCCTGTCAAACGCTGCATGTCATTGTGAGTCATAAGAACAGCTGTTTGGTCATCTGCTTGTGTAAAAGAGAGAACTATTCAGAGCATGTTACTAATACCTTACACTGTCCGGCTGGTTTGTGTCCCTCTTGTTTTTAGCCTGATACCCTTAATGCCATTAAGCTTCCGAGACACCCACAAGCACAGATTCATGTTCAGAATGGTTTGTCTAACACGGGCTCAGACAGGACCCTAATGTTAATCTCAGTAAACAAAGCTGTTTGGCTCCTGACTGACAACTTTAATTGTAATCCTCTTGAACGTGAACTGCATTGAAAAAGCAATCAAACACTGTCTAATTGAAACGAGCCAAACATTTGAGACTGATTGAGCCTGTCGATTACTGATTACAGCAGAGCGGACAGTGCTTGTAGAAAATGGTAATTCGTTACCGATTACAAATTACATGACAAAGCTGCAGTTAGTAATGTAATCCATTACAGTGCACATTTTAGGTAAAGTAATCTGACTACTTTCTGATTACTTTTAACCCTAACTTGTTAATAATAATAATAATAATAATAATAATAATAATAATAATAATAAAAATGCAAGTCTTCGTGAAGTTGTTTTAAAAGACAAAAAAAAAACAATCTGGAATGAATGGAATTACTATTAGGAATTTCTCTGTTATAATATTTGAGAGTAGGTCTTTGTTACACACGTTTTTTCATAACGTAGACAGGGCGAGTGTATATCTGAAGTCTGGTGTTTATTCAGTCTCTGATTGATATCCTGTTAAACAATCTTAGATGAGGTGAAATAAGCCATGCATTCGAGTTGGTATTTTATTGATTTGTGCTTATTAGTGAAAGAGCAACTTCTGATCAAATGTAAAAATAAATTTCCCAAATGACAGCAATCATTGGGATTAAAATTGAGCATAATATTAGTTTTTATAATTGTAAACATTATACAGCAAGATGAAAATATGATGAAAATGTGCAAAACAAGTAATACCAAATTAAAAACAGCTGTCACAATTAACACTAGTAGTCTTAATTTTCTGTGTAAGTATAGCTTCATCAGGTGATGCAATGTTGAAATATTCAGAAAACACACATTAATTAATGTATTATTGTGTGAACAATATTTAACCATCTAATCAAAAAAGTAGCTGTAGTTTTTTCACATGTCATCTAATCTAATTACAAGCACTTAATTTTTGGAATATGATTATGTAATCCAGAATACATGTAATCAGATACTACAGAGACATCATCAAGACAACATTCTTAGATGTGCCAAAATATAAAACCATAAAAACTGGTAAATGTGGGAAAAATGCAGGATGTTGTTGTGCAATTTAACACATTGCTATGCAAATCTCTCTGATATTCTGGACTGTAAATATCGCTTGGGAAATACTTTATTATACACTAGGGGAAATGTCTCTCCTCTCTCCTGTAGTAATTCAGGTAATAACACTTGAGGTTATTCAACAGCCAACTTTCTTGAATAATTCTTAGAACAACTTATTTTTAGCCGGAGAGGAAACCGGAGGCTGGTAAACAATGACAGCATGCAATTAAACTGCTTGTTCTGTTCGGCAGAAACATTTTTTGTGTTAATAGTAAAAAGTAGCATTACTTGTCATCGACAACTTTTATATAAATGACCTGCCAGAAAGCGTGACACATACAGCAATGAAATGCGGTCGGAATGAGGGATTGTACGACACAGTGCATTGATCATCAACAGATTATTGGATACAACGCAAATGAGCAATACCTCTAAACTTGAATAGACATTAGGGATAATTTGTGCAACATCTGTTGAAGAACATTAATAATGGCTATATTTAATACAATAGATAATTGAAGTCTCTGTGCATTTCCTTATAATACGGTTTTAATCAGCAATTTGCATGCCCGACACAGGACTTTATTCTTCAGCTCCAATTGGCTACAACACTAAATAGAGGTAAAGGTAGAGCATAATTAATGTGCTGTCTTCACTATAACACACAAACTCACAATGCTGGCCTATATTAGCACAAAAGAGCTTCTTTAGTGTTCACACATATAGTGGGCTAATCTGCATGTGTGTGTGTGTGTGTGTTGATAGTATATCTGTTGGCAGCAGGAGTAATTATTCTGCATATTGTAATACTCTGTGCATAGATGTGTTGAAGAAAAAACTGAACTAGAGGACAGGGGCTTCCTGAAATAACCCACACACAATTCAGCATTATGAATGAATCATGCAGCAAGAAGCAATTTACTATCGCTTCTCAACTCTTTGGATGTTTTAAAACACCATATAGTGCAGATATGAGAAATTAACATCTATTATCAAAGGACAACTGGGCTTTTTTATTCCTTCCCACCTGAACCAAAGGTCATATTTACCATGGAAACCCATTTCACCACTGAATATATATATATATATATAGGCCTATAAAAAAATTATTACAATTTAATTCTGACTTTAGTTCTCAGAATTGTGGGTTTATATATTGCAATTCAGACATGCATAACATGCAATTGCAACTTTAGATCATGCAATTCTGACTTTTAAGTTTTTTCTAACAATTCTGAGAAAAAGTAATATTAATATAAGCCTTCAGTTGCAAGAAAAAAGTCAGAATTGCAGGACATAAACTCACAGCTGTGAGAAATTTTATTTTGAAAAAAAAGTCGGAATTGCGATATATAAACTTGATTTTTTTTATCAAGTAATTCTGAGGAAAAGGTCAGAATGATGTAAACTCGCAATTCTCAAAAAGAAAAAAAAGTTCATTTTTTATTCAAGTGGCGGAAACAAGCTTTCATATTATAGCACTGTATGCATTTAATACTTTAATTTCACATTAGCTAGTCATTTCTAATTTGTACAGTAAGATTGTAGTAAAATGTTATCATGCAGTTGAACTGAACATTAATCGAAAT
Source organism: Carassius carassius (assembly GCF_963082965.1). NCBI lineage: Eukaryota > Metazoa > Chordata > Actinopteri > Cypriniformes > Cyprinidae > Carassius > Carassius carassius. The sequence continues at coordinate 1,828,933 of NC_081787.1, read as the reverse complement.
GTTACCTGAAATAAAACACGTAGCCTTCTCAACATGATGCCTTTAAATATTTATCAATTACAAGTAAATGTTTGAACCATTCTATTAGACAAACATTTATTAATTGATTAATAATTGCATTTTTCATGCCATTTTGATATTAAATGCCATTTCAAGCTAAAACTCTCCCTGATTTCAAGGTTATGCCTCATATCATTAACAAGAGAATTACAACTCACAGACACATGAATTATTCTGTTTTGATTCAAATTAATACTTGATTCAAGTGAGAACAGGAAAATCCAATATGTTCAAGTTTTGGTGTTAATACATGTTTAAAGAAATATTTTAAATATAAATACATCATTAACACATAACGTTTTTTATAGAATGCATTCATAATGATTTCACAATATTCTTAAGCTTGCAAACACTTAATTTCTGTGTTAAGTGCACTTCATTAAATGCCACTGACACAAATGATACTCCTTTAATGAATGTAGCTGTCTGTCAGTCTGACGATTAATTTATTTCCCCAATCGCTTAAAATTATCATATGAGCTTAATTAAAAATACATCAGTTAAAGTATGGTTAAGATTGCAATCAAGTACTGAATACTACACAGCAAAAACAGCAGATATTAGACAAAACGCTTAGACAAATTGGATAGGAAAGACAATCACAATTACAAGTGATGTGGAAATGCAATTTCAGAAACTTGAGAAATTTCATAAACGAAGATTTGAAATAAGTTTCAGCCTGCTTGCTGAACAAGCTCAGTGTCAGGAAAAACTATTCACAATTTACTAGTGTGAAGCACTGCTGAGTCTGCTGGGATATTACACTTGTCTTTCAAACGCTTCTCTCACGTTTCACTGTGAAAAACTTCCTGGAGCTTCAGCGCTGGTGAGTTTTATATGCATACTTCATAATAAGCCAGAGGCAAGAAAAAAACAACACTTCTCTTTGAAAATAAGCACTTGAGCAAATGAATCCCAAAGTTATGCACATGTGACTCAGGAGGGGAGAAAATGCACACCGGGTGTGCCCCAACAAACAAATTCTCCCAAGGAAATGCTAATTAATTAGCACTGAGGGCTGTAATGTAATGGGGTTCGATAGCCTGCTAACACATACGCCATGGATTTATTACAGGCAAAATAATGAGAAAGGCATTAATGGCCATGCTTATGTTTTCTAAGTGCATTTAAAGAGGCTCCAGGATTTTCATTTTTATGCAAGCCTGTTAATCAAAATGTATTGGGCCTGAAAAACTTGCATCAGAAAAAAAAACAGTAACTATGCACATTCTGGTGTCGATCATTTACGACTTAAGAGAATCTAGCCATGGCCCTAATTACACTCACATTAATATCAGACTGACACTAGTTTAATGAGACAATGCTAAGGTAAGATCTTAGCAGAGCAGCTAATATTTTCCACACACGCCTGTGAAGCTACTATGCAATCACTGTTCATTTATGCCAAGGATCAAATCTAAAGGTTCAACATTGATTACTGTGTGTTGATTTACAAGGAACGGCTCCAGCCCTTCAATTTACCTTTAGTGTGCCTGCCACCCTATAGCAGGTTAAATGGACCACTACAGCTGCTGCAGTTAACCGTTTGCATACTGTAACATATATAAACTATACATTTAATAATAGACTGTAGAGTCAACAGCATATTTTAATGCAGATGGAAAAGAGGCTGTGTGGGTTGAAAGCACAGTAAATTCAATGTGTTGTACCGTTTTAAATCTGCATGTTTTCCAGAGACATCCAAGTATATAAGTAGATTAGTATACATGCATGTATGTACATATATATATATATATGTTTTTAAAGTCTCTTCTGCTCAGTATGATTGGCTGCATTTATTTGATCAGAAATAGAGTAAAAATAGTAATACTGTGAAATATTATTATAATGTAAAAAATATATAGTTTTTCTATTTTAATGTGCTTTAAAATATAATTTATTTTTGGTGATGTAAACAGAATTTCAGCATCATTCCTCCAGTCGTCAGGGTCACATGATCTTCAGAAATCATTCTAACATGCTGATTTATTTTCATTGTTGGAAACAGTTTTGCTGCTTAATATTTCTCTGCTGAATAGAAAGTGGTTAAAATCAAGACAATATAAGTCTTTACTATTTATCAATTTCACACATCCTTGATGTTTAAAAGAAAAGAAAGAAAAATAAAAAGACTGATCCCAAACTTTTAAAGATGGAGCATGACAAAGTGTTCAAGGTGTTGTCTTGGCCTCCAAATTCTCCAGATCTCTAAGGGCTCAAATCGAATCCAAGGAGTCCCCACCTCACAACCTGCTGGACCCCATCCTCAACGCTCCAGAGCTGTTTTGGCAGTACCAGGGGGACCTAGACAAAATTAGGAAGGTGGTTTTAATTTTGCACACAAAGTTTGCTTAGTTCACTGGCACTGTATAGATTCAAAATAAAATCTCCAGCAATGTGCGCAAGCCAAGTTTAAATAATACAGAAAACAGCTGCCATAATAAAAATGGTTTGACAAGAACATTCTTCCTGACCCAAGAACACACGGCCTGCAGAAAATAGCTAAATTACTTTTTCAGGGCTTTTAACCCAAGCCATTTAATCCAAGAAAGTTTAGGGAGTCATTGTGGAGAGCAGAGCAAAATGAGACGTCTCTAAATCACCCCAATCCCCCGTCCCTCAGCTCTGATCCCAGCCGCTATTAGTTAGCCCCTCGGAGACAACAGTACCAGCCATACGAGGCCATTACAGATGACCACACATGCATCCAATAAATCCTCACATATGGGTGAGGGGTGAATACATTTAAAACGTGTCAGACTAACAGATTTTGCATAAGTAATAAGAGTCTGTGGATATGCAAGAGCAATTTTTTTGCCAAATTGACCTGTTTTTTTCAATCAAGGATTGAAGACTGAAAATCAAAATACTGTTTTGTAAAAAAAAACTAAATCTAACTTGATGCCACTAATAGATAATGTTTAGCTGCAGGAGTTTGATAAGTGGCATACTAAAATACACAGAAATACAGAGCACAGAGATGGAAGGCATTATTACTGTAATATTAGTGCTTGGTACTGTAAAGTTTTATCCCCCGGTGAATGAGACGTGAGGTCATCTGACGCCTCTCATCGTGTTACCGGCAGCGGTGGGTAGAGTACCCAAAAACTGTACTCAAGTAAAAGTAAAAGTACTTCTAGAAATATTTACTCAAGTAAAAGTAAAAGTACTAGTCTTGAATAGTTACTTGAGTAAGAGTAAAAGAGTATCGGATAAAAATCTACTCAAGTAGTTAGTTACTAGTTACTTTGGGTCATATATACTGAGCCTATTTTTATTTAGATATATAGATAAAATGTATGTAATGTATGTGTGTGTGTATAAATGTATATATTTCATCAGCCTTTACTCCAATTTATGTAATTTATTATAAAACCCAGTCTGTTTACTTAAGTAACAGGTGTCATGCCATAACATATTTTTAATACGACTGACTTTATATTAAATGTGAATTTAACATTGAAAGTTAATGTGATATAAATATTGCTACTAATCTTTCATTGTTCAGAAAGAGAGCAAATAACATTTACATTATTAAAGATCATTTTCACTGACAGTCTAGATTTCAATCACTCTCAGAAACTCCCATTAAAATCACTTAAACTGTTAACACTGTGAAATCAATATCTTAATTAAAGATTCGTACACACATCTGCACTTTGTTGTTTCTGACGAGAGAATTCGCCAGAAAGAGGTATTCAGTCAGTGAGCGAGTGAAGGAAGCACCGGCATTTGAGCGATGACTCATCTGAACACCTCTGATTGGCCAATGCTTTAATAAGCCCCAAAGAATCATGTGTGATTGGTTATAATGCGTGTGATTTTATTAAAATTAATAAAATCTTAATCTGCTATTTTTTGTCTTTTGGAAGCTGCATTCAACTTGACTCCCCTCTTTTATGAGCCACACACGTACAACAAACTAATGTCACAGTGGTATCGTGTACTGTAATCGAATGTAGCCCAAGTTATTACCTGTTAAACAGTAGACAGCACACGCGGTGTTCATCTAATAAGGATCTCCATCGATAGCAGATAATAGCCTTTGTAGATTTGCTTTCAATTCAGTGCAGTTCCAGCCACGTTTTCAACGCTCTTTCTGTTCTTAAACGTTACAACTCCGAGTGAACCACTTCAGACTCTCAGCGCGTGCGGCAGGGAACTGAACGACTCATTCAAACTGATTCATGAACCAATTCACTCGTTTGCCAATTGGTTTGATCAAGCCTTTGAACAGAATTGACTCAAAAGAATGAATCATTCGCGAATGGGCATCGCTCATTGCCCAGAGAAAAGTAGACGGCGCGTTTGGAATAAACTGAAGCATTTATAACATTTATTGCATTAAGATAAAGGCAAGGCAAGTTTATTTATATAGCACATTTTGTACACAATGGTAATTCAAAGTGCTTTACATAAAAGAAAGTAAAATAATAATGAAGAAAAATAATAACAAGAATAAAACAATCAATTTTAAAACTTTTAAAATTATTAAAACTGTACTTATTTAAAATTAATTTAAAACAGTTAGAAAATGATTTTACATAAAAAGAAATAAAAAAACAGTGAAAATATATATTGCAATCAGTTCGGACATTGCACAGTGCTCATTCAATAAATGCACAGCTAAACAGATGAGTTTTAAGTCTAGATTTAAATGTGACTACTGTTTTAGCACATCTGATCTCTTCTGGAAGCTGATTCCAACTGCGGGCGGCATAGTAACTAAAGGAGGACTCCCCTTGTTTTGTGTGAACCCTTGGTATTTCTAACTGACTCGATCCTAATGATCTGAGTGCTCTGTTAGGTTTATATTCAGTGAGCATATCTGCAATATATTTCGGTCCTAGGTCATTTAGTGACTTATATACGAGTAAAAGTAAAAGGTAAAAATCAATCCTAAATGTAACTGGAAGCCAGTGTAAGGACCTGAGGACTGGTGTAATATGCTCAGATTTTCTGGTTCTAGTCAGAATCCTGGCAGCAGTGTTCTTGATGAGCTGCAGCTGTCTAATGGTCTTTTTGGGAAGGCCGGTGAGGAGCCCATTACAATAGTCCACCCTGCTGGTGATGAAGGCATGAACAAGTTTCTCCAAGTCTTGGCTGGAAACAAAAGATCTAATTCTTGCAATGTTTTTTAAATGATAGTATGCTGATTTAGTTACTGCTTTGACATGACTATTGAAACTAAGGTCTGTCTCCAGAATCACACCAAGATTCCTGACTTGATTTTTAGTCGTTTGACCCCTAGAGTTAAGGTATGCATTCACCTTGAACACTTCATCTTTGTTTCCAAATGTAATGACTTCAGTTTTTTCCTTGTTTAACTAAAGAAAGTTCTGGCACATCCAACTATTAATTTCATCAATGCATTGGCAGAGGGAGTCAATTGGGCTGTAGTCATTTGGAGATAAGGCTAGGTAAATCTGGGTATAATCAGCATAGCTGTGATAGGCAATTTGGTTCTTTCTCATTATTTGACTTAGTGGAAGCATATACAGGCTAAACAAGAGCAGTGCGAGAATTGAGCCTTGTGGGACTCCGCATGTCATGGACGTCCACTTAGACTTATGCTCTCCTAGACTCAATAATAACCTCTCCCTTCTAAGTATGACCTGAACCATTTGAGTACCATCCCAGAAAGCCCGACCCAGTTTTCCAGTCTCTCTAGTAGTATGTTATAATCGACAGTGTCAAACGCTGCACTGAGATCTAGCAATACCAGCACCGATATTTTGCCAGAGTCACAATTTAAGCGAATATCATTTATTATCTTAATGAGTGCTGTCTCTGTGCTGTGATGCGGTCGAAAACCAGATTGAAAATTGTCCAGGTATCCATTTGAGTTTAAGTATTTGTTCAGCTGATTAAAAACTACCTTTTCTATAATTTTACCTATAAAAGGAAGATTAGATATTGGTCTAAAATTGCTCAAAATGGTGTTATCAAGATTGCTCTTTTTCAGGAGGGGCTTAACAACTGCAGTTTTTAAGGAGTTTGGAAATGTCCCAGAAAGAAGTGAGGCGTTCACCACTTCTAAAAGATCTGCTTCTAAGCAGTTAAGCACACTTTTGAAAAAAGATGTGGGAAGTGTGTCAAGACAGCAGGTTGACGATTTTAGGTGCTGCACTATGTCTTCCAGAATTTTGCTATCAATTGCTTTAAAAATAGACATAGTATCTTTTTGATATTGTGGCCTAATCTGTCTGACCTCTGCATTACTTGAGGATGTGCTAATCGCCTTCCTGATATTGATGATCTTCTCAGAAAAGAAGGATGCAAACTCATTGCATTTGCTGTCTGATAGCATTTCACTGGGAATCTGACTTGGGGGGGTTGTCAGTCTCTCAACAGTGGCAAAAAGAGTACGAGTGTTATTTAAGTTACTGTTTATAAGGCTTGAGAAGAAATTCTGTCTAGCTGTGGCTAGTTTCACATTAAAAGCATGAAGGCTGTCTTTGTAGATGCTATAGTGAATTTCAAGTTTTGTCTTCCGCCACATCCACTCTGATTTTCTGCATTGTCTTTTCATAGTCTGAACTGCTGTTGATCTTCTCCAAACTGATTTCTGTCTGTTTGTTTTCTTACTGATTATTATTGGAGCAATATCATCAATAACATTCTAAACTTTTGAGTTGAATGAATCAAGGAGAGTATCAACAGAGTCTGCAGAAATGCTTGGTGTTAAAGATATAGCCTCCATAAATAGTACACTTGTGTTCTCGTTAATGCATCTCCTTCTGACAGAGACCGATCTAGATTCAGTAGTAGTAGACATCAAAATATCAAAGAAAATACAGAAGTGATCCGATAGTGCTATGTCCTTAATAACAATGGATGAAATGTTTAGACCCCTACTGATGATTAAGTCTAGAGTGTGTCCACCTTTGTGTGTGGGTCCATGCACATGCTGAGTCAAGTCAAAAGTGTTTAGAACCGTTTTCATTTCTTTTGTAGTTTTGTTTTCTGAATTATCTATGTGAATATTAAAATCCCCTGCAATAGCAAAACAGTCAAACTCTGAGGAAATCATTGATAACATTTCTGTGACCTCTTCAACAAAGGCTGGAGAGTATTTTGGAGGCCTGTAAATAATAATAAACAGAATGCGTGGAGCACCTTTCAGCACAATCCCTAGATATTCAAAAGACAAGTACTGACCAAATGACACTTGCTTGCATTGATAGACATCTTTAAATATATCAGCTACACCCCCACCTCTCCTAACAGTCCTGCAGACACTCATGTAAGTGAAGTTAGGAGGGGCTGCTTCATTAAGGACTGTTGCATTGCAGCTGTCTTCTAGCCATGTTTCGTTTAGAAACATAAAATCCAGATTGTTTGTGGTTATAAAGTCATTGATTAGAAATGATTTATTTTTTAGTGAGCTAATGTTTAAAGATGCTAACTTGATGGCTGTGCTTTGTGTCTTTACATCAATTTTAGTTTGATGCATAATAGGCTGCAGATTAGATGAGTTTGCCCTTCGGCTTGAGATGGCCTTAGACTTTCTATCACGTGATAAAACTGAAATAGAGAAAGCTACAGGCACACTGGGTTCCCGCTTGTAACAAGTAAAGTAACAAGAGGAGCGTCGCCCACAGTAACGAAGTAAAAGTACAGATTTTCCCCCAAAAATTTACTAAAGTAAGAGTATAAAGTACCCATCTTTAAATATACTCCGAAAAGTATTAGTTACCCAAAAAATTACTCAAGTAAATGTAACCAAGTAAATGTAACTCGTTACTACCCACCTCTGGTTACCGGTTAGCCTCTGCTCTGTCGGTGCACATGCATGTGTTTTGATGGAGCCGTGGCTTTGGAGAGTGATTTGCAGGGAGGGTGGGATCTTATGTTTTCAAAGCTATTACTAACCTCGCCTACTCTGCCTTTAAGGAAAAAAAATTAAGAAATAAATTGTGTCACAATTCAATCATCCTCATGTTGTTCGAACCCAAATGATGCTACATTTAGGGCCCTATGAATTCTGCAATGTGGAAAACACCGATGGAATAATTAATTGCATAACGCGGAATGTCACAGAATTTGTCAAATTTTGAATAAATAAATTACAAATAGGTGGGTACATTAAAATCAAATTGCAATATGAATATGCCTTTGAATATTACATTGAAAAAATAAATATGAATCCTGCATGTTCTGCGTGTGAATGAATGTTTAACCTACTTATTATTTTTTTTATATATATTTTTTTAATCTTCATTTGATTCGTGATTTCAATTAATTAGAATTGCTTTTTGATAACATACCAAATGTAATTCAACCATTAAAACAGAGACCAGAAAATTAAAAATGGGAAAACATGGAATCCAAAACCATTAAAAGGGGGGAGTTCACAAAACTTCAGAACACAGGATTAAGCATTTTCTTTTGTCGTGGCCAAAAGTTTTGAGAATTACATAAATATTGGAAATTGGAAAAGTTGCTGCTTAAGTTTTTATAATAGCAATTTTCATGTACTCCAGAATGTTATGAAGAGTGATCAGATGAATTGTATAGTCCTTCTTTGCCATGAAAATTAACTTAATCCCAAAAAAACCTTTCCACTGCATTTCATTGCTGTCATTAAAGGACCTGCTGAGATCATTTCAGTAATCGTCTTGTTAACTCAGGTGAGAATGTTGACGAGCACAAGGCTGGAGATCATTATGTCAGGCTGATTGGGTTAGAATGGCAGACTTGACATGTTAAAAAGAGGGTGATGCTTGAAATCATTGTTCTTCCATTGTTAAACATGGTGACCTGCAAAGAAACGCGTGCAGCCATCATTGCGTTGCATAAAAATGGTTTCACAGGCAAGGATATTGTGGCTACTAAGATTGCACCTAAATCAACAATTTAGAGGATCATCAAGAACTTCAAGGAAAGAGGTTCAATTCTTGTAAAGATGGCTTCAGGGTGTCCAAGAAAGTCCAGCAAGCGCCAGGATCGTCTCCTAAAGAGGATTCAGCTGCGGGATCGGAGTGGCACCAGTGCAGAGCTTGCTCAGGAATGGCAGCAGGCAGGTGTGAGCGCATCTGCACGCACAGTGAGGCCAAGACTTCTGGAAGATGGCCTGGTGTCAAGAAGGGCAGCAAAGAAGCCACTTCTCTCCAAAAAAAACATCAGGGACAGATTGATCTTCTGCAGAAAGTATAGTGAATGGACTGTTGAGGACTGGGGAAAAGTCATATTCTCCGATGAAGCCCCTTTCCGATTGTTTGGGGCATCTGGAAAAAGGCTTGTCCGGACAAGAAAAGGGGAGCGCTACCATCAGTCCTGTGTCATGCCAACAGTAAAGCATCCTGACACCATTCATGTGTGGGGTTGCTTCTCATCCAAGGGAGTGGGCTCACTCACAATTTTGCCCAAAAACACAGCCATGAATAAAGAATGGTACCAAAACACCCTCCAACAGCAACTTCTTCCAACAATCCAACAACAGTTTGGTGAAGAACAATGCATTTTCCAGCATGATGGAGCACCATGCCATAAGGCAAAAGTGATAACTAAGTGGCTCTGGGACCAGAATGTTGAAATTTGGGGTCCATGGCCTGGAAACTCCCCAGATCTTAATCCCATTGAGAACTTGTGGTCAATCCTCAAGAGGCGGGTGGACAAACAAAAACCCACTAATTCTGACAAACTCCAAGAAGTGATTATGAAAGAATGGGTTGCTATCAGTCAGGATTTGGCCCAGAAGTTGATCGAGAGCATGCCCAGTCGAATTGCAGAGGTCCTGAAAAAGAAGGGCCAACACTGCAAATACTGACTCTTTGCATAAATGTCATGTAATTGTCGATAAAAGCCTTTGAAAAGTATGAAGTGCTTGTAATTATATTTCAGTACATCACAGAAACAACTGAAACAAAGATCTAAAAGCAGTTTAGCAGCAAACCTTTTGAAAACTAATATTTATGTAATTCTCAAAACTTTTGGCCACGACTGTATATTTATATATATATATATATATATTTATTTGTCTCTCACTTCACATGAACACTGGGCTGATAAAAGTCCCCTGTGAATGTGATAATGAAGCCAGCTGTTCGGTCTGCAGGGGCTAAAGATAACCTCCTATCTGTCTACATTTGATTTTCCAGGTGTTTTGAAGAGCACTGAGCTTCAGAAGCTTAGCTGAAAGATTATCACAGTTGTGTTGATTCAGTTTTGTTCCACATCACGTGACAAGATGTTAAAAGAAGCAGGCCGAGGGAGAAAACCAGGTGTTTGTCATCATAGTTGCTTCATGTCACTGCATTCAGAATTCATCACCAAAATAATGGTCTGGATCCCTCAGTGACTTATATTCACATTGATTTACTGTCCATGAGAAATATGTGTTGTTTATGGGTGGGGGAGTTCAGACAGCCTCTCAATCATGTTGGGAGCAGGCTGCTAATTCAATTTTCGAACTGAAATGAACTCTGCGGGCTGATGTCACCGTGTCTTAAACCGAAAAAAACTTATTTTGTTTATGATAAGCTTATGATAAGCTGACATATTAGCAAAGCTTTAAAGATTAAAAAAAATACAATAAAGATATTAATTATAGAGCAGAAAAATGACACATGCTCATATAACTCATAAACAGACTTTGTTAAAAAGTAAGAAATGGTAATAACGGCACCTGTCCCCACAGAGCTCGAACTCTTTCATTTGGCTTTCCTTATAAATAAACCAATGCCTACCTGAAATCCCTAAACCTCAGTCAGGGAATCGTATGGTTTCAGCACTCTGCCTCTAGATTTTCCACAAGCTGGTGTTTCGACCTTTATCTCTAAAGCTTGCTGGATAACTCAGATAACTTTTCAGTTTTTCACTGTGATCTGAACCACTGGAGGCACACACTGTTCTTCCATCCAACATCGCAAGACTGATCCGAAACAACATTCTTAGAAAAACACAGCTTTGGAGACACATGAGGATGAATAAAGGAAGGCAGAATTTTCAATTTTGGATGAACTAGTACTTTAAGAAATTAGACTCATGATGGAACACAAAGTCTCGGACATACTACTCGCCTCACATACTTCAAAAACACACACACACACACACACACACACACACACACACACACACACAAAAAAAACACTACTTTTTCACATGCTATATAATAGAGAAGTATGCAATTTCAGACACAGTGCTCTTGATTAATCATCGATAAAAGGTGCAGAGCAAGAACACAAGAAGGGGTTTGAACTGTACTTGGCTAGATGTTGACTTTGAATTGGAAACAGTACTTGGGCAACAAATGATGGCTTTTCACAAGTCACAAAAACACAGACAAGTACAGACAAGAACGCATACTGAAAAATGGCTCATGTGTTCATACGGTTCAATAAAATGGACAATCAATCCTATTTTGGATTGAACAAAAAAAATAAGAAAAATAACACTTCTCTCAGAAGTCATTTTTATTATTTTTAATATTCAGGTTTTATTTGACGGGGACAATGCATATCAATAATACATAAATGCACAATGTGTCAGAATTAGCCAGAAAGCTATTTTACATCTGCAGTCCCTGGATTGATGTAACATTGTCACCCTAAAAATATAAAAAAAGAATAATCTATACATAATGCATTCATGCTCTAAACAACATTTAAATTTATGCTATACCTAAAACATGTATTTCTATCCCAAAACAAAAAATAAATAAATTCAGCATCCACTTAAAAGTTACGCTATGCATAGCAACAACAACAAGAATCAACACCAGCTCACTAATGACATAAGCAATGTATTGATAATATCAACATACAGGCAAAGATAATGTTAGCATACAGACAAGTAACAGCAGTTTAACCTAAAGTAGACATATGATAATCCATGGGGGGTTTTTTCTAGTGAACAGGAGGTTTTTTTGTGTTAGTTTGTTGTGCCAAGCCACCAGAACTGAACCAAACTGAAAACAGTGGTTAAAATTTTTTTTTTTTTAAATTCCTTTTTTCGAAATTATTTATGAATTAGTAAGATTTTCAAATTATATCTAATTTATGATGATTGCTAAAATATGCAAAACACTTTTTTTTTTTTAACTCAGGTCAGTCAAGACATTCATTTCCAAGTATGAAGATATAGGCCTGTGATTCAAATGACATTGTTCAAAATAGCAAAGGCACCCACACGTGCACAACTTCTCCTTCAGGGTTCGACAGAATGAGTCTTTTAATGTTGCTATATTTATATCTCTCCAGAGATCGACAACAGTCACTTTCCACAGTCCCATTTCACGCAATAGAAAAGTGTATCTATGTTCAAGTTGAAGAGGATCTGAAAGGCGTTTCAGAAGAGCGTACACAGACTGACTGGAGCATGACGCTGAACGAGAGCGAGCCATTAAAGCCCAATGCAGGATAAACGTCTTTATCTGCACACAAACATATTATTTCCACAGTGCCAATGCAAACAAATCAGAACGACTTGTGTGCAAAGACATCTGCATCGGTGGAGAGATTTATGCAGATTGCCATTTCATGCACACAAAGCTTATTATTTCAAGTCTGTGACATTGTGCCTTGAAAAAATAAATAAAAAAGGTTGTGATGTTCATCCAATCTCATCAAGCATGAACACTGTGACTTGTGAAACTTTAGATAGATGTCCGAATGAGTATGAGATAAATTGCACGATTCAATTCCGGCCGAGGATGAACTCTAATGAATTTCGTGAAGTGAATATAATGGCGCTACCTGACCGCTCGGGTTTCCAGGAGCTGTGGCTTAAAGACCAGTGGGATAGCCATCGCTCTGTTGCTCAATCACACCGCCTCTGCAATAAACACTGGGAGGCCAATTAGAGCATGGAGCTCTCGCTTGAGACGACAGGAAGTGATTCTCTGAGACCCTGATAAGGATTATTGCGGATGAATGACTAAAACACATAAATGATCAGGCCCTCTTCAGGGAGAGATCCCTGATTAAACAGCCAGGCCACCCAAAATGTAGATGAGTTTGTTTCTTCATCAGATTTGGAGAAGTGTAGCATTGCATTTCATGCTCACCGACGGATGCTGTGCAATGAATGGGTGCCGTCAGAATGAGAGTCCAAACAGCTGTCAAAAACATCACTATATTCCACATGTAATCTACACCACTCCAGTCCATCAGTTAATTTCTGGTGAAGTTGTGTTTCGGGCTAAAATACAAGTCCTCTTTCTATAATATCTCACCTGAATCAGGAGAGATTTGGTGGATTTTCACTGGAGGAAGTGTTATTTTAGATTGTGGACTCTTATTTTGTCCAGAAACAATGTCAAAATGTTGTAATGATGGATTTGTTTCTTCAAAACATGCACTTTTTGTCTTCTCTAGATGTTTACTGATTGACTGGAGCAGTGTGAAGTACTTATGATGTTGTTATCAGCTGTTTGGACTCATTCTGACGGCACCCATTCACTGCAGAGCATCCATTGCTGAGCAAGTGATGTCATTAATTTCTGTATTAAAATTCATCTTTTAGTTTTTGAGGGGGGAATAAAGTTGTAAGTGTCTTGGTAACACAACTGTTTTTACTTAACCTTGTCATTTTCAAGAGTAATTCAATGGAAACTTTTCTTAAAAATGGTATAAAAGTGATATAAGTGACAAAGAGTAAATTTATCAAAGGCAAAGCCTGTTCTGATGGGCAGATGAAGACTACCAAAAGGCCCTATTGATTGGTGACGCTGACATCAATTCCCATCTACATCTCTCTTATTTTCTAACTGCCCTTGAGGGTCAGCAATCTATTGTGACGAGAGACACTACTGGCCCTTCTACAAGATGAACAAATAAAACACCAGGCGAGAGAGAAAACAAATGACTGCTAAATGGGGCTATTGTTTCGACATTATAGCGGTGTCTGGAAAGGACAGCATGTGTGGCCCGAGGCTTTCAAAACACGTTCCACTGAGGTCAGGGTGTGATGTTTTCACCCGTCAGGAACTTCAACAACACTGAAAGCAATCTCACAGCAACTCAACACCACCCCACAATCACTAAAAACCCACGAGAAACCCTGAAGGCTGAGAATGAGGAATTAAACATGGTAAATATAATTAAAACTGCGTTAGATCTATTATTTCCCAATAAAATCCAGCAGTAACATTTATTATAAAAGCATCACTCTTAGCACTGCTCACAAGGGATTTGAACAAACCTCTAACCCGATTATATTTTGGCATGTAACTGTTCTTGCACAAACATGAATGATATCTGGAATCAAGTAGCTTGTTGAGGAGATATGGGTGTTATGTGATATATTTTATTGAGAGATCTGATTTAAAATAATAGTTCACCCAAAAATGAACATTTGCTGAAAATGTACTCGTAATCAGGGCATCCAAGATGTAGATGAGGATTTGGAGAAATGTAGCATTGCATCACTTGCTCAGCATCTGCTCCTCTGCAGTGAATGGGTGCCGTCAAAATGAGAGTCCACACAGCTGATAAAAACATCACAATAATCCACAAGTAATACACACCACTCCATTCGTTTAGAGCTGTTTTGAACTGTTTTAACTCGTAAATGGTGTTTGATCTGTGCATATTTCTCTCCTGATTCAGACCAGATGACTTTTCACTGGAGCAAGCATTATTATGGACTCCATATTTTGTCCAGAAGCAATGGTTTGAAGTTAAAACGTGTATATATATATATATATATATATATATATATATATATATATATATATATATATATATATATATATATATATGATACACACTTTATTTTACCTTTATAAGAAGTCCATCTTTATAAGATGTCCCACTTTGGCAAAGCCCCGCTGTCCTCTAACAACATTTAAAAGATCAACAGTTTATATTATTCAAAATAGTGCATGTCTCAAACTAAAGGAAGAAACCCTCTCATGGCACTGCTTTCATATGGATGAGATTAAGGCATCTGAAATCCCTCGGCTCTGACACTCACTGGATGTAATGGAAGTGACGTCAAAACCATCATGGGAGGAAAATGCAGCTTTAAAAAGAGGACAGGTCTGCGGGGGAAATACTTCTAAAAATCCACCAACCACATATGTTCTGCAGTAAGGATCCTCATCACATTATTCCACCCACTGATTTTATGTGATTTTTATTTTTATTTTGTCTGCTTGAACGGTCATACTCTTGAACGAAGGCCAGAAATACTCTGTGCAAGCGTAGAAATGCAAATGCTTGGCCAACGCATTCATGTGCCATCTTGTCGTGCATACTAATGTGAGTTAGTGCGTAAAGTAAATTTCAGGCCAAAAATGTTAGAGCTGCATATAAATCGTATTTGAATCATCTTCTTCTCTCGATTAATTAAGCTTATTTACCCGGTGGGTATTTATCCTGAAAACAATTCATATAAATCAGTGTTATTTTGCATTGGTTTTCTCTTAAATGGATATTAAATGCCTAGTGATGTGATATATACCCCACTGAAAAACGTCAACATTATTTAGAATTTTTTTTTTGAGTTAATATACTTCTTGAGTTACAGGCATGCAAACTTTGGATAAAAAATAATAAAAATAAAAAAATCTTGTTTTAAGTGCTTTATCCCTTTTTTGAACGGTCACCTTTGGCACAATGCAACACAGATTGATAAAGTCAACAGATTTTACTAATAGACTTACCAATCTATGTGTATAAATAACATTATGTTGCTGCCATCTTTCTAAAGTCATTTTTACCATCCTGTAATCTGCCTCAGAATCTCAGGTGAAAAATGTCATTTTGACCCTCCTCTACAAAAAAAGTGAATTAAACCATAAATATACATCTGTGACATTCAATATCCTGGTTCTTTTCTTCATTTATGTGTTTCTTTTGGCAGATAAAATAATTACAAATGAAAAGTTGGAGCTGTTGCTTAGTTGACATGGAATGACTCGGTAATAAATCGCTGAAATGTACTCTCAGCTATATCCAGTAACCACGAAAGATCAAAAGCATCTGACAGAATTTCTTGCATTACTTGTAGCAAGAATGGGGTTTCATCAGGGATCAGCACTTCCACTAGAAGGCACACTTTTGTCAATATTTCCTAGTTAGCTTTTCAACATTTTCTCAAACTCTTGTTTGCACTTTGGCAGCGATAATGTATGAAAAAAATAAACTTTAGAAGAGGAGGAAACATTCATCATAAAACTAGGCCAATTCCAGTCTCACTTGTGTAATATCTAGTTTGCTCTAAATGAAGGCGTAGCATGATATCAGCTCACAGTTGGGATAAATCCTTAAAAATGCAACACTGCGCAAATCAGTTGATTTAAATAGTCTTGATTACACATAGACACAATGCATAATTTAATCAGACCGACAGCATAAATCTTCAACAGTACGGAACAAACTGTAATGTTTTCAATTGCAATTAGGAATCCCCACTTAAAAACACAAATCCATGAACTAAGTGAGTTTTGACGCGACACAAACTCAACCTCTGTGAGCCCTATACCGTTTCACAAATATTAGAAATGACAGCCCAGCATTTACTTTAACCAGTCAAAAAGGGTCAATCCAGGATCAGGCCAAAACGAACAGAGTAGCAGCAGGATGTCTTTAGATTCATGTGTTTAAGGAGTTTAATTAGTTGAATGTCTCGTCTCAGAGATCAGTGTCATCTCGCCTAAACCTCTGCTTTCATTAAAGGGGTCACATGATGTTGCTAAAAATATTACTATTTGGTGTATTTGGTGTAATGCAATGCGGTTCAAAAAAGACATTTTTGTCCATAAACTTTACATTATTGTTGGTCCTCTATGCCCCGCCTTTCTGAAATGCATACATTTTTACAAACCTCATCGATCTGAAAAGCGAGGTGTGCTCTGATTGGCCAGCTATCCAGTGCATTGTGATTGGCTGAATACCTCAAGCGTGTGACGGAAATGTTACGCCCCTCATCATACTTTGATGACGTGTGTCCTAGCACGACAAGACAAAAACAATAAAATCCCATTACAAACGAGGCATTTGTTGCATCCAGTGGGGACATAATTACTTTGATTATAATGACTTATACGGTCTTTTTACACGTTGCATATCGTGCCACATAAACATAACACCATGTCTGCATTTGGAGAAATGACAAACAACAAGAGCTACTCTACACTGCTCAAAACTCATGTTTGAATCATCTGTGGCAAATTCTTTAAATATGAAAATGTACTTACAGACTGTGAGTCAGAAGCGCCAGACTGTCTTCGTAAGCTGGACCTGCCCCACTTTATAGAAACAGACACCGGCATTGTAGGCTACTCTCACAGGAAACGTTCATCATCCACTGCAAAATGCGCTGAACGAAACCATCCATCGTTGCTCTGAGATGCACAAATGTTCTCCTCTTACTTTGGAACCATTTACATTGGCGAAACAGAAAAAAAAAAAAATAAAATAAATTGTCATTTCAATGCAACTCACTCAATATTAACTGCCTGGGGTTGGCAAATGCGCCAATGGGGAGCACTTACATTTTGTCCTGATAACATTATTATTATTTTTTTTACATATAAGTGTAATACATCATTTGAAATTGTTAATTGTCCACTTTACATGTGTACAGTCATGGCCAAAACTTTTGGCAGTAACAAATTTTATAAAAGCTTGTTTTGCAACACTTACTGCTTAAGTATTTGAAGATTATTTTTTCTCGTTTTTACGGTATACTGAAAAACAATGATAAGCATAAGTTTTAAAGGCTATTATTGTCAAAAAAAAAGATATAATGTATTGTACAACATATTGAGTGAGTAGACCCTTGTTCTTCATAACCTCTGCAATTGGCTCTGGCATGCTGGATATTAGCCTCTGGGCCAAATCCTGATTGATGGCGATCCAGTCTTGCTTTATTAGTTCTCGGTGTTGATCACAATTTGTGGGCTTCTGCTTGTCCACTCGCTTCATGAGGACTGACCACAGGTTCTCTATGGGATTGAGATCCGCGGAGTTGCCTGGCCACGGATCCAAGCTACAAATACATTCGAAAATGCTTCTCCCCTTCATTCACCTTAAGTGAATGTAGCCTTGGCCAGGAGGGGTTGATGTCATCAGGCGGTACCCATCGTTCATTGGGTGTTTCGACCCTTATCCGCAACACCCTCCAGATGGTGGGTCGGCAGTGGTGGCCAAGTCACTGCCCATCTTCCCCTCCTGGCTTCCAGCTCAACACCTCCCTCTTGCTCCATAACCAGCAAGAGGCTCTTTCTGCTGCCTCCCCCATCCTGCGAGCTGCTGCCTTTCTCTCCTTCCCTGTTATTCCAATGGCTGTTAGCATTCTCCACACTGACTGAGCAGGGAATCCTCTATAGCCAACCTCGACCGGGAACAGCCAAGCCTGCCATCCTTTCCCCCTGCAGTCGTGCAGCAGGTCTTGGTATTTGGCGTTCTTTCTTTCAAAGGCCTGTTCACATCCCACTTCCCAATGGGACTGTAAGTTCTATGAGGATGATCTTTTTTCCCTCTTCAGACCACAGTACCACATCTGGCCTCAGGGTTGTCTGGACAAACTGGGGGAATTGCAGCCTTCCTCTCAGATTGACCTTCATTTCCCATGACTGGGCCTTTTGTAGCAGACTGGTTCTTGTTGTTGCTGTGGTTGGTGGCTTTTCCCCCTCTCTTACAAACTGGATTGAAGTTGTTTTCCGAAGAGGCTGGCGTTTCTTTTTCCTCTCCTGCTCTAAGGTGTGGGCGAGTGTCGTGAGCACCCTATCGTGGCGCCACCTGTACCTTCCCTGGGTGAGTGCTTTTTTACACCCGGCCAGGATGTGTGCCATGGTGCCCCTCTCCCCACAAAGCTTGCACAATGGGTCCTCTCTCATGCCCCACTTGTGCAAGTTTGTTGGGGTTGGGAGTGTGTCATACACTGACCTCAGCAGGAAGGAGATTCGGAACGGTTCCAGTCACCATAGGTCCGCCCAGGTAATCTTCCTCTTGGGAAGATCCCATCTGGTCCAGGCCCCTTGAGAAGCTAGGTCCACTGCCCTTGATCTTCGTCCTTCCTCTTCCAGGTCCTCATACACAGTCAGCAACCACATGATTCTTGGCAACAGTCCGTGTTGATAGAGCCAAGCTTTAAACTTCCCAGGGAGCCCTGATTTTTCGATCCTCCTCAGCAATTCCTCCATCTGCTTTTCCGTACTGGCTATGTTATTCCTGTCAGTAAGTGAGTCATCGAACCACTTTCCGAGGCACTTGATTGGATTCTCCTCTATTGATGGAATCACTTCCCCTTGCACATGCATCTTGAACCTGTTGGTCAACTTCCCGTTCCTGATCACCAAACTCCTGGATTTCTTTGGCTTAAACTTCATTCTGGCCCACGTTGCCATGTGGCCCAGAACAGGTAGCACCCACCTCGCCTCCACATGGGTTGTGGTTGTCACGGTAAGGTCGTCCATGTAACCTCTTATTGGGGGTTGTCGGATTCCTGACTCCATTTTAGGACCCCGTGCTTCCTTCTCCGCAGCTGTTATTAGGAGGTTCATTCCCATGATGAAGAGGATAGGGGAGATTGTACAGCCAGTTACCTTTTTCCAGGCTTTGCCACTGAGTTGTAAAATTGGCCGCCTTGAATCGTAGCTGGATTCCACCAAAGTAGCTGGTGATCATTCTTTTGATGTGCTGCGGGATGTGGTAATGGTCTAATGCTGTATGGATGAGGGCGTGCGGGATTGATCCATAGGCATTGGCCAAATCCAACCAGACAACAGTCAGGTTGCCCTTGCTGGCTTTAGCCTCACGGATCATCTGACTGAGAACTCCGGTGTGTTCCAGGCATCCAGAGAAGCCTGGAATTCCACCTTTCTGGATGGCAGTGTTGATGTATCCATTCTCTGTCATGTACGAGGTCATCCTCTTGGCCAATACAGAGAAGAATATCTTGCCTTCTACACTTAGCAGTGAGATTGTTCTGAATTGGTCAATGGTTGAGGAGTTCTCTTCCTTTGGCACAAAACAGCCCTCTGCCTTCTTCCAGCCTGATGGAATGGTACCTTTTCTCCAGATCCTCCGGAACAGCTTCCACAGCCTCCGGAGAAGCATTGGACATTTCTTATATACCTTGTAGGGTATACAGCTTGGGCCGGGGGCAGACCCTGTTCTGGCCTTCTTCACCACCTCTTGGACTTCCCTCCAGGATGGTTCACTGACGTTGAGCTCTTTTTCTGGGATCTTTATACTGCTGATGCTTGGGTTGGCGTGCAGGGCCTGGTTTCTGGAGGTGTCATTGTGGGTCTCCCTCAAGAACGCCTCCACATCTCCTTTGGGGCTGGTCAGCTTTCCAGATTTTGCTTCACCCAACAGTGTTCTGGTGAATCTGAAAGGGTCTTTGGTGAACTGAGATCTTTTGTTCTCCCTATCTTTCCTCTTCTTCCGAGTGCTTTCTGCTTTCCGGAGTCTGCAGAGGCGCTCCCGGAGTTGACTCGTCAGGTCCTTGATGCCTTCCCTTTCATCAGCAAGGGCTCTTTTGAACTGCTTGGTGAGAGTCTTGATTTCTCCCCTTAGTCGATGAATTTCTCTCTCTCTTCTGTTTGGCTGATGTGCAGACTTGATGTTGATTTTCTTCTCCTGAATTCCAAAACGCTCCCTTGCCAGGTTATAGGTTATTGTTGTGAGAGTATTGACTTTCTGCTCAGCCGTCCCTGCTAGTGTGGCTTCTAGCACTTTGTCAAGGTCTTGGTCTAGTTGGTACCACTCTTTGTTATCGCTCATCTTGGGCCAATTGATCTGTTCCCTCGCAGGGTGGGGGTGGCTCCCTGGGGTGGCATCAGGTGGGTCCCTCCTGAGGTCTTGAGGTGACACAGGTGCTAAGAGATCTCCAGTACTGTGGGGTGCTTCCTGCCTGGAGCTCTCCTTAATGAACCATAAATTTAAATGTAATGATCTCGAGCAACTTCATCACTCTTTCTTTGTGACATGGTGCTCCATCATGCTGGAAAATGCAAGGATCATCACCAAATTGCTCATGGGTCGTTGGAAGAAGTGGCTCTTGCAGGACATTTTGATGCCATTCTTTATTCATGGCAGTGTTTTTGGGCAGAATTATGAGAGAGCCTACTCCCTTGGTTGAAAAGCAACCGCACACATGATTGGTCTCAGGAAGCTTCACTCTTAGCACAACACAGGACTCATGCTAGCGTTCACCTTCTCTTCTCTGAACAATAAATTTTCCAGATGTCCCAAACAGTCGGAAGGGAGCTTCATCAGAGAAAATAACTTTGCACCATTCTTCTGCTGTCCTTGCTGCACACTCTGGGACGTCCTGAAGACTTCTTCGCTGCAGTCAAACCGCTCTCCTTGAAGTTCTTGATGATCCGGTAAATGGTCATTTTCAGGTGCAATATTCTTTGTATCAGTTTTCTCACATGTGAGGCCATTTTGATGCAAAGCAGTGATGACTGCACGTGTTTCTTTGGAGGTAGCCATTGCTAACAAGAACACAATGATTGGAAGCGCTTCTTCCCTCCTTTTATAGCAATAGTCAATATAATGTTCATGATAAATATCATACAAAGTTTTCTTGCACACTTTTTTTTTTTTTTTTTTTTTTTTTTTTTTTTACATGCACTAGACAGACATCTTTGACCATTCTGCTGTATTACTTTCTAGCATCTCTTGCAGGATGGCCACATTTTTGAGACAGTCAAGGTAAAAGAAATTCAACTTTTAAAAATGCACCTTGGGATTCTGTACTATTCACGTCTTATTAAATCCACACAGTCACAATCATGCTGAATAATAATAATCAGATGAATCAGAATTAAAGCATCTGACAGAATTTATGAATTTATCACTGCAGCTATCAACAGCAAACCAAACTTCAATTAAAAGAAGTAAAGCAGGTCCACTGAACAGTTACTTCTTGAAATGTCATTTGCTTTTTTTTTTTGTTTTTGCATATGCTGTATTGTTACATATGCTGTTGCTCAGCAGCAGGTCAGTGTTCACGTCTTCTCTCCATCAGACAATTATTTTGAGACTCTTCAAAGTTATTTTTCAGGCATGCAAGCTGTTTTAAGACTTGATTTTCTTAAGTTTTTGTAACTACCTTTGCACGAAATATTTACATTTAGCTTCAGAAGTGTGCTACTGGACAGTAGTTTTAGATTTATAATACAAAAATGTAAATTTCTGTCTGTGGTTAAATCTAATAAACATGTTTGATCTAAATGGTTGTTGATCATTATGGACAACTCATTAGTGATTCCATCCAGCAATTCAAGTCTATAAAATGTTAAATTAAACTGTCAAAAATATTCCCATAAGAGCTTCTTCAATGAAACGAGGAACAGCAAATTCATGCAATGAATGAATGAAGTGACAGGAAGCTTTAAGTATTAAACACACACACACCTTCCACTCAGTGACCAGCTATGGTTCATTGATTACCTTATCACAGTCAAAGAGAAACGCTCGCTCATTTCTATTTCTGTGCAGAGAGAGAGGAGTCAGCTTTGTCACAGTGCATTTCTGCTTGAAAGGATATTTAAATGACACCTGCTATCTCTCAATGACAAATCAATACAACATAAACCAACAAAACAAACAGAGAAGCCACACAAGTGTTAATGGACGCTCTGCCCTTGACTTCACGCTCCAACCTTTGAGTTGTGTGAATGTGCTTCATTTAGAGACTAGTATGTGAGTGTATTTAATGGGATACGATGAGAAATGCGCCTATTCTTTCAAAATGCAAAATACAGAAATGCCATTTTCTGTCTAATAATGGTGCATGAAACTCAAATAAAGAGGTCAATATTACTTGCTTAAAGATTAGTCAAATTAATGTTTTATTCCTTCGGCTGATTACCACAAAAACGTAAATACATAACACACTCGGGGAATGAATGTATGGATTGAAATTAAGTACAGATTAAGTATAAATTAAATTGAATTAAACAATTAAAATGGATTCCAGAATATAAAATTAAATTAAAAACACAAAAATTGGATGGGTAAATACGTAAAAAAAGAAAAAAACTATTTCATAGGCCCCTAAAAATTCAATTAATTAAATTAATACATTTAATAAAACTTTGCTGTTAAATTGTATAAATTTCATGATTTCGATTAATTGCACATGCTTTTTAATTAATAAAACTGAATTTAAACATTAAAACGGAGTACACAAAAATTTAAACGCAAAGGGAAAAAAATGGAATCCAGAAAAAAATAAAAACAGGAACATTGGAATCTGGAAATAAATAAATGTATCACCTGAAAACACGACACAAGTTCAAATTCCGCAATAATATGCATTAAAAAACTAACAAACAAACAGCTTCCCACTGAGCACTTCTGAGTCTAAACAACCCAAACATTTCTCTCATCATCTTATTGACGAGCCCTATAGCTGTCATGCACCGATACACGCATGTGGTTATGCATTTCTCGTGTTGCTAGGATACAAAGCTTTACATGTGATTCACTACACATGTGTTATTGGAAAACCTATAATACACGGCAGAACACAGAGAAAAACAAGACCGGGAACCATTCAATTATTGCTCCAGCAAGAGCCCATTTCTACAAGCACACCTGGTGTGTATATTAAAATGATCTTACAGCAACAGTTTAAACGCATCACATCACTTTACTGTGAACATTCACCCAAATATCTTAGTGCTTAACTGTCGGCAGTCATACCACACTATTCAACAAATGATTCAGAATTACTTTCTAATAACTCAGTTTGACAGTCAACATCAACAAGAACATTGATAAGACTAAATTAACTGAAGCAAATCTGACAAATATGAAGTGAGAATGAAATGTTGACATTATACTGTAGTTGTGCTGCTATAATATTTTCAGCATAGTTCAAATTAATACAAAGAAAGAAAGAAAGAAAGAAAGAAAGAAAGAAAAGAACTAACACATATGAAATCTGCCAATTTGAGTAATAAGAAATTCCTATATTTCTATATTATGTGTGTAAAAAAAATAAGAATATTTTGTGTATATATATATATATATATATATATATATATGTGTGTGTGTGTGTGTGTTGTGTGTGTGTATTTCCCCATGGAAAGTTTAAATACCTGAAAAAAATAAATAATAATATTTAGACCTTAAAACCAATACAATTCCCAATATAACGAGTAAAATCATTGCAAATTCTGTGATGGTTTCTATTGTTTTTATGGAAGTTTATTTTAACTGCATGTGTGCCAGTTCAGTTTGCTAGTCATGATTTAACTCAAAGTTATGTAACGTTATATTACTAAATACAAAGTGCAAATAGCAATTATTAATTATTTAATAACGATTACTAAAGAAATACTAATAAACCTCATGTGTGGACGGTTTAATAAAAAGTAATTTATTAAATCAAATCATTTTCCGAACTTTGATAAAAAGCAACCATTTCGCTCATCGGTTCTCAGGACATTATTATTAAAAAAATAATAATAAATAAATAAAAAAACCCATTACGAATCAAACACCTGTCACGGTTTCTGAACGAATCATTCGCGAACGAGTCGTTCAGACCGGTACAAAGGATTCACTAAAAAGATCCGACTCAAACGAACAATTCGTTTCGCGAATCATTTATATCGCTTCTCATCAGGAAGGTGACGTAACAAACGTTTAGCATGCAGCACTGTTATCATTCATGTAACCACATTTCACACCAATAACTATAACAAGTGTTCTTTTCTAAAATGTTAATGAATATGATATCTAATTCATGTAATATTTTAATAACAGTGACCAAAGTTACCATATAAAGCATTTTAAAGTTGAATAATATTAATAATATTTTTTTAAGAT
Source organism: Carassius carassius (assembly GCF_963082965.1). Lineage (NCBI taxonomy): Eukaryota > Metazoa > Chordata > Actinopteri > Cypriniformes > Cyprinidae > Carassius > Carassius carassius. The sequence goes on along the minus strand of NC_081787.1, from coordinate 1,804,127 downwards.
AACGTTTAAATTGCCAAGAAACATTAAGATACTGTCACAAAAGAATAATAAATAATAAAGACTGTACACATTATGGCAACGCGACACATGTTAAAGTGTTTAAATGCGCAGTGCATGGAAAGCCATGAACATAGGCTGCAGTGCATGAGAAGCATCTCTGTGCATGCGAGTTGATATGCGCGCTCACCTCAGATGAAGAGCAAACATGAACACGCTCCAGCCTCCAGACTGTGCTGGGTTTGTCCGGTGCACGGTGATGCTCCAGCGGGACACCCGAAGAGCCAGTGAGCAGAATCACTGCTGTCAGAGCCGGGGAGAGGAGGTAAACACCGGGCATTATGGGAATCTGGAGGAGCAACCTGCTTTTATGCACGCGGGGAAGCACACAGCGACATCTACAGGGGGTAAAAATGACAAGCGTTTTTATTTTGGCATAACACTATGGTCACACCATGGTATTCTGTGAAATATTTTTTTATAAAGATTATGTAAAGGAGTGTGTTGTGTAATACTGACGGATCACAAAAGACAATAAACATACAATACATTTGTATTCATTAAAATGAATACAAATATACTTTAATTAAATGCATTAATTAGATATGATCCACACATTCAGTCTTGTACACTAGTGTACTCTGAGAAACTCAGTATTGATAATTAGACAAGCGCTGAATCAATTTGTGTTCTCTTTCCTAATGAAACAATTTTGTCCTTGATTAAGGCTTCCTTTGACAAATCACTTCTGAGTTTGATTGATCTATAATTAAAATTCTAATACAGTCTATTGTCAGCTGAGCATCCATGATTTTGTGTAATTATCCAAAAATGCATATAAGATTGCAATTATTATGATCAAAGATCTCTTTAACCTGGAGGGAAAGAAGATTCAAACTTACACTGAAGGTTTCGTTTCTCCAGCAAGAATGTCTGTTCCGTTCAATCGTACTCATGTGATAAAACCAAAACCAATCATTTTCATTTAATTGAACTTGATGTGCTAAAATAACAAAAAAACAACAACAATTTTTTTATTATTATTATTTAAAATAAATAAATAAATAAACACAAGATATGAATTGATATTAATTGGACTGGAGTGGTGTGGATTATTGTGATGTTTTTATCAGCTGTTTGGCCTCTCAATCTGACGGCACCCATTCACTGCAGAGCATCCATAGCTGAGACACTGATGCAATGCTACATTTCTCCAAATCTGATGAAGAAACAAACTCATCTACATCTACTATTTCTTTAACAGACAACATTTTAGTATGAAGGAACAACTAAGGAAAGTTGCAGATTGTCTTCCATAATAAAAGAGAAAAGCTATTACCTGCAGCAGCAGCACAAAACAATGATTACCTCTTCGGCTGTTGGTTATATTCCTCACCGGCACAGACTGTATCTGTAGTTTCACAGTTCCATTAGTAGGATCATTACAAGAACAAGAAGAAGTTATTATATTTTGATTAAAAAAAATTGTATATATAACATGCAATGATGAACCATGAATGCATATTAGTAAGGTCGATTTTTTATTTCAAGTGATTGCAAATGATCAGTGAGGTATTCCTACATTGAGCAGCACACATAAACACAGCTTATCCTGGTATTCTTTGCTGCTGTGACCATAAACCATAAACACAATGAATCCAATGTAGCTCTGAAATAGAGCACAAGGCCAACGAGAAAAAGCTCTGCACGTCTTCAACAGATCACACCCCTCGTGATTTATTGCTCTCCTGTGATCCTTATTCCTTTAGCTGCTGCAAAACAGTACATAAATCCCACTGTTTTATTCTTCGTCATGGACTTTAAAGGCTGAAAAAATATTATTTCTACATGTCTTTATACTTTAATGCATTCTCTCTTTGACAACAGCTCGCACATCAAAGATGATAATCTACAAGAACAATAGTGTTCTTCTATAAGCAGATGTTCTGCAGAAGAACCCTTTTACGCTTTGTGACGTGTCTTTTAACCCACAGGTTTCTCTGAGATTTACGGTGTAAAAGCACAAGGCTAGAGAGACAGATTGAATAAAGCAATAGGAGGAATGGGAAATTTGGAAGCACAAAGACTCACACAAACTATTATCCTCATTTGTCAGACAAACTCCACGGACAATACTGCACTGGGAGGCTGGACTATTCACGAACAGCAGACGATTCATCTTCAAACCAATTCAGATGACTCAGTATCATTAAAAAGTGGGAGCATAAAATAATTATTTTTCTATTTTTTCTATTATTTTCTTTTCTATTCTATATTTAAGTCTACAGTATACATAGCTATCGTTCATAGCTATATTTATGTATATTTTTATATTTTTTGTGTTTTATTCTTTAATAATTGCACTGTCCATGGAGCGGACCTGACACACATTTCACTGCTGGTTATATATGCTCTATATAATTGTGTATGTGACGAATACAAATCTTAAATCTTGTGTCTTGAAATGTATGCATATTTCATGAATTTTACATTTTATGGCACCAGAAAAAAAAAAATATATATATATATTTTAAACATCATTAAATCAAAGATGCATTTACAGTGATTGAGAAGCAAAGTTGTGTAAGGTGTTAAAACTCAAACTTTTTTTGTTGTCTCATTACCAAAGAGTCAAAAAAAATAATAATAATCATTTTAAAATTTCGACATTGCTTCGAAATGCTTCGAGCATTTCATAAATTCCAATCAGTGCAATTCCAAACAATATTAATATGTATTTAACCAGAACACAATATAGAACAACAGAAAATACATTTTTACAGTGCACGGTCATTGCTCAGAAACATATGGACTACAGTGCAACATCACAACATATCTCTCATGTAAACATGCAGGGCTGTTGATAAAGATATGAAAACTTTGTGCTGTTTCAGGAAGCCAGTGTGTGGGGGAAAATATCAGCCTGAGGTACAGAAGCAGAAAATCACAGACTAAACATCCAGAGGAAGAGATGCTGTGCATGTGCTGTGTGTAGGATACAGTTCTTCAAGGAAAAGATTGTTTACACCAGAGTCCCCCGGCAAACAGGAAGCTCTGGTGTGTGAGGGCTGGATACAAGCATCTCTCAATAACTCGTTTTATGAGGTGTGTGTGTGTGTGTGTGTGTGTGTGTGTGTGTGTGTTCATCTAATGGCCCTCTGCGCTGGTGTCTAGGTGCTTTGAGTAGGAGCCGATGTACTTCATAAACGAATCAAAATGGAGAAATAACTCAGAAAAATGAGGAGAAAGAGCCTGATAAAGAAAAGTGAATAGCCTGTTGGTTACCTAACCAGGTGAGCTGGTTCACAATCATTTCACCTCATCAGAGACCTGACATGAAGGACGACACAATCTGTAATGCTCAGTCTCAGTCCAGCTACAGACGCAGGGAGGGAAGAAAATGACTTTTTCTGAGTAGTTTTTGCATTAAAATTTAAACAAACGGATCTCAAGATGTATGAAGTCTCTTTAAGTGTATGCATATATATATGTGTGTGTGTCTTAAATTCATTTTGAAGTTTGAATAATTTATATTAATTATGGTCTATTTTAGTATTCAATTTGATTGACTCATGACTTATTAATATTCCATATATATTTTCTAAAAAAATTAAATCAATTATTTTAAATGCAACAAGTGAGGCATCTCAATGATATAATGTACAGTATGAAAAATGTCAATTTTGATTTGATTTGCTAAAGAACAACATTTATCAATGTTATTAAATTGTTACCATTTTAAAGATTACCTTTAGGTGAATTTAAGCCAGGCAGAAAAGTACAAACACACACAGCAGTGGCACTTTCTGAAAGGGGAGCTTGCAGACATGCTGAGCTTGTTTAAATGGAGGTACCCTCTAATGATTGTGAGTGTGTGGACAGATATCAGAGATATCACTATCTGTGATGAACGAGAGGAGTTATTAATAAATCAGAGTGTTGGCTGAGCAATTAACATCTGTAGTAAAACGCAGAGAGCTGTGGATGATGGGAGCTTTGAGCAGGGCTCAGGTCTTTCATTAACTGATGATTAATCACAGAAAGTGTGAATTAAGACACTCGTGTGGCAGGTGCTCCAGCACTCTGACATCTACTGGGTCAGGAAATAATCAACTTCTGTTTAATTGAGCTTTTAATCTTAGCAATCTGATATTGATTTTTTTATAATCCTAAAATTCATTTTTTTAATCAATGCTGTTTTCAACATGTTAAAGCCTTTAAACAATGATAAAGGTGATGCAATTTCATTAAAGTTAAAAGACTTAAAAACTAAATTTGTCTCCAGGAACATGCATGTGATTCTGCTCAAACTGAAAGATTAGATACATTCGATTTTTAGCAAAATTTTTGCACCACAATTGTGCTTTAATGTGTCCAATATGTCTATATTAAATATTAATCATATTGGACTGAGATAATTTGAGTTGAAATGTGACTTTGAATGTAAAAATTAAAATTAGAATTAGAAATTTAATTTGAATCAATATATATATATATATATGTGTGTGTGTGTGTGTGTGTATATGAACTGTGAATAAATTTAAATAGTATAATTTTGTTATGTATTATTCAAATTTAATATTTTAATGTAAAATGTTTTACTACATTAAAAAATTATTATTACATTTGCCTTTTATTACATTTATATGCGTATCATTATATTGTTAATGTATTGTAATTCAAACTTGACTTTTTAAGTTAAAATGTATTATTGCATTTAAATGATTACATTTAAAATGTATTACATTTAATTTTTTTATATATACAGTATATATTATTTAAAATTAACATTAGAATTTAAATCCCTTTTTTTTTTAATATATAAGAATTTAAATCCCGTATAATTTTTACAATTTAAAATGCATTTAATATAATGTATACATTTTACAAACACACACACACACACACACACACACACACACACAGAGAAATACACACGCACACACACTCACACACACACACATATATATATATGTGTACAGTTCTCTCCATAAGTCTTGGAACATGAAAGACAAAATTGTTCTGTTTGCTGTGGAGTCAAGAAATCTGTAAATATGATTAAAAGATGAATATGAATGTCACATATTATTATTGGGTGATTCAACACAAAGGTGTTTTACCAGCGAAGAAGATCGGCACTTTTAGAGTTTCATCTCCCTATCTGATTTGAGCATAAGTATTGGACCAGGTCTTTCTAAGTGTTCAGCTGTGTCCTGTTGCATTTATTCTTCAGATATTAAAAGCAGGCAATGTTTCTTATCCATATATCCATTGCTTCTGCATTCTAAGTCTTGCATTCGACGATGACACACACACAAACCAGGATGAAGAAAAGGAGACTGACTCTGAAAGAAAAGCAAGCAATTTGGACGCTAAAACAAAAGAGGAAGTCAATTAGAACTACAGGAAAAACTAATCATAAAAGCTGTGAAAATGAACCCCACGTGTCTGTAAAATCACCAACAAGCTCCAGAAAGCTGGGGTGATGCTCTGTCAATCTAGTCTGCATGCAGGCGAACTTGACACAGAATAACAGAAGATTCACAGCAAGATATAAACCTCTGATCAGCACCAAAAATAGAAAGGCAAGAATCTTCACAAATGTGAGCCAGTAGAGTTGTGGAACTGAGTTGATGGACCGATAAGACAAAGATTAACCTTTATCTAAGTGATTGGAAAGCAAAGGTGAGGAGAAAAAAGGGATCTGCAAATGATCCTAAGCACACAAGCTCATCTGTAAAGCTTGGTGGAGATGTTGTCATGGCATGGGCATGCATGGCTGTCTCCAGAACAGGACCTCTTCATTTTAATGATGACTTCATGTATGATGGCAGTAGCAGAATGAATTTGGAAGGGTACAAAATCATCTTGGCTACCAATATTCAAGAAAATGCCACCAAAATCATTAGAAAGCACTTCATATTGGATCGAGACAATGACCCGAAACATTCTGCCAGTTCAGTCAAGGACTTGTGAAGTCTTAGATTACCCAAATCAATCTCCAGATTTAAGTCCGATTTCAGCAGCTGAAGAGGAGACTAAAGACAGAAACTCCCCAAACTGAGCAACAGTTGGAATTGGCTGCATTAAAGGCTGGGGAAAAGCATTTCAAAGCATAAGACCAAGAGTCTGGTGATGTCTATGGGTTCAGACTCACTGATCTGATTGCATGCAAGGGATCTGCAACTAAATATTAGCTTTAAATCTTTTGCCTTAAATTCAACTGTTCCAATACTTCTGCTCACATCAAACAGTGGGACGAACTCTAAAAGTGTTGTCCTTTTTATTTGGTAAAATGTGTGTGTGAAAGACCTAATAATAAAATGTGACATTCTGTAGTTTTGTCGCTTTTAATCAATTAATTGACTCTACAGTAAAGAAAGCAATTTTGTCTTTACTGTTCCAATACTTCTGGAGGGTACTGTATATAATATATACTATTAAAAAAATCAAAACTATGAATCAGTCTCAAACTGAATTAGGAAGTCTGAGCATAGCTTTAAACCCAAAAGCAGCTCTCTTTGAGTCTTTCTCGAGCTGTAGAACATCACAGATGCTGTTGTAAAAGATTGACTACTCTTAGTGTGACACATTTCATTTTATTTCAGTGTGTTCGCCTCATCTCCAAGTACATATTCATTGCATTCGATTCAACATAAAAGAGTGATGAAGACATTGATCAGCAGTTGTGTTATCTAATAATAAGTTCCCTGTCACATCTAAAACAAAGTGTTCAGTGCATTTCTATTCATTGTGCAGTCATTATGTTAAGATACACAACTCTCAAAAATCGTACAAATGTGCCACGCTTGTAGTATTGCAAGGTAACGATCAAGCTGTTTGTTTACTAGCTGCTCTCGACAAGCAAACAGAAGCTGTGTGGGAGGACGCCGAGTGTCTGGAAAGCCACAGTGTGTTTATTTGCAGAATGCTTTTACATACAAGAGACATGCTATGAAAGGTAGGTTGACTCTTAGATGGTTCTTGCAAAAATGCTTTAGTTTTCTTCAGGTGCAGGTCATACAGCATCATTGAACCAAGCATAAGAGGCAGATGAAAGATAACCAGAGAGATGCAGGCTGATGACAAAACCCAAAGAATGTGGAAGACGAAGAGGCTGATAGAGAACAAGTGGAAAGGACATGCTGGCAGTGATGAGTGTTTTCATCAACGCTTCCTGTTCATTTACAACTACAGTCAATTAGAGGACGGTGTGAATAAATCACACCTCCATGGGTTAGCTGTAATATTTGCATGCCTGTTTAAATTTTTTTAAAGCATAACAAAAATATAATAACTGACATTATCAAAAAACTATGTTTTTGAAGAAGAAAAGGCTACACTACTGTTTAAAAATGTTGGTTTGTTAAGATTGTTTTGTTTTTAAAACGAAATTTCTAATATGCTCAGAAAGGCATGCATTTATTTGATCAAATTAGAATTTAAAACAACTGTTTTCTATGTGAATATAAGTTAATGTAATTAACTTAATTATTTCTGTGATGTTCAGCTGTATTTCCAGCATCATTCCTCCAGTCTTCAGTGTCACGTTATCTTCAGAAATCATTCTAATATTCTGATTTACAGCTCATGCAGTAACATTATAAATGTTTTTACTGTCAATTATGATCAATTGAATGCTTCTTTGATGAAAATAACTTCTTGAAAAAAAAAAAACAACTTATAAAGTATATTTTCAACAACAAAACTATGGCTAATACAAAAATAAATAAATAAATAAACACTTAATCTGATTATGTTTAAGTGTCAGTCACATACAGTACACAATTATCAGCATTTTACAATCTGAATGTTAGCTCTGAACTTTCTGTTTGATGCACGCTGAACTCCAGCAAACACAGACTTAACTCAATATCACACAAATAATTGATATTCACGTCCAGTGTTGGGCAGTAACATAGTAACGCGTTACTGTAACGCAGTTACTTTTGACAGTAACTAATACAGTTAAGCATTCCTTTTTAAATAAATGAACTCCGTTACCGTTACCATATGGTGCTTTGTCTTTTGTTTTTTTTTAATTAATTAATTTTGACTGAAGTGCAGCCTAACCTGTTTGCAGCAGCGACGCATTGTAGGATTGGTGGATGCCAACCACTGTAAACACGAAGACGCACTGTGGGCGTGTTTCCGTTTTTTCAAGTAGGCTACCTTAAAAGTATTGCTTAATTTAATAGACCTGTGTGTGTGCGTTTTATATCACTAGTGCAGTGTCCGTTATGGAGCATAAGCCCTGCCCGCGTGAGGTGCGCCGCTTCCCGCCCGCGCTGTTCTGAGTGACTAGTTTACTAAAAGTTAGTTAATTCTGAATGTGTTGCGTCTAGCGTGTCCATCTATATTGCACCAAATGCGACATTGCACTCCCTTATGAAGTCGATTGGATGAACGGTTCTCGAAATAATAAAAATGCAAACGGACACACAGACACAGATTCCTGCCTTTATTAGAGAGAAAAATATGTTAATTACTACCGAAGCTTCGAAGCTCAAAAAATGGTATTCGGACCAGCCCTAAACTTTTTCCTCTCACAAGGCTATTCCTGAATTCAGTATTATTCTGGGGGCCGGATTTGGCCCGCGGGCCGCCAGTTGACGTTGCATGGTCTATACAAACACTAAGTAAAACAGAAAGTAATTTTTAAACACTATTTTGATTGAGTCAGACCAGCACAAACTGAATATTGTATATCACAAGGATTTCTGAAATAAATAACAAAACACCTGAATAATATATTCAGAATCAAAAACTAAAGTGGCTTCTGCATCATAAAAGCTGTCGTGTTGAGCCCTTAAAAATGTTCCTTTCACAGCTTAAGTATGAAAACTATCAACAATGGACAACTTAACACAAAATATTTTGAAATAAATAAATGAAAGCAATCTGAATTATTCAGAATCAATTTCGAGAAACATACATACATACATACACACACACACACACACACACACACACACACATATACATATATATATATATATATATATATATATATATATATATATATATATATAAATGCTGTTTAAAAATGAAATCTCTGTTATCATGCTAAGGAGCTGACTGAAAGCCGGCGACTCCACAGTAGAGACAGGCTGCATGTTTTCAACAATGTTTCACCTGTATGAGAAAAACATTCAGAGAATCACTTAAGACACTTTGCTGTAGACCCATTCCACATAATAATATTCATTAAAACTGTATGTTAACACGTAGGAGCTTGCTGCATGAATCCGTGAGTAGGCTACAGTTTACAAATCCATGGGAACGGATTGTGAAAGTGTGCGCGCAGATTATGAATTTGTGGGTACAGATTCAAAAACCGAGGGTACGGTTTACAAAACCTGAGCGCACGGATTGGAAATTCGAACCAGAAAGACACAGCTTACATTTGACTAAAAGGTTTTTGTCTTTATGCTCAACTAAAGTGAAATAATGAGCATATTTCCACTTTGAGAAACTCGTGTTGCTCTCGCCTTGACTCACCATGACTGCCGCACATAGCTAGTCTAATATTTTTCTGACTAACAAATTGGCACAGTAAGGGTAGATTTAAATAAAGAAAAGGGAAATTTAAATAAAGAAAAAATGAAATTTAAAACGAAATTTAAATAAAGAAAAAACGAAATTTAAATAAAGAAAAACGAAATTTAAATTAAAGAAAAAACTAAATTTAAAGAAAAAAAAACGAAATTTAAATTAGAAAAAAACGAAATTTAAAATAAATAAATAAACGAAATTTAAATAAAGAAAAAACGAAATTTAAATAAAGAAAAAACGAAATTTAAATTAGAAAAAACGAAATTTAAATTAGAAAAAACGAAATTTAAATTAAATAAAAAACGAAATTTAAATAAAGAAGAAACGAAATTTAAATTAGAAAAAACGAAATTTAAATTAAAGAAAAAACGAAATTTAAATTAGAAAAAACGAAATTTAAATTAGAAAAAACGAAATTTAAATTAAATAAAAAACGAAATTTAAATAAAGAAGAAACGAAATTTAAATTAGAAAAAACGAAATTTAAATTAAAGAAAAAAACGAAATTTAAATTAGAAAAAACGAAATTTAAATTATAAAAAACGAAATTTAAATAAAGAAGAAACGAAATTTAAATTAGAAAAAACGAAATTTAAATTAAAGAAAAAACGAAATTTAAATTAGAAAAAAACGAAATTTAAAATAAATAAATAAACGAAATTTAAATAAAGAAAAAACGAAATTTAAATAAAGAAAAAACGAAATTTAAATTAGAAAAAACGAAATTTAAATTAGAAAAAACGAAATTTAAATTAAATAAAAAACGAAATTTAAATAAAGAAGAAACGAAATTTAAATTAGAAAAAACGAAATTTAAATTAAAGAAAAAACGAAATTTAAATTAGAAAAAACGAAATTTAAATTAGAAAAAACGAAATTTAAATTAAATAAAAAACGAAATTTAAATAAAGAAGAAACGAAATTTAAATTAGAAAAAACGAAATTTAAATTAAAGAAAAAAACGAAATTTAAATTAGAAAAAACGAAATTTAAATTATAAAAAACGAAATTTAAATAAAGAAGAAACGAAATTTAAATTAGAAAAAACGAAATTTAAATTAAAGAAAAAACGAAATTTAAGTTAGAAAAAACGAAATTTAAATTAGAAAAAACGAAATTTAAATTAAATAAAAAACGAAATTTAAATAAAGAAGAAACGAAATTTAAATAAAGAAAAAACGAAATTTAAATAAAGAACAAAACGAAATTAAGTTAAATTAAAAACGAGATTAATTTAGATTAATAATAACGGGTAAAAATGCTAATACAATTTGTTTCTATTATTCTATTTTCCACAATGTCAAAGCAACAAAACACAAGCTCAGACATGCACTTCGGTCCATACAAACTCCGCTGTTCTGCGCTCTAGCCAGAGAACACTGTTGCTGGAACAGCGTGGTTCTATTTCTAGCATGCATGCGTTTTCTGCGTGGCTCGAGTGCCTGAGACGTGTGTCTCAGTGTGCAAACTCCAACCTGTTAAATGGGAGCCGAAATAAAAACGGACACGCCACGCAGCTGAGACGCTCACACAGCCAGTGTGTCGCCGGCCTTATTCAAGGGGGAATGAGAACCTTTTCGCGGGGGATCCCAGGTGTGAAAAAAAATAAAAATAATAATAATAATATTCGAATGTCAAATTTTCAAATCGAATACCAACCCACCGAACGAATATTCGGGTCCGTTCCATATTTATTTATTTTTAAATCTAACGAGAAAAAAAAGCAAATGAGGCACACAGGCAGAGCCGGCCCTAGACCTTTGGGGGCCCTAAGCAAAATTCGGTTGGAGGCCCCTTTGACCGTTTTAAGTAAGGACTAAAGAAAAGCAATGACTACCTTATAACTATACTGTACATATTATATCTACTATGTTATTTAAAAAAAATTTAGTCTATTAAATTATGTTTAAATTATTCTATGTATGCTGTATGTTAATTATCTTTTTTACGCTGCTGGTCCTAAGTAATTATTTTGTTCTTATGTGGCAACATGTAATATTAATAGGTAATATTTAATAGAACTATTAAAATCCATATTTGTGCAGAATGATGTGCTCAAAGCAACATGGAGTCACAGTGTGCAGCGCTGCGCTGCTCAAGTGCGCATTTAAAAGTTCACGGCACAAAGCGAAGAAATGTCGAGCGCACAAATCCTAATGTATATCTGTCCAACAGTTTATTGATCATTTGTTTCTTCACAGTTTTAAATTCCAGTTATTGTGCGTTTGATGCCGATTCATACTCCTTGTGATGTGTGTGATCTAACAGGCAGACGGTAGCGAGTCGTTTAAAAACAGCAACAAACATAAAATACAAATACACAAAATAAAGTCATTTTATACAAATCCACAGCCTTTTATCTAGAGATCAAGCATTATAATGTAAATATATAATATGATATATTGGAGAGAGTTTTACCGTGCACGAGACGCGCCCTTTTTGAATAACGTTTATGAATGGAGAATGATCGACGAGGAAAAACGAGTTTCCGTAAACTTTAATTTAATGATGTAAATAGTAGGCCTGTCGTGATAGTCGATAAATCATTTAATCGCACTATAAAAAAATGAGCTCGATAATTTTTTCGGCCGCGATAATTTCTTTTTTCAATTTTTATTTAAGAAATGTAACATGTCACGATGTGTGGTCAGTCTGGAGCGCAGCCTGTGGACAGCCCGTGGCAGACACACCCTTTCCGATGGCAAAGTTGTCCCAGGAATAAAGAGATAACGACTTCACTTGTCTCCATTGAATCCGATGGGGTCGCTGTATTTCTTTTACTGTCTATGGTGTCAACGCGCCCAGTGAGTTCACACACACACACACACACACACACACACACACACACACACACACACACACACACACACTTTCTTTCCAAAGCGCTCAGGGGCGGACTGGCCATCTGGATGAGTGAGTCGATCGCGCGGCCGTGGCCGATATGTTTGGACTGCATGAGTGTTTTGCCCTCCCTCCCTGTTTAGTTTGGTCTACTCCACTGCGTATTTTGAAACACACCCCCTTTAACGTCGTCTATTTTACAGAGAGAGAGAGAGAGATTTATCCGGTACAGCGAATTTCTCTGAGCAGCAGCCCACTGTAAACGTTCACTTAAAACATAACCGACTGTGTTTACGAGAATACTTGCAGAAACAATTATTTTTAGAGTGACTCTAGGGGGCCCTCTGCTGGCTACGGGGCCCTTTGCAATTGCAAGGGTCGCTTAGTGGCTTGGCCGGCTCTGCACACAGGTACAGCATTTCTAACAGGCACTATGAATACGTACTTATCAGCAGTGTTGGGAAGGTTATGTAATAGGTTACAGATTACAAGTTACCCTGTTTAAAATTTAATAGTAGTGTAACTTTTTCAATTACTTTATTAAAGTAATGTAACTAATTACTTTTGAGTACTTTTTGATTACTTTTCTAAATTTGTGAAAATTAAAGAATAATAAATAAAAGCATATACATCAACTTAAATACAGTTATCTAATAAGCATGTGACGTATTCTGTGTACTAAACTCCTGAAACACTGGTGTTTTTTTTAAACTGCTGTCTCTGTATATGATGATAGTTTTCTCAAAATAAGTAAAATGCACATGAAGTGACACAGAACAGTTCTAGAAATTATGTTTATGTGCTCGTGTACTCCTATATTGAGGCAGCAGAGGTTGAAAACACTGCGAGCTTCAGTAGGCCTATGTGTAGTAAATGAAACCATGTCTTTGCCATTAATTTACAGGAGGGGCGGACTGGGAAAAAAATTCAGACTGGAAAATTCAAACTCATACAAACAAATTCATGGACAAAACTATTTTTTTATCTATTTTAAATCTTTAATTTGGGGACATGCAAAATAATTAAAAGTTCTCTCCTGAACTGCACCTTCACTTCCATTTTTCTCTTCAGTCTCTTTATTTTGCCCTGTCATCCATCTCTCTCATGACTTTAATACTCAAGATTGAACAAAACTATACTTTACAATACAATACTCTACAATGCTACAATATCTTTATAGAAAAATCCTAATACTGTACACGAGTCATGTTTTTCCCTTACAAAAAATTACCATGCTTTTATTAGCCTATATAAAAGTAAAATAACCTTGTTTTTTTTTTTTTTTTTGCAAATGGATTTGTATTTATTTTTAAATAAATACATTTGTAAAATAATTTTACATTTTTGGTTATCACAGTTAAACAATAGTAACCATTTTCTCTGGATTTATAGTTAAATATTAAAATGTTAATTTTCGTAAGGGTTGTGTTGTTGTCTGTCGTAGCTCCCCCTAAACCTATAAAAAAATAATCGGAATTATTTTTCAGCTAAATTACTACTGTAACATTACAACAGATAATAATGATGTCCTTTATATAGTATTTTGAGTGATGACTGATGAGCAACGTGCTGCTGCTTGATTAAATAAATAAAAAAACAAAGACAAAAAAGCATCTTTACAGATGAAACTGACCTGAAACCCTGAACAGTATAGTTCTGCTTCTCTGCTCCAGCTGTGCGCTTCCACACTCCACTCTATTCTCTCTCTCTCTCTCTCTCTCTCTCTCTCTCTCTCTCTCTCTCTCTGTCTCTCTCTCTCTCTCTCTCTCTCTCTCTCTCTCTCTCTCTCTCTCTCTCTGTCTCTCTCTCTCTCTCTCTCTATCTCTCTCTCTCTCGCATTGATTACTCTGACTGATCCAAACCGTTTGGCGGAGGCGCGGAGAGCGCGCGCGTCATGACTAACAATTCATGATTTATTAGAGATTTAATTATCAAATGGCGGATTCGCAAATGATCGCTTTAGTACATTCGGCAGGCAATTATACAATAATGATATTAAATAGTGGGGCAAAATCATCTGCCAGGCCACCGGGAATTGTCCCGGTTCTCCCGGTGTCCAGTCCGCGCCTGATTTCCACAGACACGCAGAACGTGCAGGAGTCCTATATTGCATTTTTGGGGCTTTATATTCACAGACACTAGTCGATGTCATGTTTTGATTCAAGTGTACTGACCTACTTTTGATTTAGTCATCCAAAATGTGGCATATTCCGTCCGTCCGCGTTAGGCATTTCGGTTTTATGACTGGATTCTATGAACCAGACTGTGTTTCCGCATCCCGGAAATTATTAGGGCGGTATGTCTCAGAATAGTCAGTGCAATTTGGGAAAGAAATCAGTTAAATCTGTATGTGGATGCGTGTAAATATTCAAATGTAATCCCCTTTGTAATCGTTAAAAATTTCATAAGTAACTGTAACTTAATTACTCATTTTTTCTTAGTAACTGTAACTAATTACAGTTACAATAATTTTGTAATTAAATTACGTAACGCCATTACATGTAACTAGTTACTCCCCAACACTGCTTATCAGTCAATTCTTCATTAAAACTACGGTTCTCTGAATCAACTTTTCGCTTAAGGCTCTTTGAGAGTTCCATTTTTTCATTTAAATATATTCAGAAGGCCTTTCTACAGTGTTCTCCACAAACTATGACCTGCATGTGACAGTGATGGACAGCTTAAATTGTACATTAAACGTTTTCCTCCTATAGAAAATCATTATAAATAAAACACATAATGTAGCTTAATGGACAAAGACGGTGAAATAAACGAGACAGTTTATTCTGGAAAAATGCTTAATGCGAAACTTTGCGTGTTGCGTTTATTCTGATCACCTGCTTGCCTGTACATATTAGTTATGTATTTTAATAATGTAGAGAAGCATATTGAGTTTGGCCTTTATCATCTTAGTCCATTATGCCACATTTTGCGGTATGTGAGGAAAATACTATATGCATATTCATTAAAAAAATGAACTTTATATTTAATTTGATATAGCATCTTAATACATCAAGCCATGTTAAGTGTTTATGTTTTTCTATGGGAGGAAAACGCTTAGTGAGAGACTTTGTGCATTGCGTTCATATTCTGGTGTTCTGGCCACGGATTTGCCGGTCTTTTTCTTGCAGGACCCTGTATGTTATAGAAATAAATTAGGTTTAATCGTTAATCACCACCACAGCGTCTTGTCTCCATTGGCAACACGCACGATTTGTGTCGATTGCAAGTGTCGCAGGTAGCAGAGAGTGCAAGTAGCGATTGCAAGTGACATTGTAATTTAGTTTATTTTTTCTTGTCTTCAAAAGCATTTGAAGATGCTTTTGAAGTCAAAGTCATTTGAGTCAGTTTGGGGTTCGCGAATCATTTAAGTCGGTTAGGGAGTTCGGAGCGGGATCGCGAATCATTTGAATCATCTCGTGAGTTCGTAGCGGGTTCGTGAATCATTTGAGTCAGTTTGGGAGTTCGGAGCGGCTTCGCGGATCATTTGAATCAGTGCGAGAGTTCGGAGCGGGTTCGCGAATCATTTGAGTCAGTTTGGAAGTTTGGAGCAGGTTCGCGAATCATTTGAATCAGTTTGGGGTTCGCGAATCATAGCTGTATATGGATAGGCATTTTAAACTAATTTAGTAGCTAGTGCTAATTACGTTTTCCACGCGTGTTTAGGTGTGATATGTGAACTTATATATATATTTTTAATTATGTGGCTTTTAACAGTATCAAGTATATTCAAAAACTAAACAAATCGTACCTAAAAAGTGCACAAATCTAGACTAATGTAAAGTTACATGAGGAAGTCATATTAGTTTTCGTGTGCATTTTGAGTGTGTTCTTTTACTGCATTATTCGGTGTATTCAAATGGATTCATGAATGCATGTGAATGATCACATAATTCAAGATATGGGGCTTAGAAAATGTATATATTTATATCATTTTATGTAGGTAATCAATGACACGAAGAGTGCCATTTCAGTTTTTCTCCATAAATCAGCATGATTAAAATGTGATATTAAGTTACTACAAACAATAATTTATTTATTTTATTTATTTATTTTAATTTTATTTAATAGGGACATGTGTGAACAATAAACCTGTACCACACTACAACATTTATAGCCAAGGCTAATTTGCAATGTCCGTCCCTAGAAGGGCTTTTCACATACATACAAAAGGTACAATAAAAAATTCATTTACATTTACAGTAACATTACTTAATTCTCACATTACATAAAGAATGTGCATTTGAGCGCAGACTAAAAATGATTGCACACTTGATCTCGTTTTAAAATACACTTTAGTTCACTTTTAAAAGCCCCCAGATCTAAGTCCTGTTTCAGCTCGATAGACAAGGAGTTCCAGAGTTTCGCACCCTGGACAGTAAAGGCCGACTGACCGAAGGTCTTTTTTCTAACAGGCACCTTCACATTTCCATCAGCAGCTCCTCATGTGATGGAAGTGATCGAAGTGGGACAATGAGTCGTCTAAGAACATCAGGGGCTTGATTGTGCAGACATTTATACATTAATTTCAAGTTACAAAATTTAATAAAAATTTCAAAATTTAAAAAGTTTAACCTCTGCAATACTCCACAATGGTGTGTTCTGACAGATGTTTTATCTAATATTTTTAGTGCTCTGTTATAAATCAGTCTTAAAGGCCTGATTGTTGTAGCTGTTGCCTGTGACCAGGAGGTTATACAATAACTAAGGTGGGAGAAAATCATTGCATGCACAAATGTATTTGCCGCATGAAATGGTAAACAGTCCCGTATGATTCTAAAACTGTGCAAGTTTGCCCTGGCTGTTCTGGTGATCTTTTTAACATGACTTCCACAACAAAACAAACTGACACAGTCTTACTCAGATTTAGGGTTAGTCCTGAGTTTTGAAACCATACTGACATTGAGTTGATGTGTTGCTGCAACTGCGCAGTAATGGCCTCAACACTTTTGCCACTCACATAAGCGACTGTATCTTCTGCATACATTTGGAAACCTGCACCCGGACAGATGTTTGGTAAATCATTTATGTACAATGTGAAAAGCAGAGGCCCAAGAATTGATCCCTGGGGGACACCTGTTTTCAGTGTTGTGAAGGATGACTTTTCATTATTAATTATTACACATTGTTGTCTATGTTTCAAATATGTCTTGAACCACTGTAAAGTTGTTTTGTCAAAGTTCAACTGGGATAATTTCTGTAAAAGTACATTATGATTAAGTGCGTCGAAGGCTTTTTTTTATATCCATGAAAACTGCTCCAACTATTTGGCCTTTGTCAATTGCTAGTTTAAGTTGTTCAATAAAATAGCAATTGGCCGTTTCCGTCGAATATTGGGGCCGGAATCCAAATTGTAGAGGATGCAGTATGTTATTGTACTGTATGAAAGACATTAGCTGATTGGCTACAATTTTTTCCAGTACCTTAGAAAAAATTGGTAAAATGCTAATTGGTCTATAATTACATGGTAGATCTACCTTTCCGGATTTATATATAGGTATAACCCTGGATTGTTTCCAATCATTTGGAAATTCTCCATTTTTAAAAGAGAGATTTACCAATTGAGTTAAAGGTTTTACCAGTATTTCTTTATTTCTTTTTAGAAAGGAAGTGTCAATGTTGAAAAGATCTTTGGCATGACTATTTTTTACTTTTTCACTGACAGCTAGCACCTCTTGCTCAGTTGTTTGTTCAAGGAAAAGTGCGTCAATTAAATTATTTGGTTGGTGATGCTCCACCCTGTTGTTCAAATCATAGCAATCCGACACTTCCTGAACCGACGAAATAAAATAATCATTAAGTTCCTGGGCGATACGCTTACTATCATTTACAAACTCATCCCCGATTTTAAGTTCACACATATGGGGTTGCTTTCCTTTAGGTTTCAAAATGTTGTTAATTGTTTTCCACATTACTGATGGATTTCCTCTTGCCTCGGTAATTGCTGTGATATAGAAGTTGCTTTTAGCAAGTCTCATATCTTTTGTCACGCAATTTCTAAGGCTTTTATATAAAACCATATCAGTATTAAGCTTGCTTTTAATTGCTTGTTTTAGAATTTGGTCTCGCTGCTTCATAAGTTTTTTAATAGAGTCATTTATCCAGGGTAGGGATCTCTGTTTACCACTTTTCCTCTTTTTTAGATATTTAGACACAATTCCATCTATTTTATTCATGACTTGCCTACAACTGTTCACCTCATCCCACGCCATATTAGTCCAATTAATTTCTTTGAACTCATTGTCCAATTTGGGAACATCATTTTTAGGAATTATTAGTGAGTTGTAGTTAGGCTTTTTGAGTTTTACAAAGCGTTTATTAGATAATTTTCTCACCATCAGGGTCATATTATGATCTGACATTCCAGTCAAAAAGTTATAAGATTTCAGAATTCGTTCTTCTTTGTTTGTAAAACTTAAATTGATTTGCGTCTTACTGGATTTTGTAATTCTTGTAGCCCCTTTCACATGCTGCGTAAAATCAAATTTGGTCATTAACATTTTTAATTTTCTCTTTTTACTTTTGTTAAACCAGTCAATGTTAAAATCGCCCATGACAATAATTTCGGATTTATGTGATATTACTTTCAACAGTTTCTCTAATTCATTACAAAATTGAATTTTCATTTTCAATTTTCAAAATTGAACATCATTAGTGGATGGCGGGTTATACAACAGCAGAATAAGAAAATGCATTCTGGGAGAGAGAGAAATGTCAACACATAGGTATTCTATTTGGACATCACAGTCAATTGTTACTTCTATACATTTCAAAGAGTTGCGCACATAGATTAGGACCCCTCCACCTTTCTTCGTCTTTCTATCTTTTCGAAAACAACTATAACCAGGAACATCCAAAAAACTAGTATTAATTTTACCATTAAGCCAGGTTTCAGTAAGGCCTAAGAGATGTAGATTTGAACCTGTTAGCAGTGTCTTTATCTCATCAAGTTTTGGTAATAAACTGCGTATGTTTAAGTGCACACCAAAGATTCCCTTTGGCTTTTGATGCCTGTCCCATATAATTTTTGCACCACTAACTGTAGAGATAATATGTTGCAATGGATATGAGTGATTACTCACAGTTTGTCTGTTCAGTGAGGCTTTATGTCGAATTAAATATTCAGCTGCATATTCAGCTTGTAATTTAATTACAAATACAAAATATTGCAAAATAATGTAATATATGAATGAATAATAGCCTAAAGAACCTTTGTGCCAAAAGGGTTCTTTCTTGTCATTATAGAACCTTTTTAGCATTAAAGGTTCTTTGGAGTTGAGTAAAGAACCCTATGGTTCTATATAGAACCCCAATGAACTCTTTTTTCTAAGAGTGTTGTCACGCAGAGGATGCATTGATGTTCTTCCCTGCTGCTTTGTTGGAATATAAAGACACAACGCATGCTATTTTGTTTGTGAAAATGGAAAATAGTTTTGAGGCCAGCCACTATATAGAATCATTTCCCATTGGAAGGCTAAACCTCAAAAGACGACGAACAGCGTTCGAACAACACAGGGGGATTAAAACACAGCACATAATTCTGAGAATCTAAAAGAAACAATAACCATTCGTGTACAGACATGTTTCTACACAGGAACAAGAGCTGAATTAACAGGAGAAACAGCAGCTGTGAATTGATTTTCCTCTCTTGTGTTAATGAAACAGACCCCTTGCAGTATTTCCCACGGATCAGCGATGCCAAAATAAACTGTACTGCCGAGTGCCAATCAAACCAAAGTCAGCACATTTCAACATTTTTCTCTCTCCCTCATCAACCAGCCATGAAGTTCATAATGATTAAATTATGCAATAAATTTGCTTTATCAGACCAGCTAGCTTCATGTCTCCAAAATAGTTATTAAATGCTAATCAAATTTGTTTGGTATCTATAAAAAGCCAACAAAAATAGCACATGCATCATATGCTCAAAAATGTAAAGCATTTAATCCAAATAAAGAAACAACTTAATGTGAACTTGATCGTTTGCATTGGAAGCGGTCTTCTACAGATTCCTCTGCAATTTCAACAATCGTATAAGATCATTACAAATCAAAGTGTGCAGCATAAACATGATGAAAACTAGTACGTAAGGAAATCTATAGGTTACTCATTTTAGGTATTGCAATTTGACTGCTTTTTCGATTTACTTTTTTAATGTCAGATCAATGACACATTTTATTTGGATGGTTGAGAATAAAGGGATCTGTAATAATTTTCAAAAGAGTTTAGGATATCTTCTATATTGCCAATTATCTTCCCTGTGGATGGATGTTTTATATTCTTCACTAAATTCTTTGTTTGTTGTTTACAAAGGCGTTCATTGCTCTAGAATCTCTGTTTTGTGAATTTGGTCTGTTTTTCTACATCGTCTTCATATATTTTATTAGAATTTTTTTCGTTCACCTTTTTAATCTGCTTCAGCAGCTGTGAATCCTCTTTTCTATCTTCTAAACCTTTAAGTTTATATTGCAAATCTACCAGCTTCTTTTGTTTCTCCTTTTTCCCTAACGAGGTCAAGAAGATAAGTTTCCCGTATAAAGGCACGAGGTGAAACCTGTCCATTATCATTATAATGCCAAAACTGCTCAAACTTTTATATACTTGTCTGAAGTAAATTCTATCTTTTAGTATGTTATCCAAGTGTAATTTTAAATAAACCCCAACATGATCTGATTTATGTGTTACTACTATATTAACACGATGTAGGTCTGATTTAAAAGAGAAAAGTAATCTATCTGAGAGTTTACTGAGTGAGAGGCTGAATAGTAAGTATATTGTTTATGTCTAAGGTTTAATTTCCTCTAGAAATCACGTAATCCTAATTCTTGTAACAATTTTGGCACCGTTAAGGCCTGTGGAGTTGTATCGCTTTTATTTTTTGTAGTAGACACATCTAATTTGGGTCTGAGACGGATGTTTAAATCTCCTCCACATATCAAAGTACCATATATTTCCCCAAAATTTTTATCACTGCCAGGGGGAGCATAAATGTTGAACAATGTAACTTTTTTTAAATCCAGTTTTCCCCTTAACCATTTTAAATCTCCCTTCTTCATCTCTAATTTCAGATATAAATTAAAGTTTGTGTTTGTGAATTAGGAATTGTCTTCCCCTCGTTTTCTACCTGATCCATGTGATGAAACAAAAGTAAACCCATTTTTTAAGTATTTCTCTTCTCCTTTTCACCACATTACTGTATGCAACCCGTTGACATCGAGTGACATTATTTTATATTCCTGATATCTTACTGTATATGTCTTCTAATATGCACACATGAAAGCTACAACAATGAAATCTGAAACCAGAACCTCTGCTGAACTATTTATTATGAAAAACTAGTTCTTTTGAAACACGGGCTTCCGCTGTGGTAAAAACACAAACAAACACACAATAATCCTTTTCGTTCTTGATAGTGTATCTCTTTCTTGTTCCAAGCGGCTCGTAATACCATATCCTTGATATTCCTGAAAGCAGATTACCAGTGATATTTCCTGTGGTGGTTTAGGAACAAATGCTCTGTGAGCTGTCTGTATTTGAAGATCGGTGTCCTGTAATGAGCTTAGTTCAGACTTGATGATTTCGGTCACATTTCTTCCTTCACATCCCTTTAATCGCGTTTGGCTTTCCAGTTCAGTTAACTTTGCTTGCATATCCTCTTGCATTTTCAGGGTGATCCACAAATTCCGCTCTTTCAGATGGTAATTGTTGAGATTTTGTCGCCTCGTTAAGCTTTCGGTTGATTTTTTATTTGAAGAAAATCATTAAATCATTTCCGATATCATTCCTGATTCTCTGTTGGAAATCAGACATGTCTTCTTTAAGATCAGAACGTGGGGTAGAAAACTCAAGAGTTGATTGTGAAGATAGTTTCTTGAATCATTGCTTAATTTCTGTACGAGAAGTGGAAATCTTTGCATCGCCATCTTGAGCGCCATCATTTTTCTGGTCTCTGTCATCTTCAACACTTTTTCTGTATTTTTCAAGTGTAATATTTGACTTTCACAGCACTTTCTTGTGTTTTTTTCCTTGTGACATCTTTCTCAAAATTATTTTGCATAAGATATTTTTTTTACGGAAAAAAAAAACAAAAAAAAACAAAAACGTTTTCTGATTATTTTTCCCTTTCTGTGGCTCGACAGAAACTTAACCATCATTGTATAGAAAAAGCTGCATAATGATTTTGAAAAAAATAAATAAATAAACTGAGTAAATAATCTGAATGTTATTATTATATATATTTTTTTTTTGTTAAAACTTTTCCTTTTACTTGCATTGGACCTTGAAGAGTTCTTTAAGATAAGTAAAAAAAAGGCCAAAAGTGTGTGCCAATATCTCATGCATTAGCTGTTCCTCACGCATGCTGAGTTAATTGAATTTTAATTAGAGTCGTGGATATCAGATTGTTTCATTCTCTGCGAAATCCCTGAACATCTTCAGCAGCTCGGCCTCATTAACTCTCTCTGACCTCGACATCCGACCTCTCATCACGCACAGCAAACAGTCTGAGATGTGAACAGAGGAAGTCTAATCAGTGTTCAGCAAGCAAGACTTCTTCCCAGATGGTGACTGAAAACATTTCCTCAGGGCAGAGCATCATTAGAGAAACACTGGGATTCTATTTAGAAGACACTAAGGATTTGAGTGCTCATATTTGTCTGGAAACTCCAAGAGATTTCTTTAAATGTGTCCAGTAATATATAATCTCAGCCCTGTCTGAGTCAATCTTTTCCATACAGTGAAAATGAAAGGTTACGGCCGTCCAGCTAAGCTTTGCGGCATCGTTTTTTTGTGTCATCGATGTCAAATCTGGCAAATCTGGTGTCCTGAAGCAACATATTTGAATATGAATGATATTTGAGATCTGTGCACGTCAGGGAAGATTTTCAGTGAGTAATCATTTACATTTTAGTACTGTATGGCTTCAGATGACTTGAACTACTGTTCACGAAACATACTTTTATATTACTTTTTTTGTTGCTGCAATGGTTCTAGTCTTTATTTACTTGATGTAGTAAGTAAACAACTGTTTTTGTGAGATTTTTAATTAGTATTTTGACCGGAAGCAACATAAAAAGAAAAAAAGAAAACAATAATTGATGGACTGGAGTGCTGTGGGTTACTTATCAGCTGATAAGTGATGTTTTTATCAGCTGTTTGGACTCTCATTCTGACGGCACCCATTTACTGCAGAGCATCCACTGCTGAGCAAGTGACGAGTGACTTGAAATAAAGTTCATGAGTCACGTTTATGGAGCTTTGTTTTTAGATTCAGTGGCTCTTGTCTTTATTTACTTTATGTAAAAGAGCAGCGTGAACATTCTGCTAAACATCTCTTTTTGTGTTCCAAGGCAAGACAGTAATGCAAGTTTGGAGCGACATGAGAGTGAGTAAATGACTTTATTTTTAGGTCAACTATCCCTTTAAATGTCACCCATCACTCATTTGTATCCTTTATAAGATGTGACAAAAAGTGTATTTATTACAGAAACACTGATAAATAAGTGCCGAGGTTTTATTGAAATGAGACATTCAGTTTAAACACTGCAGCTGACACAGAAACTCATTGTTTGCTTTGCTCACACTCATCTCACTATTGCAAATATTTGCAATTTGTTAGTCATAATCTGGTGTAATGCTAATCTAAAGTCACGCACACAGAAGCAGAATAATGTGCTACTGTACGTGCTGAAGCAAACAGATGCAGTAGCATGTGGATGTTTGTGTTTCCTTAACAGCTCATGTAGAAAGATTTACACTTACAAAGAGAAGCTTTCAGCTGAGAGACTTTTGAATACGCTGAATATGTTTACATGTATAATAAAATGCTTTATAACAACAGCGGAATACCTTTTTTTGGACATTTTAAACAAATTGTTCACCCGAAAAAATTCAGTTATGATGAAAAATTACCCAGGCCATCCAAGAAGTTTGTTTCTTCATTGGAGCAGATTTGGAGAAATGCATCAGTGTCTCATCAATGGATGCTCTGCAGTAAATGGGTGCCGTCAGAATGAGAGTCCAAACAGCTGATAAAAACATCACAATAATCCACACCACTTTGCATGTTTGTAAGAAACAAATGCACAATAGCATATACTGTATATATAAATTAACAGTAACCAAAATTAATACAAATGTTATTCATTGTTATTTCATGATACCTAACACATAAATTAATGTTAAAGAATCAAACCTTATTATAAAGTGTTATAATTTCTGTTTAAATGTCTCTTGTATTGTTGCCGGTTATTCAAGCTGACATAAATGAAAAACATAAGCAGTTTTCTCAGATTCTTGCCTGAAGAGCTGTTTTTAACCTTAAGGGCCCAAACCTTGTTTGAATATGAAAAAAGGCTTATATGCGCAAGACAATGTGTGTCTCAAAAAGGCTGTGAGCTATTGCAGTCGCCCACACGTTTGAGATGTTTCAGCATGTATTCATGCCCTGATGTTCATGAATTAATCACTCAAACAGTAAAACAGCGTCATACATGACAGTGATTCAGAAGTGCAAAATGAATCCTGTTGATGACATATCACAGGATAACAGAAAAATATTACCACACCATGTGTTTCTCGCTAACACGATTTGCTGCATCTGGGAAAGCGACCAAATTCCATGTGGTTCATAACGCTTTCATTTTCACAGGAACAGCTAGATGTGTTCATAAAAAAAAAATTGGGCTTTTCTTCTTAATGTTTTTAATCTACAGGGCAAAGTGGACCCAATTTCTCCTTAATAATGCAAGTTATAGATGTAGATTGTTTGTTTTTTTGTTTTTTTTTTCATTTGTTTATCTCTTAAAACACTCTTAGAAAAAAGGTACAAAAGCTGTCACTGGGGTGGTACCTTTTCAATAAGCACACCTTTGTACCTGTCCTAAAGAGTCCATATTGGTACCTTAAAGGTACATATAAGTACTTAAAGTGTATATAATGGTACCTAAATGTTACAAAAGTCTACTTTTTGAAAAGGTACCGCCTCAGTGACAGCTTTTGTACCTTTTTTTTTCTGAGACTGTATAACATATCTAGATTTAGGACTATCAGCATTAAGTCTGGTCCACACTGCAGCTTTGAGAACTGTCCATGATAGACATGTAGATTAAATGACATGGTTTTCATAAATTGTGTTTCCAGCATGTGAATGTAGTTTGGATCATACTATCTACAGTACTTTTTGGAGAACATTGTGGTTAAACTACATTTCACCAGGTTCATTTGTGAAAGTCACTGATGTACACAACTAAACTTTGGGTCAGTAAGATTTTTTCACGTTTTTAAAAGAACTATCTTGTGCTCACCAGTTTATTTTGATGAAAAATAGCTACACCAACACATTAATATTGTGAAATATGAATTCAAATTAAAATAAGAGTTTTCTATTTCAATATGTTTAAAAATGTAGGGCCTTTTGCAATCTTTTTAGCGTTTTGTTTGCTTTCAGATCATAACTATCTATTTGCATCTTGGGATTTTTCAAGTTGTGTGGCATTTTACAAATTCCACCACTGTCACAAGTGCAAAATTACACTCGGGCCTATTCTAGGGGTGACAAGTGTTTTACAGTCTGGCTTCTCACAGTCACAGCTACTAAGTTTGGCCTTTGCGTGTCACATAAGAAATTAGTTTGAATCTAACTAAAGCTGCTCTTTCTGTCATAACTCAAAGAGTTAGTGCCTGAGTGTTTCTAACCTAGTAGCATTGCTGCAAAACTTTGTTTAATCTGACAAATCCTTGAGGATGAAAAAGCTGTTTATATGAAAGTTTGATCACTATTATTGTTGTTGTCCTAAAAAAAAAAAAAAAGGAAATGGTTTTCTTTTAGATGTAAGACAAGGATTAGTCAGAAGTAATTCCAATCAACTTTGTTTCAAAAATGTGTAATATCCCCACATTCAGAAATCTTGTTAAACGTGTGAACGAGCTGAATGTGAAAGTGCAAAACAAATGTTCTCGCTATGTTTCAGTTGTAAAGAGTGGTTGAATCTGGACTAGAACCTTGATGCTCCAGACAGAAGCAGAAATAGCTCCAGCCTGTCTAATGAAAACATTGCATGCAAATGGAAACTGACAGGACTTAATCGAATACTTCCTATGTACTTTCACAGAGCAGCCGTCTGTTCATACATCAATGATAACTGAATTTCATGTAATAAGAACATGCTTCCAAATGGGTTTAATACAGAGACATTATGCACCTGCAGAAGTGACGCCATGTGCTTGTGATCTTTGGTGCTCAATGATGATGAGCTGCTCTCAGATCTCCATTTAAATGTATCAGTGGTTCTTTGATATACCATGGTACTGAGTTAACAGTTACTTTTTGCAGACTAGTGAAAAAAGATACATTGCAATTGTCTTTCATCTTTTCAGATTAAATTAATGACCTATCAGTCTTCCAAAAACAACAATTCATGGAGCCAATTTAGCTGGAGCGTCTGTAACTTTAACAGCCCAATTATTTGGTGTTTTAAGAACAACAGTCTTTACGATTATGACTGTGTGTGGACACAACATATATGTAATTCATCATTTATTTGAATCAATCAATATTAAATGTGAAAACCGTCACTTTTGATCAATTTAAAACTGGTTCTTAAAGCTATGAAAGAGCTGCAATCGCTAAATCTGTAATCACAGACACCAGTTCTAAAATATGAAAGATGGTTTCACGATTAAAAAACCTTTTTTGAGCACCAAGATGAACATCTGGCCTCGCCAGACAAATCACCGGACTTGAATATTATCAAATCACTGGGCAGCAGTGCTGGGGAAAGCTACTTTTAAAAGTAATGCATTGCAATATCGTGTTTCTTTTTATGGAAACAATTGTGTTGCGTTACTTTTTTAAATCTTGCTGGGCTTGCTTTTTAATATAAAAAAAGTTCTATTTTTGGCAAATGTAAAAGCCCCTTTACATCAAAGTAAAAGGAAGAAGCCTCAGGCTGAAGGGAATGTAAATTAGTACAGTAGAAGACACAACTCAAACAAAGCTTTCAGCTTTCAACTGCGCGGGAACAGTGAATCTCTTCCTGGGGAGGTCGTGGCCTAATGGTTAGAGAGTCGGACTCCCAATCGAAAGGTTGTGAGTTCGAGTCCCGGGCCGGCAGGAATTGTGGGTGGGGGGAGTGCATGTACAGTTCTCTCTCCACCTTCAATACCACGACTTAGGTGCCCTTGAGCAAGGCATCGAACCCCCAACTGCTCCCCGGGCGCCGCAGCATAAATGATGCCCACTGCTCCGGGTGTGTGCTCACAGTGTGTGTGTGTGTTCACTGCTCTGTGTGTGTGCATTTCGGATGGGTTAAATGCAGAGCACAAATTCTGAGTATGGGTCACCACACTTGGCTGAATGTCACTTCACTCACTGTGCTGTCTTTCTGGATTGCATGAAGAATGGTGTTATGATTGGATGCTAGACAGGCAAAGAGCAGGCAAGGGAGAGGATACAAATGCAGCAGTTTATTTAAAGGGTAATCCAAACACAGGGGACAAAACACAGGCTATCAGTCCAAAACAAAACCAAGCAGGGGAACAAAAAATCCATGAAGGAAAACGGGGTAACATCCACAACAACCGACAAAGACAGAATGAGAGACACACAGCTTTATACACAGGTCAAACAAGATAACGAGGTAACAAGGGGGACATGGTTAATCAATGTTTTAATCAATGTCAATGTATTTTCTTTTCTTTTATGTAAAGCACTTTGAATTATATATATAATATATATATTATATATATGATGCGTTCAATAATTCAGCAAAATGAAACTGAGATCTTCAAATTGAGATGTTGATTGTAGCATTTAACAACAATATATTTACTGAAGCACAACATATAACTTTGTGGAAAAAGCGCGTATGCAATGCTATCTGAGTCACAAGTATACGGTGGCAGGAGATTTGTCCACTGTGACAGAAAGAAACCTGAGAACCACCTTGACAAGATGCCGACTCAGCGAGTATATCCTATCCGTAGGAATGGGCAAGCAAAAAAACATGGCTGCACAACAGAAGGCCGGCGTTTACAATGCAAGCAAAACAAAATCAAGACACAAGTGCATTTTCCAGCCGAATGCACAAAAATGTCAATGATGAAACCACAACGTTCTTCAACAAAACCAGATCCAACATCCTGAACTTGACGGAATGCTGTGGTGTAAAAAACTCTGTTCGTTGTGAAACATGTCTGAAAAAGATGTTGTAAGCACTGTAAGTCTCCTTATCTCTTTCTCTGAGAGGAATAGTTAACCCACAAATGAATATACCACAATCATTTGCTCACCATCATGTTGTTCCAAACTTGTATGTCCTTCTTTCTTCTGTACAACACAAAATGACATATTTAGAACAATGTTAATGCTGCTCTTTTCCATACAATGAAAGTGAGACACTGTAAAACTGCAAAAGGGACAAAAAAGCACCATGAGAGCGCCATAAAGGTCAGGTCTTTTGAGGCATGAGTTTTGAGGAATGTAAACGCTGTAAATTAATTTTAATTAAGCTATGCTACAATATTTGGTAACACTTTAGTATAGGGAACACTAATTCACTTTAAACTACGACTTTTCACTCAATAAACTCCTAATTTACTGCTTAATAGGGTAGTTCTTGAGTTTAGATATGGGGTTGGATTAAGGGTTCTAGAATGAAGTCATGCATTAATATGTGCTTTATAAATACTAATAAACAGCCAATAAGCTTATAATATGCATGCTAATAAGCAACTAGTTGAAACAACAGGTTCAATACAACAATACTAACAGGTTTTTACGTAACCTATTAGGTCTTGATGCACAGTGATTTGAAGAAGCTCAGTAATTAATCTTGTTGACCAATTCAAGTGCTCAGATGAACTTATGACAGTTTACTAATTTATTTATTTACTAACGTCATCCATGCATCTGCTGCCTTCTTAGATGCGGCTGAAATTACAACATCAGTGCATGCACATACCGTATATTTAACTGTTTGATCAAAATTATTGCCAGGGACAACTTAGTAGTTGCTGGTTATTTTGCTCACTTTCTCTTTCATAGTTTATAGTTTATAAAGCCCTTCAGATGTAAATATATTTTTTTTAATTCTATAATTAAGCAGTCATCGCATTTATTTGAGTGCATGGTAGTTCATGCATTGGAAAGCCGTCTCTAAAAGCTGCAACTCACTTCAGTTCATCGCAATCTCACGACGTCCTATTAATCAATGAAGCTCTCTACACTGCACAACGGATCTCTTATTTACATCATATCTACACTTTTAATGATGATTCATGAGTATGCTGAGCTCAACACTGGACAAAAACATTCAGAAAATCAACAGATGTGTCTGTGATTGGTTATATTCCTCAATGCTGCAAAACACTCAGTAAATATAAACATTTGACGCTCTCCAGAACACAAATACACACTGCAGCGTTTGCCAAACATGTTTCTCCAATATCAGATGGGGCTCCATGATTCCCCAAGGCTCTACCTTTCTTATTGGTTAAGTCTGCCCCTGTTTATAACTCACAATTGTGGTTTAAGCACTTTCTTTGTAGGTTATGCCTGTGTGGACAGGTTCACAAACTAGAATAGAAACAGCAACGGAGGCAGAATGAAGGAGACAGAAGAGAGAGAGACGGTGAGAAAGAGCGAGTGGAGTGTTTATTGATCCGTTTGCCTCATCAAGCAGCTGCCTCAGTAAGATGTTGGCTACGTCCGGATGCTGTAGCATCTAAACAGTAAGACCTAGAAGTGCTGACAGCTACGAAATCAGCTCCTATTCACACATGCATTGTGTCTATTGTCAGAGCACTTTTACTGACTCATACACCCGAGTTCACAATGCTGGCATACTTAGACGTGTGATAGTGAGGGAGAGTCTACTTTCTAGTTCAGTCAGAAGTTCATAGTAGATATGATTTGAAATCACATAATAGCTAGTCGTTGAGACACTGAAGACTGGAGTAATGCTGCTGAAAATTCGGCTTTGATCACAGACATAAATGATATAGTAAGGTACATTAAAATAGAAAACCTTTATTTTAAATAGTGCATATATTCACCACCATCTCAGTTCTTTCATAATGGAGATGGTGTTGAATAGCCTTCAGCCAAAATTGATATTTTGTTCTACTGGCATGCAAAATGAAAAAAAAATGGAGTGATGGTTATCATTGTTTCCAACTGTGCAACGTCTCACTTGAACAGACAAATGAAAATCTAGACACATATTCATGCCAAGAAGTACACCTGAAACCAAAAGCGGTCAGAGAGGATGAATTCAATTGATCTCTGAAAGCGGCACAGATCTAAACAGTTGCTGCAATCCCAGCGTGCCAAAAATAGACATTGATACACCACTGTGGAGATTCGAAACCATTCTTTGGATCTCATCTGCTATGCAAGCACATAGCCAGCTCAATGCCTCTAATGGTGCTTCTGTGATATCCACAAGTACCCTAAACGAGTGGAGTAAGAGAGTAAAAGTCAGCTCTGCATCGCCACATTCAGGGCCCTGCAGGGGTTATGGGATTATAAAGGAGAATGACACCTTTAAACCTTGATGGAATCATCTGCCAGGCCAGCTCTTACATTTGATGCCTTGTGCTCGAGTCGAATCACTCCCTCATGAGCACTGCCATTTACCAAGCACAGAAATCAAGAGCGGTTCACGGCAGACACTACTTCTGCCAGCGGTGTCAAGCTCGAGCTGACACGAAGAGTGCCACATTCTCTATAAACCGTCTTGCTATTAAATGCAAGGACAGGGGTCAGAATGACACTGGATGAGAACTTACAAGAGGAGCAGTGTCTTGATTTTAAACCTAATGCATTCTGATGGAAAACCACTGGCCTGTAGATTTTTTGTCTGAAAAATTGCATGAAAACTGGATTTTTAGGAGAAAATGTGAAGTGTGCAAAATTCACCAAGATGAAGGTAGTGCATTGTGGGTGCTCGTCAGGACAATGCTAAACTGTTTTGTGTGTGTGTTTTATAGTATGTTGCAAGTACATAATAAGCCTATAGGATAGTGTCAAACACAAATCAGGTTTCTGAGTGTCATTCTACTATTGATTACAAATGGTGAAATCTCAGTGGGGTATGGATATTTGGAGTTCACATGGCACTGAACACTCGGATGGAATAAACATTTTGAGAAAGAAATTTGGTGGGGATATATAAGGGTCAGATTCAGATAGCTTGGGTCAATTTCCATTATTAGTGATTTCACTTAACCAACAATCTTGAAATCACCCTGCAGGTAAGTGGCTTGCAAGCAGCTGCATAAAAAACTAAAAGTTTATTTGAGGTGCCAAACACAGCTGCAGTGTTAAAAACAGCCCTGAGATGAACGGCAGCCATCGCATGCTCACCTGCTCCTGACTTCAACACTGTCAAAGCAATTTACAGAAAACCAAATGGAGAAAGACTGAGACGGCAGAACCACTGAAGAGAGAAAATCAACAGAGAGAGAATAGCATGTACGAAATCAGAGACTTTGGAGAGCCATAACAATTAGCCATCTTATGAAATACCAAACGGGTCAGTTTATATGTGGTTTTAATTAAACATAATAATACTTTTAAGGACAAAACTTTATTTTAAGGAACAATTCTACTTTTAACTTGTTGCTTACTAACATGCATTTTACTAGCATATTGCTTTATTAGGCATACTTTTTATTTGTGCTTATAAAGCACATATTAATGCACATATCATTACCATACACTAGATCCCTTAATCCTTAACTTAACAACTAGCTAACTAACTATTAATTAAGTTTATTGAGGCAAAGTTAATAGTGAGAATCGGTGCGCAAACTAACAATTCTTTTAATTTCATAAATCTATTGTCTCTACTAAACTAAACATCAATTCAAAATTCATTCTCATCACAGAGCATTTCATGCAGTGTTATTTAAAATATACAATTATCGCTTGCCTTATTTATACACTTATTTATCAAAAGAGTTATGAATGTAACATCTGTCTCTGCGAACCACTAATTCAACAGTAAATGACTCAATTAAGTTGTAAATATAACTGAATGGTTAACAGTAAGATTTTCTTCTTCTTATTATTATTTTTTTTATATAATATTTTTGTACTGCAAGGGTGAATTACATTGATTAAAAGTGACAGTAAAGATATTTATAATGTTACAAAAGATTTCTGTTTTAAAAAAATATATAAAGATTAAACGTAAAAAAGGATAGCATTCTCACTCAATAGATTTTTTTTTATTTAATTTAATAATTGTAGCACTGGTTAGCAGAATAGATTTCTTCTTCTTCTTCTTAAAAAAAAAAACCTTTAGACAATCATGCTGTCTAAATTGATAAATAATAATCTTATGATTGCATGATACTGATATCAAATCATCAAAGGAGATGACACATATATCCAAACTTTGAGCGACCTAATTACTTCAATATTTGAAAGCTGTAGAAGGCAAGTAAAGAATGATAAAGAATGATAACATAACACAAGAGTTCAGTGTAAAATGGTGAGTACATTTCAAATATGGTCTTTCTACTGTAAATTACAATGGACATCTGCTCAATCAGCATTACTTAAGTGTGAATCACTGGAAACAGATTTCATTTAATCTGAAACACACTTTCACATTTTAGCCGTATGAACCATGTATTTGCTTCGTTTGCATCCGGCTATAGCACATACAATCTCAATCTTCAGCATCTGTGACATGCTGTTGTTCAATAGTTTCTGCCCTCCGTTTGTAAAACCAAGCAACAAACGTATTCACAGCAATGCACTTACAGTGGAGGACTGTGTTTTACTGCCTGAGGTCTCTGGTTATTAGCCTTCTCGTGAGCATCAGTGCTTTACATTGTTACCTTCAGTGGAGATGTGAGAGATCTCTAATACTGATTGGTTGTACAAATGACAACATGTACATGAAGATACATATTAAAAATATACTTTAAATATGATACAGAGAGAGAGAGAGAGAGAGAGAGAGAGAGAGAATCTTAAGTTCTGAGAATTCTAAATGGAATCCTAACATCTCCATGATTACTAAACTGATAAGAAGCTGCAGGATTCAGAGATATTTCACTCATAAGAATTGCGTTCTACAAATTGCACTCACAATTTTGTGGGCCATTTGTTACTTGGTTTGCATTATTTCTTTAGTGGTGCAGGTGCTGAATCAATGCAACATAAAGTGCATGCAAAAAAAAAGCACTAATGGTGGGTGCATTTAGTGAACCTCTCCATCAGTGCTGTGTCTGAAGATTTATTGTAGGAATAAAGAGGGTCTCTTGGACAGAATACCACCATTCACCTCCTAAAACCAGCTCAGTATCCTCAGCACAGGTTAACACAGTCGCTTTGGAAATCCAGGGTTAAGTTAGCAGCCAGATCTCCTTAAATCATCCATTCCTGCTAACCTACTCACTCCCTCTCAGACTCCTGCTGAATAATCTCATGGTCGGAAAGAAGACATGAAAGCAATTTCAAAAGCGAAGAAATCTTCCCACCTGCAACAGAGAACATCTATTCCCTCGAATGCGTCTTCCACATTTAATTACCAAAACCCCTCTAAACCCCATTCATGTTCATATACTCTAAATATGAAAAACTTGAGCTGAAGCTTAATTAGATGTGCGCTTCATGAACGGAACGCTCTGCGTGTTACTCTGTTCAGTGTGGATTAGACAGGATGTCTCTCTTATGTCTTATTACAGCAAACCCTTGAGAAACATTCTGTTTGGAATTAAAAGAGTAAATCAAATGTTTGGCTACGAGATGTTTCAGGTAATATTTTCTGGAAGAGGATGAATCCATTAGAATGTAGCTGCAATCACTGTCAAGATGTTATCATCTATATCAAACTCACATGTTTTACCACGCTTCAGTCAGAATAAATGCCATGTTTATTTAAACACCAGAAAACAAGACTGTTCAGTATAGCAGTACAGTCTGTTCAAAATAATGCACTTACTGTAGTTTCAGAAGGCTTTCCATTCCGGTGGAACGAAAGCTCCAGCAAACAAGGAATAGAAAAAATATAAATAAAATAATACAAATTGTTTTTGACATGATCTAAAACATTAAGATGGGTGAGTTGCATACTACAGCAGTTACTACTTTTACTAGAAATTACTTACTCGCAGTACTACAGAAATGATGCACGTGAATGAAATACTAAGGACCCTTCTTCTATGTATAAGTCATATGTTTTTTTTTTTGCCTGTAAAAAAATGAATACTTTAATTCAGCAAGGATGCACTAATCAAAAGTGACATTACAATTTTTATATTGTTACAAAAGAGCTCAATTTCAAATATATGTTTTTATTTTGAACTTTTGAAGAATTCTATAAAAGAATTAAAAATTATATAGATATTCACAAAATATTAAGCAGCACAATTCAATTTCATTAATTATGTATAATAAATGTAATTAAAATTAAATATTTATATTAAAAAACTTAAATATAATAAAATAGAAAACAATTATTTAAAATAGAAATAATATTTGACAACATTACTGTTTTTGCTGTATTTTTTTTATCAAATAAAGGCAGAAGAGACATAGTCACAAACAATAACAATCCAAATACAATTGGAGACACATTTACTTCTCCTGGAACTACAAAACTGTCAACATTTGACTCAATTACAGAACGGCTAACATGCCCTTATATACTGTTACATGCAATTTTTTATTGTTAATCCATTTTACATTTACAGTTTTAGAATAATATTAAATTATTTAAATAAAATGAATTTTAAACAAATAAATTAACTATATTCAGGTTAAAAAAAAACTTGAATAAATGATGAAAGCATTTTAGCCGGTTAGAAATATTCAGAATGTGAGACTAATAAATCTACTAATGCATGTTGCCAATGCAGACCTTCAGCATGATCGGACGTTGTGAGATCATCTTCCCTTACCTCCATAGTGTGTGTGTGACTCATTACATCTGCAGGAAACGGCTCACATTCACATGGCTTTGCTTATTGGTTCCTAATGGCTTCTTGCAGATCACCCACCCACATCTTCTCAAGATCTCTCAGAGGTCTTAATGTGCTTCAGGGAATCAAAAGGGCCTGTCTGCGGCACAGGGACACTACAGCGCAAGATCAATACTGACTTCAGCATCCTTTAATTCTCAAGCTGGATATTGATCGCGTGGCAGGTGGGAAGCGGGGATTGTCCCACCTTGCAAGCCATTGGTGTCCAAAACGAGAGAGACAGAGGAAAACAAAGGCATATAGACAGATAATAACCTTCGATGTTCACCCAGTAACAAAGTGAAATGTCAATAAAACATATTTGTGAGATACGCAGTGACACTTAGAGTGTGTGCATGATTTTAGCCTGTATTTATGTAGGTTAGAATGAATTGAACATTAAAAAAAGACTCTTTTGGCATTGTCGTCCTATCTATGTTCACAACAGATTCACAACAACGGCTACTGTCTGGTTTGAGGAGATAAAAACTGCGATGATGCAAGAATATGCCATTTTGAGGAAATAAAGTCATTAATCCCTTGTCAAGCAACATACTGACGAAATACACACAAAGAGAAAGAGCCACAGTATAGACGTGACACCAAAAACAAGAGATAAATCTCTGAAGAAATGTGTCATCCTTCTACTATCTTTAAGATTAAGCAGATTAAGATGAAATCCTTGGTTGTGCGTCAGTCTCTTTCCCCTGGGACTCAATGTTAGCAAGTATGGGTAACTTCCTGTATGACATGAAGAGAAAAAAAAAGATATCTCCAAATGTATAAGCAACACTGAAGAACGGCACACAGACTTAAAGTGGCAGGTGGCATCAGTGCCTGAGCGAGATGTGACATCTCCTCAATCTGACAGATCCCACATGGGCTCAGATCTGACACCTGTATGTTCATGTATGTTCCTGTTGCTCGCTGACGCTGCTTGCAAACCCCCCTGGGATCTTAAACTTTGTTGTGACATTTTTGTACAGGTGAAGCAATACCCACAGAGATATTTGTGTGTGTGTGTGTGTGTGTGATGGACACAACCAAAGGAGCTGTCCTGGTTTGAGAGGATATAATGATAGATTGGGTTCCACATCATGCTCAGGGAGCAGAAGTCATGTGACCTTCCAGCAAACTTTATATTTGTGAGGATGGACCACAAAGACAGCTACATTAACTCTTTCCGTGCCACTGATGGAATTTTCTGGCTTTCCATATTTTCCCTGTTATACAGTAGGAGGCGCTATTAAACATCATGTCAAAGTCTGGATCGAACACAGGCGAAGAAGCAGCAGAAACAAGCAATCGTGAATGAAAGCAGATGGATATGTTAAATAACGCGGTCATCAAACATTAAACAGCATATGAATAAAAAAATGAAATGTTGAAACGAAGTGGTTTAGGACTGTGAAGCATTGAGAGTGTCTTGGAGAGAGCTGTTTCTCCTTCCTCTTTCTCAGACTCAGCACTCACGCCGGTTTCTGGATTGAGGACATGCAGCAGAACGAGTGCATCTAACAATGGAAAGCAACAAGCCTTACACTGTAAGCTCTGTTTGTTTGCTTGCTTCCATGGCTACAATACTCTGTGTTTCCCTCCAACTGGCAACCCAGTGTGTCAAAATCCTATTGGGTAAACTGGCAGTGGGCGGAGTCACACATACCAAAACAAAAACAGACATTCAGACACTGAACGCTCAGTTCAAAGCAGAATAACTGGCTGTAGCTTTGTTTTTCAGAAAAACAAGTATGTGAAATTAGCATTTTTCCTAAATATCTGCAGACATACAATGGTATGTTTATGCTTTAGTGCAGTCAAAGAAATTACATACAGCACCTTTGATAACTTTTGATCCGCAAAACTGATTTGAGGTTAAGATCCGTTGACCACTGTTGAAGGAGTTTAAAAAGTACAGTTTCAATGACGTTCCAAATAAAGAACATGCACTATGGCAGACCATGAGGTTTTGTATAAAAATTTGTACTATGCAATTCGTATAGATTTTTAGAAAAAAAGTGAGTATGAATGTCCACCCCTAGCCTTATACCTGAACCTATCCATTAGTGGGCCGTGTAAGTTCATATGGGATTGTATGAAATTATATATATATTTTTAAACATTTTGTCATGTTTGACCACTAGGTGGCTCTGACCCCAAGTACTTTGCATTTGCAAAAAACAGAATTTACACCAAAATTCATAATGGCCAACACCCAATTTGGCTACTGTAGGAACACTGCATCATTTGTCTGAATGCTCCTCAGAAATCTAAAGCAATCATGAAGAGAGTGACACGAGAGACATGAGACTGAAACTGAACTGAAATCAGTTCCTTGGTTCTAAATTAAAAAAAGCCAATCTTCCAATTGCAGTTACACAGCACTTACATGTGCAATGGAAATGCTGTAACCTGTTATTATGGATGCCCAAATAAATGTGTTGCTTAGGTGAGCTGTGTGTAACAAGCTTTAGACGGACCAACTCTGATTGTCTCCATTATGGCTTAAAGATAATTTGACTACTAATCAATCACAGAAATGAGCAGCAGCGTGGTGGGTCAGCGAAGAGATGTGCAGTTGCACCTATAATGAGAAGTGGATGGACTACAGGGAACCACTGTGCTCTTGATGGATGAACACAATTAGTTAACAACAAGTGAATCTGAAAGCAACGACACAATGCCATTGTTTTGCCTTTCCTCTTGTTTCACCTAATAAATCTCTGTTCCTGATAGGATGAAATGATGCACTTCAAGGAGTAGTTGTCGATAGTGGTTTACATTTCAATAGAGATGTTCAGTTTGAAGTACTACTGTACAGCCCAGAAGATAATTATCATTTTCTATCATGTGATCTCTTAAGAAGTTCAAACAACCTAAAGGTATTTTTTTTTAAATACCTAAAATTTCTTGAAAAGACTTGGTGGAATTAATTTGAGTCAGACAAAAGCAATTCAGGAAAATGTTAACTTGGATTGAGTTGTTGACTCAAAAACAGCTGAAATCGAATCAGTCCAATTTGCAAATGAATTGTTTAATGATCAGTCTGTTCAAGAAACTGAACATTATTTCCATTATTTCTTTGATTGAGTAATTTGTATATCCGTGCTGCTCGGGCCGAGAACTGTTCCAGAAGGTAAAGTCCAATTTGGTAAACTGATTCAACTAGTTCACTAAAAAGAATCAATTTAAAAGAATGATTCGTTCATGATGCAGACCTAATGCTGTAAATAAAGTTTAGTTTCTACATAAACTACAAATACCACAAAGGCATAATCAGAGAACCATTGTTTTCTTTATCTAGCAACTTGCTAACAATTTATAAATGTAAACCTTTAAAATTCAAGTTAGGTATGAGTGTATAACAAAACTCTCAAAAATAAAACACACCATTTGAGATTTCCCAAGGCAACTCGTGTTGAGCAAGCGCTCCTGATTGGCCTACAAATCGAGGTCATGACTGAACAGCTCTGTTTTCTATTCACAGGCCTGTTTTGAATTTACAGCATAGAGTTAGCATGTGCAAATTACTCTCACACTTCAGCTTTAGGTCTAGGTAAAGTGCCAACATAATGAAATTTCAAACACGGCTTACTTATGTTTACCTCTGCATGTATCTGGCGAAGCAATTACACTCTTCACCTCTGTGTAAACCCAAGACATTTACAGATCTTACTGGACCTTTTATAATTCTTCTGATTAAGCAACAAATATGCAAATTCAGCTTGAAGTTTTTAATGACTTGAAGACGGCAGGATGCTTGAGAACCCCTTCAGACCACATAAGCAGTGGATAATGGCCAAGAGAACATGGTGAAAGATTATTTAAAAAAAAAAAAAAAAAACTTGCATTTTATACTATTGTGGCCACAGGAAAATGATACACAGGACCAACAAATATGAGTGAGGTTCGTATTTTTATTCCTTATAATTGGTTAGGAGTTTCTATTTAGTTTCATTTAAGTATTTGGGACAGAAAACCCAGAACAAATCAAAATGCAATGTCAAAAATATCCTTGGATTACACATCAAATTGTTCACCCCAAACTCCCTCTGAATATAAATCAACATTCGAGGCAATCTTCCAGTCGACAGCAATTATACACTTTTATAAAAGCGTTATACAAAGATATCCGTACCTGCATGCTATTTAAATTACACACGAACAGCAATCGTGGACACGCACAGCATAACTCTGTGACTTCCTCATTGCGCGCATGCTCATTTCTTAAAGGAACCTCTCACTACATTCTCTGCAAATATATACTACGCGAATTTAAGTATTTAAATCACCTCAACCATCACCTGGTTACACTATGAAACATTGTTACAAAAAATTATTTCATAATTATTCTGCTCTGGAAAAGCCAACATACTTCAGACTCTTGACTGTCTTTGTGTGCTATATTTTGTCTAACATTCTAGCATCATGTAATAATAAATAAATAATGCTAGCAATATGTTAAAATATGCCAGCAATGTGCCAAAATGCTAGCAACAAGCTAAAACACTAGAAATATATGATAGTAATGTCAAAACATGTTAACATTGTAAAGCATGTATTAAAACATAAAAAAATATTATAAAATGTTAAAACATGCTACATACATGATAGCAACATGTTAAAATCTGATAGAAAAATGCTAGCAACATATTGAATCATGCCAAAATCATACTACAAATCATGATATTAACATATTAAAATATGCCACAAATGTGCTAGTAAATATGTTCAAAATATGCTCGAAAATGTCAGCAATGTGTTAAAGCATGGTAGCAAGATGATAAAACATGATGAATGAAACATGTAGAAATAATACAGTAAAAAACATGAAATGGTCAAATTTGTCTGTTAAATACATGCAAGCAACATGTTCAAACATTCTAGAAAAATGTGCTAACACGTGCTAGCAATGCTAAAACATGCCATAAACGTACTAAAATGTTAGAAACACGCTGTGTTAAAACATTAGAAACTAACCAGAATATGTTAGAAACTTGCTAGCAACATGTTTGCAATGTGTTCCTTGCTGGAACATGGGTAAAATAAAACAAAATAAAATGGCCAGTGGTGTTGAAAATATTCGTTGACAACGAATATCTACAGATACTTTAAAATCTTTAGATTTACAGTAGATTACTGACAAATTGTAGTCTGTTACTGATTATATGATGAAAACTGTAGATAGCAACGTATAGGTAACTCATTTTAGGTAATGTAATCTGACTACTTTTTAGATTACTTTTAGATTACTATTTTATCAGACTTGTTTTAAATGCACCAAATTGGCATAAAAGAGCAAAGAAAATATTTAACATTTTTATACCAATATCATAAAATGCATTAAACAATACATTATATGAACAGACATTAGTACACATGAAAGTAGCAATGACATTATTTACCCAAAGCCTTCCGGGGTTTCAAATATTTTTGTCCAAACTTCCAGAATCAGCAGTTAGTGAAGGTCACAGAGTGTTTAGTAACTTGAATAATTATTTGTTTCATTCATGGTCTAGTTGCTTGGCACAAAATACTTAATTTTGGAATCTGATTATGTAACCCAGATTACATGTAATCAGTTGCTACCTTTTTAATTGCAAAAATGCAGATTAGGGGTTAGTTTGTGTGTTCAAGGTTAAAGTATTTAGCCATATTTGAACACAATAAAATATTTACATGCATAATATTTAAAACCTTGGTAGAAAACAGATGCATGATAACTATTTCTGAATCTGGAGACTGCTTTTTTAAAATCATACCTGAGTACGGTAGATCCCTCCCTTTGCTCTCAGTCGAAACATCAGCACTCTAAGAGCTCGCTAAACAGATGGTGCTTTCTTTAACTGAATTTCACAACCAAAGACACATATTTAAACATAGCAGGAGTCCAGAGACATTCGGGCAGAACAGCGTCCCTCTCCAAAGACACAGGAAAACGAACAAAAAACAGGGCAAAGACAAACGAACGGTTTCAATAAGTCAGTTCACATTAGGTTTGGAGTGCAGCACGAGTACACAACAAAAATATTATATTTAATTAATTAAGCAATAATATTCTGATTTAGTTTATATATATATATATATATATATATATATATATATATATATATATATATATATGTGTGTGTGTGTGTGTGTGTGTGTGTGTTCATTTTTACGTCTATTTTAGTTTGTTATATTAAATAATTTTTAAATGTGCATTTGTCATTTGCATTATTTATCTTCATTTGAATACTGAAAACAATTAAACAATTTTTTTTTAAATAATGAAAAGAGAAAAACTAAACTAAATATTAAGCCACTGTTAGTCAAGTGCTCATGTATAAATGTATAATTTAGTGTTGCTCTCTCTCTTTCTCTCTCTATTGCTTTAGAGAATGTGATCTTTGAATGTTAAATGGGCAATGGTTAATGAGATGGAGGAAGTGCATTTCTGCGAAACCTTCCCAACCTCTAAATTATTAATAGTTCGTTAATTGTAACAACTGCTCAGGCAAATCAAAGAGTGATCTGCACTCTGATGTAATAAGTACAATTTTAAATGAATAAAAACATAAAAATAAATTATAAACAAAAGTGGTTTTACATCTTAAACTGTGATTGTTTGACTTCAGATGACTTCAGATGACTTCATATGGACCACTTTTATGATATTTTAATGGATCTTTTTTGATTTTAAGAGATTGGCAGTATGAATCAGCATCCACTTTAGATGTCAACAGAAGTTCAGACTTTCTGCTTATGATTTCACTTTGTTATTGATGGAAGAATGAAAACAATATTGGGTTGGAATGATGCAAGAGTGATTAAAACTTTCATTTTTGGCTAACATTTTAAACTCCTGGCCGGGAATAATGATTATACCAGCATAATGCACTTACAAACTCACAAACTGAACATGACAACAGTAGAGAGAGGGTCCTCAGGAGTTTACTGCCTCTCCATCACTGCTTTACGGCTCCCAAATGGTGTTAAATATTTTATACGATGTGTTCTATGTTGGAAATGAGTGGCATTATTTATGAAAAGACCTGCAAGAGCTTCGTCACGAGGCCATGTAATATACGGGGCACTGCTCCAGTCTCGCCCCTTTCCACTGAGAGAGCAACACTCAG
This sequence comes from Carassius carassius, assembly GCF_963082965.1. NCBI lineage: Eukaryota > Metazoa > Chordata > Actinopteri > Cypriniformes > Cyprinidae > Carassius > Carassius carassius. Next base: position 1,761,642 of record NC_081787.1, on the reverse strand, counting down.
AGAAGAATAAATAATGGGAAAGGTATTATTGGAGCGGCCAGCACTTTAAATTTGCTTTCTGTGGCTGAGATGGACATCATAATATTTGCATACAAAGATTTAAAGGTATAGTTCACCATTGATTGTGACATATCAATCATGTATGAAGTTCTTTCTACAATGGAACACACACACACACACACACACACACACACACACACAAACACACAAACACACACACACACACACACACAATGTATAAGTTTTTAAAAAGGATGCATTAAAATATTAATAAGAGTAGTCCATGTGACTATAAATTATATTTTACAGACATTGCGATTTCTCTTGAACGTGCCAAGCAGAGCTAAGAATTTTAGTGAATAAAAACGTACTAATTCAGTCTATTATTCACAAAGCTCTCTTAAAGCTTCATTAGACTTGAAATATTGCACTGAAGTCGCACTGCCCACTCTTAAGACTTGCCATTTTCAGATCCAGTATGATGAGACTCGAGACTAGAGGTTCAGTTCTGTCAGAGTTTATCAAATATAAATGAGATTTTAATCTCTGTAATCTTCAGGGACTGGGCTTATTAAATCCTTCAGTAAACAGGTTATTTAAAAAAAAAATCCTTTAGCTGTATACTTCTTTGTATTGTATACAATCTATATTTTCTGTATGATATATCTTCTCTAGGTTTCCCTCCTCACTTCTTTGCCATATCACACTGATTTTATTTTATTTTTTCAGGAGAATTAATTTCAACAAGGTCAAGAAAGGGACAAACTAAAAGATCATAACATGGAAGTCCTAGAAAACACATAAAAGCAGCAGTGCCGCTCTACACGGCTATTAATCATGTGGATGAACGGTTGTTTATTGCAGAACCTCCACCGCTGACTCTGATGGAGGGGATCATTGGTTCATAGCTGAAATCTGTCTTAGCATCCACACTTTTGATCATGTTTTACTTACATTTCAACATATTAGATCTTATTTCAAGCGACGACTGACATTTGTAACAACATGATCGTGTGATATTGCTTGTTTAAAACAGTTCGATAAACAAAAGGTTTGAGAAAATAAAAAATTCGCTCCAACAGCAAAAACAGTCCAAACAAGCCTCAGTCGCATCTCCGAGCAACACACACAATGTGTTTAATTTTCTTTTTTGTAAACACTCACTTAAGTGAATTATTCAATGACTCACACATGAAAGGTCTGAAATTAAATTTTTTTGATCAATCGCTGTTTTTTTTTTAATAATTAGTTGAAAGAAAGATTCAGTGAATCTCTTTACAGTCACCTGTCACAACAGGAATATCAGGAAGAGACGATTTGTGTTCATGCAACCTCATATTGCTTTGAACAGCAAAATATTCAAAACCTGCCAAAATATTTTGATTATGTGCATCTTAAACATGGCATCAAACATGTGAGAAATTAAGTTCTAAATCAGTTGAACTAACACCTGTTTCACACCGCTAGCTTTGCGTCACTGTAACTACGTAATCTGTGTTATGTTAACAAACTTTCAAGACTATATAAAATACCTTCTGGTCAGGTGAAAATGCAACAAAAGCATGTTTAACGACACTGTTTACAAACCAATTGCAAATGTTTTCATGAAAATATATTAATTAAATAAATGTAATTTATATGTAATTAATGAGAATGAACTCAGATTACAAAACAGACCCGAGATCAGCTAAAACCCATTAGACACACATACCTGGCTTCCATTGGAATTTTGAAAGGTTTAGTGTTTTTTTTTTATTATTATTATTTTTCTTTGTGAATGTGACGTGCTTTAATCACAGAATATATGTAATTTAATATATGTAATATGTAAATTAATATTATAATATTTGAATGCAAACCTTTAGCGAACAAACCGAATTCATTCATTCAAACATAGAAAAGTAATACAAGCGTGTATGAAAAGTCCTGAAGCTGTTGTCTGTATCAATACTGTCAGCCAATCACATTCGAGGACTAAAACTAGCTGTTGATAAGATCAGGATTGAAAAAAATAATAATAATAAAAAAAAAAATATATATATATATATATTTACATGAATTTCAAATGTGTAAAATTATACAGTCAGTAACAATTTAACTCAATTAAAATAATTAAAATAATCAATAAAAAACATAAGCATATTTTTGCACACACACACACACACATACACACATATATATATATATATAGTTTGTTATTTGTGATAGTTTAGATTTTTCATAAACACTTCAGTGATTCATAATTGTTTGTTTACATTGTGCTGAAAATCATTTGGCAGGTTCCATTGTAACAACTAACACCTTTTTTTTCCCAATGCAAATGACGGTAAACACAAACAACAACACAGTGTTGTAAAAACAAGCCACAGTCTCTTCTGTAAATCAAACCGCAACACAATCAAGGGAAGACAAACATAGCATTAATGCCAGTCATACTCATAAGCCACGTGAAACCACTGTGATCCAGTCACAGTCCTACTGTTCATAAGAAGCGTTGTGGTTTTGTTTGTATACTACTTCATGCATACTCAAATGTGTGTACACACCGCAGAGAGGCACTCTTCAAGCATCACTCATTCTTGCACACTTGAGAGGGATAGCGCGTAAGACATGCTGTCTTCTGAAACACCAGGCTTCACTCATCTCCACAGCTGCTTACCTGCTCTGCATTGTCCCTGCTGAAAGAAAAAAAGCAGGACACTCACTCTGGGAAAGCTCTGAGGCCTGCAGCGATCATAAGCCGCTTAAACAGGTTTTTCTCCCACCGGACATCATCATATGATCAGTGATTTTTCAGGGCATTTCTGATAATGTCGCCGGTCTTTGATGTCTCTAAGAGACAGGCTGCCCGTGGAAAAGACTCACTGCTGCATCTCTGTGGTGTTCAGGCAGACGACAAGAGCTGTTTGTTCCCCTCGGCAGTGTCACTGCGAATGAAAGACAATAAAGAAGCAGTCAAGACTGATGTATATGTGGCATACGTGTGAGGGGAGCTAACAGGCCATAAGCTCTTGACACACAGAGCCATTAGACGCAAATGCACAGTGACATGACTCGCTCGCTGCAGGCGGCCACGCTGGAAATAAAGGTCATTTTCAGGTGCAGAAGCCTGTGGTAGGCAGCATATGCCTCTTGTTCTGATGGAGACGGGGGCAACTGCAGTCGGGCGGACAATCGCTCATGTTCCTCATGCCGTGTTGTTGGGTAAAAACAAGCTCTGTGGGGAAAACAAAAGATATTAGCCATGCTCGTTCTCTCTCGCTTTCTCAAATCCCCCTCTGTCTTTCAAAAAGGCAGGTCTTTGTAATGAAAATGGTGGATGACCACTTATCATCTACACAAGACAGGAACTGAAGGTAAACCACACACAATGTAATATACAGTGGCCTTCAGAATTATAGGCAAAGATGAGACAAAAAGGCAAGAAAACTGTCAGCTTGATGTTAAGCTGTAAATATAAGAGTAATCTTATATCTCAGACCCCCTGAAATGGTTTGACAAGTGTGGATTTCTTTCCAGTGTTGATGTATTTCCTATTGAAACAATGTGGGATGGATTAAAGTAGTAGTAGTATAATTTTATTTAATGCCATGTGCATCTGGGGTATTTTCCATGGCAAAAACTCAATTACAAAAATGTCAAATAAATACAATAAAAGCAAACAAACAAACTTAAGCTAAAATTAACACATGTTAAAAATTCTAAAGCTTTTTAATGTAAGATCTTACTAATTAACAGCTTAAGTAAACTAACTTCATAAAAGAGCTTTCTACTTGAATTAAAACCAGGACAGTCCAAAATAATATGTTTAATAGAAAGTGAAGTCTTGCAGAGCATGCAAAGAGTTGGGTCTTCACCTTTAAACAAAAATTACTGTTGCCGTGTCTAAATAGGCAGAACTTACTTTGCGACTGTTAAAAAGTTTATTCTATCTACATCCATCATGTTGGCTTCATCATGTGACCTACGGCACCAATAGAGTGAAACAGTCAATTTTCAGGAGTAAAAACCTTTATTTTCTCCACAGGGAAAAAAGACTCTTAAACACATTAAAATGCAAAAATTCATGCTATGGATTACAATTAGTAAGTAATCTTACCAGCACTGATTATATATTGTTACGATACCCTTTCCCAGTCTAGGGTTGGGATTGGGAGTAACAGGTTAACTTAAACTTATAAAGGAATAAATAAATAAAAAACGTGGAGGAATCACCTCAGTCCTCTGCTCCAGAAAATGCAACCACCACTTAGTTTGACCATTTAATTTATTTAGAAAGGGAAGCAGTAAATGTCTTCAGGAGAGGGCCTGGCCAAAACAACAAACAAAACAGCAGCTGACTAGCAGGAGGAGTACTAAATAATCTATCCAAGTAAAAGAAAAGAAATCAACAACAAAAGCGTTCCTCAACTCCCTCACTAACCAAAAACAGGGATAAACATGAGTACAAAATAAAATGGCACCCTGTCCCAACAGCTTCCCAAAACTAACCATTAATCAAAATAAAGTGAGTTACAATACCTCTTAATACCTTAACAAAAATAAAAGTGATACACTCTGTGGCTTCAACACACCACTTGTGCACAGCAATACAATTCACTTTCAGTTCTGATCACCTAACAACTATTTTAACCTTGCACCATCACCAAGAAACACAATGCAGGTCTGGAGCAGTGGAGAAGTGAGCCTCTCCCAAGCAGTGTTCCCTCTGCTATTTTGTAGCAGCACCGTCTGCAGCACACACTCGGATGAGTACCACCTGTGGGCAATTTGAACTGCCTATCAATCAGAGAGAGGTACTAGAGAGTGAGAGAAAACACACACATAACCACACCCCAAAGGGTGGGGAAAACATACATCCGAGGGATGTAACAATATATATATATATATATATATATATATATATATATATATATATATATATATAGTGATATATATAGTGCATATATATAGTGTTCCTGTAGCTCAAGTGGTAGAGCATTGTGTTAACAAGCACAAGGTTGTGGGTTCAATTCCCAGGGATCACATGATGGGTAAAAATTTTAGCCAGAATACAATTTAAGCTGCTTTGGATAAAAGCATCTAATATGTTTGTGTGTGTGTGGTTCACCTCATAAATGTTTTGATTGGTTCATGGCTTATAGGGCTGGGTAAAAAAGAATTGATTTTTCGATTAATCGTTTTTTAAAAAGTGGTCGATTCAAAATCGATTCTCAAAGGCCATGAATCGATTTCTTTCCATATTTATTTCCGCAGACATTGAACGTAAGATTAGCGTTAATCTAATTACAACCCGAACCCGAAGTTGGGACGTTTTTTAAATTTTAATAAAATGAAAACTAAAGGAATTTCAAATCACATGAGCCAATATTTTATTCACAATAGAACATAGATGACGTAGCAAATGTTTAAACTGAGAAATTTTACACTTTTATCCACTTAATTAGCTCATTTAAAATTTAATGCCTGCTACAGGTCTCAAAAAAGTTGGCACGGGGGCAACAAATGGCTAAAAAAGCAAGCAGTTTTGAAAAGATTCAGCTGGGAGAACATCTAGTGATTAATTAAGTTAATTGATATCAGGTCTGTAACATGATTAGCTATAAAAGCTTTGTCTTAGAGAAGCAGAGTCTCTCAGAAGTAAAGATGGGCAGAGGCTCTCCAATCTGTGAAAGACTGCGTAAAAAAATTGTGGAAAACTTTAAAAACAATGTTCCTCAACGTCAAATTGCAAAGGCTTTGCAAATCTCATCATCTACAGTGCATAACATCATCAAAAGATTCAGAGAAACTGGAGAAATCTCTGTGCGTAAGGGACAAGGCCGGAGACCTTTATTGGATGCCCGTGGTCTTCGGGCTCTCAGACGACACTGCATCACTCATCGGCATGATTGTGTCAATGACATTACTAAATGGGCCCAGGAATACTTTCAGAAACCACTGTCGGTAAACACAATCCGCCGTGCCATCAGCAGATGCCAACTAAAGCTCTATCATGCAAAAAGGAAGCCATATGTGAACATGTTCCAGAAGCGCCGTCGTGTCCTGTGGGCCAAGGCTCATTTAAAATGGACTATTTCAAAGTGGAATAGTGTTATGGTATATAAATATATATAGTATAGTTATGGTCAGACGAGTCCAAATTTGACATTCTTGTTGGAAATCACGGACGCCGTGTCCTCCGGGCTAAAGAGGAGGGAGACCTTCCAGCATGTTATCAGCGTTCAGTTCAAAAGCCAGCATCTCTGATGGTATGGGGGTGCATAAGTGCATACGGTATGGGCAGCTTGCATGTTTTGGAAGGCTCTGTGAATGCTGAAAGGTGCAACATATGCTTCCCTCCAAACAACGTCTATTTCAGGGAAGCCTTGTTTATTTCAGCAGGACAATGCAAAACCACATACTGCACTTATAACAACAGCATGGCTTCGTCGTAGAAGAGTCCGGGTGCTAACCTGGCCTGCCTGCAGTCCAGATCTTTCACCTATAGAGAACATTTGGCGCATCATTAAACGAAAAATACGTCAAAGACGACCACGAACTCTTCAGCAGCTGGAAATCTATATAAGGCAAGAATGGGACCAAATTCCAACAGCAAAACTCCAGCAACTCATAGCCTCAATGCCCAGACGTCTTCAAACTGTTTTGAAAAGAAAAGGAGATGCTACACCATGGTAAACATGCCCCGTCCCAACTATTTTGAGACCTGTAGCAGAAATCAAAATTGAAATGAGCTCATTTTGTGCATAAAATTGTAAACTTTCTCAGTTTAAACATTTGCTACGTTATCTATGTTCTGTTGTGAATAAAAGATTGGCTCATGTGATTTGAAAGTCTTTTAGTTTTCATTTTATTAAAATTTTAAAACCGTCCCAACTTTTCCGGAATTCGGGTTGTACAAATCTTCTCCACTAGATGTCACCCTCTTATGTGCCTTTTGCGATGTTACCAACGAACCCGTCATCCATTCATTCAGTGTTAAAAGCAGTGGTTCTCAACCCGCGGCCCGTCACGAATTCAAACGCTGCCCACCATATGCTATTTTTTACATTAACTGAAAAAAATGTAGGCTACTAAAGAAATATAAGCTTTTTTATGTGAAATTTATTTGTTTTTCATAAATTATTTTCAGACATGAGAAGACTTACATAACATAACGAACACATACAATCGCGCACTTCAAGAATTCAATTCAAATAGTCCTCAACCGCCATTAGTTCGGTAAAAGGGAGAAAAAAATAAATGTGGAGAATGCCAGCGACTGAACACAAAAAAAGATTAGTCACAGTATCAGTAGTGAAGGAGGATTTTCGGTTTGCCAAGCAACTCACTTGAAGAAGTTCAAGCAAATGGAAACACCATATACTATGCAGCAATCATCCTTAATTGAAGAAACGTGGCAAAACATCTCTGGAGAGAACCTCATATTATTAAATTCGAAAGTGCTTTCCATATTTGGATCAACATAGGCTACATTTGTGAACGCACATTTTCTGCAATGTCGCGCGTCAAGTCATGCTCCCGTGCGCGTCTTATAGACTGCATATTAAAGCCTCTTATACTTTCTGTATAAAAATCATCGTCATCGGAGAGTGTGTGCCGAGGCTCTGAGCAGACGACAGCGCGGACAGGTGCGCCGTGCGCATGGTCAGTAGTCTTCAAAAGCACAATTTCACATGTTCAGGCAGTGCGAAGAAGCCCATTGCCAATCGAACCTGTGCAATCCGTCAATAAAGAATAGAAAGACAGCGATGTGCAATAATTCTGGGCAATTGTTTGTTCACATGTTTGTTGCAGAGCGGACCATCAGCGTAGGCTTTCGTAAGTATAAATGGAAGAAGTCCGCGTCCGCTGGCCGTGTACGTGTCTGGATTGCTCATGCGGAAAGTATAACACAGGCTTTACAATCACAAATTCATTGTGCTGTTACTACATTGAGCCGAATTTCACAAAATTGTTTAGCTCTCGACAGAATCAGGTGTTTTATTCATGGGGAGTAGAATTATTTATTTATTTCAATGAATCTAATCAATTAGATATCATAATATTTAGGCTATAATATTATAAATGGTTTGTATTGGTGACGTAATGTGTAAATTACATGCGTGTGGCCCGCAAGACTTGTACTTGGACCATAATGCGGCCCGGTGGAAAAAAAGGTTGAGAACCACTGGTTTAAAGGATTTCAGGTAGAGCTGTAATCGGGCCTTAAAAGTTAGGCCCGACAGGACCCGAGCCAGACAAGTAAATTTTGATTGACAGCTTTTTAAAAGCCCGAACCCGTTTACGGCCCCACATTATTCAAATGTGCGCACACATACAGCTTTTTTTCCTTTTGTCAAGTATGACTCATTTATACATGTTTTAACATAATTTATTCATAACTAACGTAGACTAGACCACTTGGAAGTTGGAATAAAGAAATAAAATAAGTCCTCTGTAACATCGTATCATCTTAACATCTCTAAATAGACATAGGCTCCTTTAGCCTATAAATAGACCAACGCATCAATAAAAACTAGTCTTTTTTAACAAATTAAATTAAGATAGTTTTTTTATTAAGATGGGTATTTGGCAATAACAAAATTAAGATATAGACTCCGCCGGATTTGCTTCGCCACTAGCAGCTGACATTTAATAAAATAACAATGCCAACATTAGCGTATATATCCAGCCACATTATGCATTTAAGACTCAATGAATATTGATTTATCATTTGAAAAACCTTTACTCACAGAGATTAGGCTAAGCCTACATGTTTTTGTGGAGGAAAATGATTGAATCCACTGTAGATGGCTTCAGCGCATTCCTGCGCTCACTGATGGTGCGTCATTATTCACTCATTATTCTCATTATAAACACGGTCAAAACTTTTCTTTGCTTTAGATGCTGGTGCAACCAAAACGTAATCGCCAGAGGCAAGCCTCCGTTACACCTACTCAGCATACATTTTCGCATCTTTCTCGCGCTAATCGAAAGACATCACATGACCGCTCGATTACCTCGCATGCCCGAGCCCGACCCGAGCCCGCGTAAAAGATTATATAAATTAAGACCGAACCCGTCGGGTCGCATCGGGTTCGGGCAAAGATCTTCAGCTCTAGTTTCAGGTGCTTTGTCGACGTTGATGCCACCTTCAGATAAAAAGTCAGAGGTATGGAAGCGTTTTAGATTTCGTAAGCAAGACGACGACAATAGTGTTGTGGACAAGAACCAAACATTTTTCATCTTGCATCAAACTTGTATTTATTTAACATAAATGTATGCATTTGAAAATTAGAGATGGGATCTGTTTAATGTACCCAAGTGTACCTAAAATAAAAGGGTTTAATATACAGGTTTGTGGCTCTTAATTTATTTTTATTAATTACCCAATTGTAAACTCATGTTCACTGTTCTTTTTTAAATATATACTATTTGTATTAAATCTATATTCATTGACTTGAATCAAGAATCGAGTATAGAAAATCGGATCGAGAATCAAAATCGAATCGATTTGAGAGCTTGTGAATCAAAATCGAATCAATCTGGAACATCTGAATCGATACCCAGCCCTAATGGCTTATAACATTTTAATGAAGACTTTTTAAAAATCCTTATGGAAAAAATGAATGGAAAAAATACAGGAATCAACAGCAAAGAAAAACTGGATGGGCACTAATGCACTCTTTCCAACTAATTTCCTGTGGCCTCATGGGATAGTGTCCATCGGATGCGTATACTTCATCATGACAAAAGACATAGTGCTCTTTCATAAATGCTATGAATTCATTTAGCGTCACCTCACTTCATGTATAGTGCTAATCAACCACCATATAGTAAGGAAGTCTGCTTATTCAGATGCAGGACATAATTAACTACTTGCTAGCTTGTTGCAGATGGAATTAATTTTAGTCTTGCAAGTTAGTCCATTTTGTTTGGTTTAGACTAAAGTCATGACTTTAAGTCAGAATAAAAACTTAATTTGACCTAACTTGAAACCAAAAAGTTGAATCCCTTGGCTATCTGCTTATTGGTCAGACTAGTTCTTAAGATAGTCTTAACAGAGTCTCTGCTTTATTCCCCCTGTGACATAGTCCTAATTACTGACACCCGTAATAGTCTTATTTTAAAAATCATGAGCTGACATGCAGAGTAAAACCATTAGTGTTCCCTTCAGCATGGAGAAGATGAGAGATAACGCAAATGATTAAAGACATAGGTTTGCTGGTCTTATGTTTGGGTTCAATCACAGCCAAATGGAGTTTGTGTTGAAGACATTTCCTTACTTATCTAAAATATTGAGGATTCCTTGGAAATGCCTTCATTATCAAGCTGTCAACATTTAAAAACCACTTCACACCTGAAAGTAATGTTTAAAAGACTTCAAAGATTTTCAAAATTATTTTGTGCCACAAAGTCACTTGGACTGCCATTAGATACTTTCAAACCAAGAGTGAGTTGCCAAACTAAAGTCTCTATTATCGTAAATATGTACAACTTGCATTCACTAAACATCTCTAGAACATTGATAACAACTTGATTCTGTCAAGAGATGAGAGAAAATAGACAGAAAACTCTATATTTGATGACACATAAAGATAAATGCCATCATGGACTGCACCTGGAGATTTTAGGCCACACACCATCTTTGTCTGGATTTATTGCACTGATCGAAAACAGATCTCCAAATCCACACAAAGAAATTGTCCACTGACCCTGTGGATGAAGCTTTTGATTTGGCCATCCAGGTCCCCTGACCTAAACCCACCGAAAACCTGTGGGTCGACAACCTGAAAAAGCCCAAAGGATCAGCAAAGAGAAATGGTCTGTAAGTGTGCCGTCTCATATAATATCATCCAGCTTTACAGGAAGAGATGAATGGTTTCATATCAGCATGAAGGACACACTAAAAATCTGTAAAGGACTCAAGTATTTTTATTTTGTTATTGCACTAAAGAGTATGAACATTTCTTAGGTGTCATTGTACTTAAATTAATTATATTGATAAAAAAAATACCCACACTTTTTAGTATTTCTTACAATTCAGTTGTCAAAGTAAATATTTATTTATAACTATGTTAAGGAGGAGAGAAGGTAAATTGTATTCAATTAAATTGCTCAAATGCTCAAATTGAATATATATATAGTAGCTTATTACAATTTGATTAGAATATTACCAGCTAAATTTTAATAAGAGTAACTACCTTTAATTTATACTACATTACAATTTTGCTTAAATTAATTATTGGACCTATACACATATCTATATACTATTCAAATACTTTGTTCCTCGATCTTTTTTCATTTATGTGTCTTTAGGCTTTTCCTTTGTACTTTTCCTTTGTATAAGTTATTCTGTTATTGTATCACAATCTTACATTCACATTCTTGCCAGTCACTAACTTACTCTAGAGATTCTGTCAAAGTGTAATTATTATGTGAATCCTATTATCTCATCTGGTAGCTAAAAATATACATTTATTTAGACGAAAACTAAAATAGCTACTATCGTGCTAACGGCATTGCAGAGTCAATAGTTAGAGTTTTTGTAAGATTGTGTAAATATCGAAAAACAATCAAATAACTCAAATAATTAAGACCTTTAATTGAGTGAGGCTAGCTCCACAGCGGACATCTACTGCAAGAGGTGGTGCGATTTGGGACAGGACCACTGTCTTCATGTCTTTCCTTCTGGATCATTGAATCATTGACTCAAATGATTTGTTCAAAAACAGCAAAACAAAGAACACCACTGTGTTACTCTGAGACGATGTTCTGCTTTGTTGTTGAAACATAAAAACATAAAATAATGTGTCTAAAATGAAGCACACTCAATATTAAAGCACCACTATGTAAATTTTGGCGGTCTCAAGGACGAAAGGATCAACAACAAGGATGTTGATCCAGGAACATGTTGTACTTGGTGAAATCACTCTCGTCGCTTCCTCACACGGTAAATGCTTTTGGACTTTCAAGACGTGTTTTTGTTTTAATGTGACATACTGCATAAAGTCAGCTTGCATATCATTAAAACAACGATTACACTATTATCACAGACAATAAATCTCCCACATCCCTATTTTGAGTATTAATAAGTGAAATAATCAGTTCAGTCGGTCTGTGAAAGATGCACAGAATGCACAGAATCATCCTGGATAACTGTTCATGAAGACTGTCACACCATTAATGTTTTTTTCATGTCAATTATTGTAATCCATTTCAGATAAACACACATTAAGGTGAAACAAACTGTTCTCTCATCTCAGTCAGACTGCCTAATTTGGTAGTTTTTGTCCAGAAAATGTGCACGCTGTTAATCAGCCAGTCTGTGATTGCAGATGTGCAGATGCTGTATAAACAGGTTTCTCTGGCCCAGGCTTTGACAGATTCACTGTTCACAACACAAGGGCACAAGGACACTGACTCTCTCAGGTAATCACGGTCTCCTCTGACCCTCCTCTTGCTGTGTGGCATATTTTACATGCCAGAATACCTCAGTCTCCTTAGAGGTCAACTGTCCAATTACAGTCAGAGTTTCAACTTAACCCTACTGAATGCCTTCATCCTTCATTCACACACAGCAAATGTATTGAGCTTCCCTTAATTAAAGCTCTAAGTTAGTGCAGTTATAAAAATAGCACTGTTTTTTTTTGAAGGCAGATTATCTCCCTTTATCTGGTCTTATTGAATTTATGCCATCTCAGTCAGTGTTTCTATAATTAAATCCATAACCATGACTATCCAATTTAAAGGATGAATGCCAGGTGGTTTTAAAAACCAGTTCAAGCCTGAATGGTTACTTGTATTATAATGCCATAAATAAATAAATAAATAAATATAAATATACATATATATATATATAAATATACATTTTTCACTCTGAAATTGCTAGTAAATTACACAATTAATTACAAAGAAATGGCAAGTAAAACATTAAATGTTAAAGTGAAAATACTAATATATATATATTTTTTTCTAGTAAAACTTACTGCAATGATCTTTGAATCTTTGAAAAAAACTAAAAAAACAAACAAACAAACAACAATTCTACACCCTGCTTGAACCCAACAGCAAAGGACTGTATTAATTTCAGAGGTTGTCCGGTAATGCTGCACAGTATTCTAAATAATTTAAATAACTACATTTCTGCATTACTAGTTAATTCTAGAGTTATCTTTACTGCATACTGTTGAGTGCTGGCTCAACACAAGCACTGCTCTTCATTATTATTCATGATCAATATACAAAAACATCTAAAGCACTGAAACCAGTGAGCTTCAGGCACCAGAGCACTACAGTTACTTCTCATCACAAGATAAATTCATGCATATCAAACCCAGAACATGCAGCACTGCTATCATTCATGAAGTCCAGCAAGCTCAGTCATGATCCTGACTCTCTTAGAATGATCCCTTCATGCTGGTTACTGGCAAGAAAACTAACTGGAAGGGAAGTAAGAGGTGAAAAAGAAAAAGGACACTTCGGCATGCAGAGGAAAAAGAGTGAGAGAGGCAGACACCAGCAAGTTCATTTAATTTCACTGAACAATGTATTGACTCTGAATCACAATGGGGAAGCCGGCAGACCGCTGAGAATGCAATCGTCCACTATAGAAAGACAATGCTGTTTACACAGAGATGATATGCATCCGGAGCTAATGACAGAGAAACTAGCTCAAATAAGTCACATAGATAAAGATATCTCAATTAATTGTTTAGTAAACATTTTTTTTTTATCTGGTGGAATATGATTCTTTGTGCTAAGCCTTGAAAAACTGAAGCTTTTACTAGACTAGGATCCTGCCAGCCAGGTTTTCTTAGAACTATAAACTATTTGTTCTGTTTTTTTCGACATTCTATCTCGGCTGATTGATTCTGACAGTGTAAACGTACTGCTGCTATTGAACCTCAACAAAAATGAATTTTGCAGCGCAGTATGTTATCTTCAATGTATTCATTCAGTTTGAAGCACATTGGCTCATGACCTCCTTATGGCAAACTCTGATATGCTCTAAACTGGCAGCTCGCCCATCTCTCCCACCACATTTTAAGAATAAAGAATTCTGACAGATTTGTGTTGGTTGGGATGAGAGAGACCCTCTGCTAAGTTATTTCATGTGCCTGATGCCGGCAGGTGCAAAACATCCCCATGTCCCATCGATGAATAGAACCACAGTGAAAAAAGGGACTTTTTTTTGTGCAAAACTCAAACATATTGCAGTTCTTGCCAGTAATACAACAACTTGTATTCCTTTTCACACAAATTAAGTTTCAACAACACATGTTTTGACCGGTTCTAAAAAAATCTCAAAAAAAATCCTGGGTTCTTTTTGGGGGGTTATTTTTTCAGTGTTTGGGTAGTTTTTGTGTTATCCAGCTCCTGGGTCGACTTTGCATCCTCTTCAGGAGACAGCACTTCTAAGCATGATCAGTTGATACATTTCTTTTGTAAAATACAGATTTATATACATCTTATTTTATTTATAAAATCATTACTGTGCTCTATATCATTCATTTTCATACAAAGCATCAACGAACCTTTGTTCATAAAGGTACAGAATATAATTACTTTGGATATTTAAATATGTCCTCAGAGTAGTTTACTGTTTGTTTATGGGCAGGTTATGGAGGCAGTCGCAGCATATTTCACCTAGGAGTGAAACACTGGCGGTGGTCTTAGCCTTTTTTACAAAGGTTTAGAAGATTTAAGTTAATCTGTACACATTATTTAATATCTAAAGTAATAAAATAAGCTAATATTATAGTAAAAATGTGTCGACCCATTAGATGGTTTAAATCAACCTATTGCGCTGGGTTAAATAAACAAGCCAATTTGCTGGGTAAAATTAACCCAACATTGTGTTACATGTAGTAACTGATTACATGTAATCTGGATTACAGTAACCAGATTCCAAAAATTACATACTTGTAATTATGATTATTGCATTTTAAAGATTATTCTATTTAAATCAATGTGATAAATGAGATAGTAACCTAAAAGTAATCAAAAAGTAGTCTGATTATATTACCTATAATGTTTAATGTAATGTATTACGTTACTTACTACAATTTGGAATCATTAACACATTACAATGTTTAAGTAATCTACCCAGCACTGGTTATGACTTCAAAACCCCTTTATCACATTTTAATGTTTTCATCACATTATCAGCTACATATGTATGGCTTTTCTGATGTAGTAAACTTGCTCTGTAGCACACCTGGCACAGCATTGCATTACGCCCCATCTAGGGGTAGAGCGTAACATGGAAAAAAAGTGTGTGAACAATCAACTTCTTTTGAATTTTTATTTGGGAGTCCACTTTCAGAAGCTGACGGTGCCAAAATAATAAACAAAATGTTCTAAATATTAAAACCTCTAAATTACCTATCCAAAATAAAGAAACAAACAAACAAAAAAAATTCTAATTCTCTAACCTAACTACCTAATCCAAAAACAGAGATCCAAACGTTACAAAAACAAAAGATGATGTCTGACTCCTTAATCTTCCAAATTTTTTTTTACAATACTCACAATAAATATTTAAAAAGAAACATCAAGTTTAGAGGGATATCCAAAATCAAAATCATACAACAGGCAAGGGTCGAGTAAGCCAGGACCGTTACAAAACAACAAATATCCAAACAATCTCTCTCCAATTATACAACTGGGGTAAATCAGCACAAGCACAGCACAAACAGAATGGTTCACAAAATGCCCCCCCCCCCCCATTAAAGGAAATGCTGTCATCTCTTTTAAGGGAGAGAAAACAAATCAGAGGACAACGGCAATGAGCCTGCAGGAACCAATCAGCAGCAACCTGGGCAGACACACACAAACCAACAGACCAAAACACAAAAAAACTATAGGGTCATAACATGTGTGATGTCAACAGCTTGGGTATGAGTCCTATAAAACACAGTTATAACAAAAGAAGTCAAAGACTTGTAGAAGCAATATTAAATGGCATAGTTGTTTCAGCAAATGCATTTTATCTCACTTCATTTTTTTTTTTTACACTAAGGCTGTCCCTGAATAAAGATTTTTCTAATTGACTAGTGGTTGAGTAGACCAGTATTAAACCAGTGCACACATAAAGCACCAGCAAAAGTAATGACTATGAATATGTCAGAAAAAAAATAGCAAGGAGATATCTGAATAATTTATTAATAAACTAGTGTTTTCTGAGTCAGCATCGGCTGCAGAGAAGAAGCTAACGATGCTGACTCACATCTCCAGAGAACAGTGACCGACATTTAGAGGGAACTTCAGATTACACAATGAGACCGTATTTGTTTTCAAATTGGTTTTCTATAGACATATTTCTGAGGAGATGACAGAAATCGCATCCTGTTTGTTTTCTTTATTTTACAAAAGCACAACTTTTGTTGTTATCATAGACCCTTTAAAGTTTCAAATTATGTCTTACTCTTTGCAACATGAACAAAAATGCATATTTTAAGTTGTTTCTGTTATCAGTAATAAAATGCCGGTGATCGTGTATCTAGTATCTATAGTATCTAGTTTAACAATACAGCGAGCAGCTGTTTAAAGTTGCTACAACTTTCATTTTTCAATTTCAAATGACAGGCTATATTTGAGGTCAGTGAATGAACTGCAATTACCCCAAGGACCAGCCGTTAATGATCTGTCCATCACAGATACTGACTTTTGACTAACTGACTAAAAAAATAATAATTGGTCACCTAAGCCTTTTCTTGTCAACTAATGTTTAGCCGACTATTAGGGGGCAGCCCTAGTTCACACTGTATTTTAGGTTCAGGGTAAGGGTTAAGAGTAGGTGTTATGTTATTTTCAAATAAGTTAGAGCTTTATCTGTTTAGCACCACTCAATGGACATTTCTCTTTGCGAAAAATGCAAGAAGCGGCATAAAGGAATTTTGCAGAAATGTCACCACAGAGAAGTTTTTCCAAAGAGCCTGGTTTGGATGAATAATGGACCCCACTCCAAGCTGGCATTCGGCGGCACAAGCAGCAATCAGTTGAAAGCCAAATGTACATATTTATTTCACAAAAAAAGGTTTTCAAATCAAAATAGTTTTGTAGTTAAATATTAAAGTGCATTGTTAGCAAACAGCCAGTTTCTATTTATGTGATGAATTACTCCCATTCCGAACCCTGAAAACTTCAAGTGCAACACATAATAAGTCATTGTGCAGCTCCACGTGTTTCTGCCACATGCTCCATTTGCCTGGAAAATCCTTCCTGACCAAAGGTATCCTGAAATAATGTCCTTAAATCTGCTTGTTACTCAAGAGAGTCCAGTTGGAGGCAAATTGGAAATGTCTCATAACTCTTAAAAGAAAGTGGATCACTTGCTCTTCCAAGTAAGAGCATGTTTTTTGACATTAAATAATTATGATTTTGCTCTCAATTGGGAATCCATCCTTGCCTTCTGTATGTGTGACCCTTTCCACGTGAACATGAGACACCTCTACTTAAACTATGGGCCTTATTTTACTGTCAATCAAAAGTTTTATGAAGAATCTCAGAAGTTTCTCTATGAATATCTCCCCCTGTTGTCAGGGAGGGCCTACTGCTTAACCCAAGTTCTCCAAACACTCTTAATCAATAACAAGCATGTATCATTGTGGTAAACACTGAAAGCCCTGAAGCGCAGTTAGCTACAGAGCCTGTCAAAGTTTGTTTCAACATTCAGACTACAATGCACATCCGGCTCAAAACACTGCATATAAAGGTATATGTTTGCCATGAGCAAGGTGAAAACAAATTGCTAGACCTTATCTATTGTTTGTCTGGTTTACTTTCCTTCACGGCTGCCTAGAGTTGTAGACATTTAAAGCCAAAATTATGTTATATCACCATTTGTTTTACACAGATTGGTGTCAGGTTCAGAAATGAAGTTTTATGGGCAATTATTTTTATGATTACTAATCACAATGGTGTATTAAAACACCAAGTGATTGCTGTTGTTTACCATTCATTAAATGCATACAGAGGCAGTAGTTCTAAAACTTTTTTGAAAATTCTGAAAATGTATTCACCCTCAGGCCATCCAAGATGTAGATGAGTTTGTTTCTTCATCAGAATCACATCACTTGCTCATCAATGGATCCTCTGCAGTGAATGGGTGCCGTCAGAATGAGAGTCCAAACAGCTGATAAAAACATCACAATAATCCACAAGTAATCCACACAACTCCAGTCAAACAACCAATGTCTTGTAAAGCCAAAGGCTGTGTGTTTGTAAGAATCGAAGAAACAAATGAATAACATGTTTTGAAACTCATCTACTTCTTCGATGGCCTGAGGGTGAGTACATTTTCAACAAATTTTCATTTTTTTGTGAACTATTCCTTTAAAAATGTTACTCTCAAGACACTTAGAATTATACAAGCTGTTTGTTATTGTATTTTTAAAGACTTTCGATGCAAATTGTTCACATATAGAATGGATTGCAGTGTTTACAGGTTGTGGGTTTGTGGTCAGATCCAATTTAGGGAAATTTTACTTCACAAATTCAGTTTTTCATGATATGAGCTTTTCATTTAAAATGTAATTAGGAAACAATTATTAGTTAATAGCTCAGTCAAGAAGCCATGACAGAATGCAAGTCCCACTTACACTGCCAGAGAGGACATTAATTACCAGAAGACTGCTGCAATTCAGCATTTATTGGGAGAAGAAAAAAGCAGCTATAGATTTATTACATGGCTAATTGCAGCGACACTCACACCAATTACAGATTAATTACTCCTCATCACACACACAGCAACACAATAAGGCCTTGAGGATGACTGCAGTGGAACAACAATTTGCTCCGTCCTTCAGACGAATTGATCCTGAAAGGGGCACTTGTCAGGTTAGTGTAATTCCTCACTGGACTTATGTCCATCAAAAAACAAACCCATAAATTTACATTTCTCAATTTGGCAGATCCTTTTATCCAAAGCGACTTACAATTGAGAGAAAAAAGAAAAAGAAACACACCATCATTAGTGCCAGTGAGAAGTTATTACAAAAAATTCAACCATGTTCACACAATCAAACCACTTTACCCAATAATGGGATAAAAACACACCATGCCTCAAAATATCGTGCCAGTTAGATTGCTTACAAACTGTAGTCCGTGACTGATTACAGATTACGTGATGGAAATTGTAGTAACATAATCTAGGATACACATTTTAGGTAACGTATTCTGACTACGGTTTAGATTACTGATTACATATTAAACTCTCCATGTCATCAGACATTTAATTTCATCCATGTAATTAAATGCAGCTTATGCTTATAAGTCAAAACTTTCTTATAGACACTTGGTGCAATCAGGGATGGCCGCAGGATTCATTTGATGTTCCACAAAGGAAATCGAAATAACTAAATAAATGCATTGGTGGTAAATTCTTTTGAGTGGCAATTTCTGAGATAATCACAAACAGAGTTAATGGCTTTCCTGTTATGATAAGTTATGATGCCTAATGATTTTGAATGCTAAAAACAAGAGATCATTAGGGTCATCCCCACTCAGATCTCTCGAGGATGTTGATTTAATTCAGCTTCGGAAGGAAATTAATTAAATGTGGTGTTTAAAAGATTTTTAACCTTATTTTGCAAATACGCAGGAGGGATCTCAAGCACAATTAACTGCTAATTGTAATTATCATTTTGCTTTCTTTAAGTACCTTAACATTTAGAAGTTATTAAAAGGTATCTTTTTTTACAGAAAAATGATGGGCAAGAACATTTTCAAGCATTGAATTAAGTCAATGGGGTCATTTTTATACAACCCTCAAGTCAACAGAGACGTCCTCTTTTGAGATAGATCTATCATCACGGTTAGCTCTGATACAAGAAATAAGACTAATTCAATGAGCTCAGCATGAATAATAATAAATAGACAACTGTATTATAACACAGGACAGGTTAAAATGCAAACATTTGCGCAAATTTATGTATAAATTGCATGTGATGCACATATTTGTTCATAAATCAAGCAGCAGTGAGGATGGTAACAGCACATTACAGCTCATACGATATTCATAGCCCATCTCTCATAGCATAATTTCCCTTTGAGAAAATTTCAGGATTTATTTCTCCTAGACAGTTAGTAATTTGTGAAATATTACCAAATTATAAGACTGGTAAACATTTGTTGTACTGTAAAGACACCATCTGGATTGGAGGTTTTAAATGAAGAGTTGTCAAAGCCAGAACGAGAATATGAACAGATCCAAAGAAATCTACATAAAACCACAGAATAATGACTATAGCTCGTTTAGAAATGCAAAGCAGACATATAACACAACAAATCCAGGCTGGATTTTCTTCAGCTGGGCTCTGTGGAGTCTGAGTTGAGATGAAGAAAATATGTAAATAAAAGTAGTGTGATTTGTAGATTTAAACATGCATTTTAGTGTATATTTTTCTTCGGCTGTCTTCTGTCTGGATTGTATGGAAGCCTGTTTCTGCCAGTGAATAAAAAATGAAAATGGTAATTGCGACTTTTTTAGAATTACGTAATATAAACTTCACAATTTCAAGTTATAAAATCAGAATTTCAAGGTATTAAGCTCACAGTACTGAAATATAAACGAGTAATAGTAACTTTTTTTCTCAGGACTGAAAGTTTATGATCATTATTTTGACTTTACAACAAACAGTTGCAATTTATAAAGTCAAAATTGTAATAAAATAATCTAATCCCCTCAGAATTTGCAGGTTTATATCTCACACTTCTGAGTAAAGGTGTCAGAAAAGCGAGATATAAACTTTCAATTGCAAATTCTAGTCACAATTGCGAGTTTAAATCTCTGTGTTTAAAATGACTGTGAGCTTTAAACTTGCAATTGCTTAAGTTGCAGAAATGATTGCATGATTGTATATCGATGCAGAAATATAAACTGTAGTATTGCACAGGAACAGCTTCATGCAAAAAGTTAGATATATATTAAATCCATCTATATTTGCACACATACAGTACAATAAACGATAAATACTAGAAAGCAAATCTTAACTGCATGATTTTTTATTTTTTTGTAAAATGTGACTGTATAATTGCTAAGCAAGTTGAAAATATAAGTATGTCCCACTTTATCCGTATATTATGCTCGCATAGAGTGATTTATGGGCTACTATATAGCAAATCATCACAAAATGTAAACTATATTTCCGCATAGCTCTATAATGATTTCTGTAAACAGTGAGCATTATGAAAAGCACTATACAGATACATTTGAATTGACTTTACATGTAAAATCAGTTCAAGCATTTATAATCTTGAATAGGATTTTGCCGCATTATGTAAGATGGTGGATATTATGTATTCATGTTGCTTCCATGCTAAATTACTTAGATAATTCACAATAAGACACGAGCGCTGCTCATCACGCTATAGCCAATTTATATTAACAACAAATATCATCTGGAGGTGGGAAATATCATACAGTAGGTAAAATGACCTCTTTGGCTTCTGACCCTTTGGATGGGATGTATGGCTCTAGATAGCAATACTGTGTTTTTAAAGAAAGAAATGGATGTGTGTGTGTTCATGTGAGGGAGACAGCAGGAGAAACCGGGTCTGACAGCATCTTCTGAGCTCTAAGACCTGAGGAGTTAAACAGAGCAGACATCAATAACCAACTCATGATTACCCAACACTTCACCCACATTCACAGTCCACAAGACATTCTGGATTCACAATGTCTTCATTATATTAAACCATCATCAGTCTGCGTAAAAAATAACAGGAGCAGACTGATTAAATCCGGCTGATTACACCCGAGAATTAGCCATTCAGAGCACAATCAGGTAAGATTGTAATCATGGCTTATTTTTAAATATGCAAAGAAAGGGTATTCTGCTATGATGACAAAGATGAAGAAAGGTTTATGTGGCACAGTGGTCAAATGATTAATCACTTATTTATAGATGTGACGGGGAGCTAATAATGAAGATGTTCCTTTATTTAAGCATTATTTCTATTTTTAGCTGTACGTTTTGAAGTGGAATCAGTGGCAGTCCTGGATCACTGAACAAGTTAAATCATGACCAATGGAAAAAGCACTGCTAAACTACTTAACTAAGAACTACTAGTTCTTTAAGGCATATATAATATCTATAGTATATTTTAATTACAGTTGCTTGTCTACTTTATGTAATATTAAACTGTAACAATAAAACTTCATTCATAAAAAAAATAAAATCATGTGGGACTTTACATTCTTATGCTTGTATACATAAATGCTTCGGAGGCGTTCAAAACATTTCTAAATATTCATTAACACACAAACATATAGATGTAAACACTACACATGAACACCTATGAATGCTAGTGAGAATGCAAGCTGAATACATTTTCTAAATGACTAAGATTCAATCCTCTAAAGAATCCACTTGACCCTTACGTTGAATGTAGACGCTTCTGTGCAGGAATACTCTCAGAGAGGCTAATTCACTACAATTTCATTGTGTTTCGTCAAAGCCAGTGATTACAATGCTGGAAATCTTATTGTAACGAGCACAATAGCCTCAGTAAAATGTCAAGATCCTCATCTTAGCATGAACAATGGCTGTGCACAGCTGATGTTCCTCTATTAACTGAACCCTTTGCTTTCACATCACTAACACTCGTGCGGGTCTCCACTTCCCTCCCTAACAAATACTGCAGGTCTTCACAGGTCACTCAAACCTTGGCATTGCACACCAAAGCTGTCTCTTCTAATGGTAAAACGATTAAAGCCTGCACCACATAAACTTTCTCAGCACCGTTTCTAGTCAACAACTTCTGTAAATAACAGTTTACCTATTGTTAGTTGTACTGAGAACTGCAACTACTCTTTAGCTAACTTTAGAGAATTTTTTAAGTTGCCTTAACTATTGTAATTACTTTGTCAACTTTGATTTGTACAATCAGCAAGTTCTGAAATTACAGATCTCGTTCAGCACGTTTTCAATTAGTGAGAACCTTGCCATCATTTAACCCTATCACGGACCTTCAAGACACTGTTGTCTTCTTATAAGGTGAAAAATACATCTCGGTGTTGTTTGTCTCTGAATGAGAGAACACATTGGAACATTATGGTGTTTAAAAATTAAAAATTAAATTAAATTTATGCATTTAGCAGACGCTTTTATCCAAAGCGACTTACAGTGCATTCAGGCTAACAATTTTACCTAACATTAACACTAGTGTTAACTGCATAAGAAACAGACATTACATCTCACATCTTTCTTTACTGAAGTAGCTGTTTATTATAAACGCTAGTTTGTCTGCATAGTGTTTCTCTTATCATATTAATGCATTTTGCACTCATCTGAACACTGTATCTTTATACTATTTGTTAACACATATTCACACTTTTTTTCTAATTAAAAACATTTGACTTTATTTGAAGTTTAAATTTTATTTTATTTTTATATAGTGAATAATATCACACAAGTAAAAGCCATAAAGCCAAGCACACATTGATTTTATGCAACAAACAAGATGTTAATATTGAGTTACATCTTAGACACAATACTGTCTGTTCTTGTTTTTTGCCAACAAGAATAGTTTCAATAGAAGCTGAAGCAGAACATTTGTGCTTCTCATAGAAACACTGCGGTGTTTGTCCCTGAATACACCTGTTTTTGAACAAATAATTTGAGTCAGTGATTCAGTGATCCATTTATAAAGACAGCCACTTTAGGGTCTTCTCAAATGAAAGGCTGCATACTACGAAGACTGCATATCTCGTAGCTGAAAGTCATCTAAATCAGAAGGATACATTTACATAAATCGTCTAAAGCAACCTTTGCACAGTAAACACCGAGCTATTTTGTTTAAAAAAACAATGGCATGTACAGAATCTGGCTTTCCAACACAAAGCCATGTTTGATTCCTGTCGATGGTGATTAATGAACAGAAGATCCCTGGGGTGAGCCAGCACTCTTAACGATTAGCATTTTTGTTAACGGACCCGGCTGTGTAAAGCTGTTTTGGGGACTTAATGTTCTTTATTTAATCGCATAGTGTATGCAAAATAATCTTTACTGAACAAACAGGAGTAGCAAAAATAAGCACAGCTGGACATGTCAATGTGTTACTGAGCTTGTTATAGTAGAACAGGTGGTTGATCCACAACTTTAAACAAGCTGCTCTCTTAAAGACAAGACTTGGCTTGAGGTGAGATATACAGGTGATGTACTCATTACACATTCTGTTCACATGGAGACATCTGATCCTTGATTTTCAGCTTCTCCTATAACATATATCCGGTCTTGCTCTCACATAATTCCCTGGGAACTGAATCAGTTTTGTTTGTTGGTACAGTACCACTTAGTCCCTAGTGATGTCACGTTCGGGGTTACAGATAACACAGGAGAGGGAACCAATTGCAGATATGATGTTTATTTGAAGGGTAATCCAAAGGGGTAAACAGTCCAGGCAGGGTCAAAACCAGAATATCCAAACATAACATAAACAAGACACGAAGACAAGGTAAGGCAAGGCAAGGCAAGACAAGAAGCGACGGACATGAATAACTCTAAACATTAAACAAGGACTCCGTAACACAGACTCAGACAGACCGGGTATAAATACACAGAAGGATATTGAAGGAACAGGAGACAGGTGGGGAACAATCAATTACTAAACAGGAGGAAGGTGACCAAATAAGGGAACAGGAAGTGATAAGGAGAAAGACACCGTGAGAAAGGAGGACACCTAGTGGAAACCCAGGGAACACAACCCAGACACTGTGACAAGTAATGCTTCTTTTTACACTTCTTCTTTGTTCACCCTTTGGCGCTGAGGGGACAAAAATGAGCAATGCAGCTGTCAAAAAGCTCCATGAATGCATGTCTGGCCTGCTTCCTGTGTGAAATCGAAATCTTTGTGTAATGTCTTTCAAACAGCAGGTGTAAGACAAGCAGGTGTAACAGAATGACAAGCAGATCTGTTTAACACTTAAAACAGAAGAATCTCTCATTAAACAGGAGGGAAAGATGTATTAGTGTAAGCGCTGCTCGGGGAAAACTTGACATCCTTCTTGCCTTTAATCTATTCTATCTCTTTTGAAGTCAAACACATCAAAACTCATCTGGCAGTCACATGCTCCTCTGTCTGATGTTGCAGAACTACTCAAATGTTTAGGTATAAGTAATATTGGTCTTATGTCAAAGCAAGTTTTTATTTTTAATGTTTCTTTATGAAGTTTGACATGCTGAATATGAAAATCACATTACTTTTGTGTATCATTAACAGTGCTCACGAAAACTACAAAATAGGTTTACAACTTATACAAGCTAATCTGTTATTACTCATGCATAAAAATCACATGCTATATACAGTATACTGAGCTAACAACAACACCTTAACATAAACAATTAGCAAAAGTGATGTGAAATGTATATATATATATATATATAATATTTCTAATTGTTTTAATGTTTTAATGTAATCTATCTATCTATCATTTATTTAATTTATAATGTATGTTTTATTTTCTGAATTATTATCTGAGTAATTAACTTATGCAAACACCTTCCAAAATCCAATGTGCGCTCTCTCTCAAAGCAGACTCCCAAATTAGACAAAACAGAACAGAATTACATGTTTATGCTCTTTATGTCTGTATTTTGTGGGAGTGCATTTCACAATACGAGGGATGATCTTTGTGTTGTTTTCATAGTCATTAAGATGTTTTAATTGAGGTATAAGAGCCTGGTGCACTGCTGTTTATCATAGTCACATCCACTACTGTCCACAACAAGAGACTTTTACTGAAATTAATATTCAAAAGACCTATCCATGATGTTTTCCATGGTCTGTGAGTCAGACATCATTTCACGGAGGACATGGAGGCTTCCTGAGAATGTGAAGAAAATGGATTTGGCTGGTGTGAGACATGCAGACGCCGGTGACACAAGTGTGTATATACGGTAACACTCTCTGAGATTGATGTCAGAGCATTATTACAGAGTGTTGGCAGGCAATGAATAGGAATTTGTCTAGTGGACCTAATCTATCGACTGATGTCCTGAAGCTGGCATTATCGCTGTCTGAGAGCCGCCGCAGCAAGGATATTATCAACAGCAGCCAATTATAAAGGAAGAGGTGAGCTGCAATAAGGAAACGTCAGGATCTCAGTAACCTCCAGGTCATCTTATCTGTCGTCAGGAGCCATGTATGACAGCACACCCTCCTCGCTCATCATCATCAGCACACCAACAGAGAGCGGAAAGAGCAAAACCTGCATTCTGCCGGATGAAAGCTTCCTGGAACATCATGGTCCCCTGACAACTATCTGCTACACTGAAAAATGTATGAATGTCATTGCATTAGATAACAGAAGGTCAAACCAAGTGGCATGCATTTTACAGAAATGCATCACAATCACACTTCAAGCAAAAGATTCCACATAAAATGTGTTAGGTTTTAAAGGGAAAGTTCACACACACACACACTAGAGCCCGACCGATATATCGGCCAGCCGATATTATCGGCCGATATAAGTTAATTGCATTTAAATCGGCATCGGCATTTATAACGGCCGATGAAACATGTTATGAGTGTTGCATAGTGTGCCCACCAGAGGGAGCTCTGCAGCTCCAGAGTTAACAACAGCGCCAGAAATTCACTACAGAAGAAAGCGATCAGCCAAGCCACGGAGATGTACTGTTTTGACGGTGAGTCTGTCGTTCGTCATGTGAAATGATTGTTGATTTAGTTCATACCCTGTATATAAAAACTGTGTGGTAGTTCTAGCTAACGGTCCTATCATTATCACTTCTAAATATTCTGTAACATCACTTACAGCCGCTAATGCATTGCTATATTAGATAAGCCACAAAGCTAATACCATGTTTATCAGTGGAAGAGCGCGAACGTTAATAGGAGGTCAAACTATAACGTTAGCGTTTAACTTATTCTTATTCTATTGCGGTGTGTTTCCCACATAATGACCGCGTAATTGGGCCTTTCACACAGGACGCGGTATGCACGGCGCTTGCCGCTGGGCTCAGCGTTGCCCTTCAGATACAACGCGATTTGCGCTGCGCTATGGCGTAGGCAGAGTTTTAAAAACGTTTAGCGGGAGCTCTTTCATAGTCTGTTCCTCCTCCTTTCGGTCAGCAGCAAACCTGTATCTGTCCCGTTGTAAGAAGCGAGTGATAGCGCTAGTCCTGCTGATGAGAATTAAGAGAGAAGCAAGGAAGAAGAGGCTACCCTCAGGTCCAGAGAACAATTTGGTGAATTCAGGCTGGTTACGTTACTCTAACGCTAATAGCTTCCTTTTTAGCAGGCCCCTTAAATGCTTGCTATTAACTTGTCTGAAGGTGGTTCTTCTCAAAATTGACAGCGGTGTGTTCATGACACTAACGTTAACCATTCAACTTCGAATTGATTCCGTAATCTTCCGGTAATAGTAGGCAAGACGATGTTTTGATTCAGACTGCACAAAGAGAAGAGGAGAAGATATACGGGTCTGTTGTGAATGTGTCTGTGAGAGCAAATATAGTGTAGTTACAGTAACTACAGTAGGTGCGTCAGAAATGATTAAACCAGAGGGGACATGTAAATAAATGTGAGCTGTAGAAGCACTTTTTTTTTTTTTTTTTTTTTTTTTTTTTTTTTACATATTGTTTCAAAGCAGTTTTACAGACATAACAGGAAACTGTTGAAATAATATTGTTAAATATAAGTAGGTAATACCTATTGCTTGACAAATAAAAAAATATATGTATATTTCTCATTTTTGCCTACGTAGGAGATCCCAGTTTATTATTATTATAATTCTAATGATGACATGAGTAATGTTACATGGTGATATTATTAATACACATGCTTATTCTTTCTCCGTCTCTCTTTCTGCCTACAGATGGCTGAAAAAGGTGAATGTTGTAGCAGCAAAGTGTGGGACTACTTCTGCAAATACTTTAACTTTAGTATTATAATTTATTTACAGTAAACACACAGACTGTTAAAACCAGCTTCAACTGGAACACACACACACACACACACACACAACACACACACACACACACACACACACACACACACACACACACACAACACACACACACACACACACACACACACACACACACACACACACACACACACACACACACACACACAAAAAACATCTTATGTCTAAACATTGTGGACCACAGTGTGACCACAGCTGGCTAACAATGCCTTTTAGAAATGAATCACGTTATTCTTTGTGTGTGTGTGTGTGCATGTTTTTGTGTCATATCAGGACACAACTCTGTATATTGACATGGGTATGACACAGGTATGACAAGGAGAGGGTGACTTATGAGGACATAACCCATGTCTCCATTTTTCAAAACGCTTATAAATCATACAGAATGAGTTTTTTTGAGAAAGTAAAAATGCACAAAGTTTCCTGTGAGGGTTAGGGTTAGGTGTAGGGTTGGTGTAGGGCCTTAGAATATACAGTTTGTACAGTATAAAAACCATTACACCTATGGGATGTCCCCACTGTCCCCAAAAACAAACGTGTGTGTGTGTGTGTGTGTGTGTGTGTGTGTGGATTTAAATAGATGCTCTTGGTCACAATAAGCAAACTAATACAAACATGCAGTACATTATCACACAGTTTATTTGAATACATAGTAATCATTATATTTTAGCATGTCCTCGATAAGCTTAGTTTTTGAAGAGTATGCATGTGCATCCATGCGTAAGGGAACCCTGGACTATGAAATAAGAGAAAACATGCATTGAATCAAACAAAACATAAAGCAAAACTACAGAACACATATCATGGAGTAGAATTTTTCTTTTTGAGAGCACTATCAATCAAAAACAGCAACAACGCAACATCTCTGCATCACTGTAACACACACACACACACAGAAATAAATAAATAAATTAATAACTCAATAAATCTAACTATCTGACCAATTCAGAACACATAGAATCACTGAGTCTCATTAAAACAGGGAGAGATGACTAACTGATAATAAAATTGATGTCGAAACAATTTTCACTCATAATTTGCTAGTAGTTTCAGAATTATTTACAAATAAATGGCAAGTAATACATTGACTTAAATGTGACATGTTAGAATGGAATAGTATTTTGACTGTTTCAGCAAGCTGATTGGATAAACAGATCAGAGGTTAAAGCAAATAAGTAGATTCTGTACCAGCAATAACTGGTAAAGAGCTAAATTTAGCTGGTGCATCTCACTATCCCAGAACATTTTCTGGTGACTCTGTCTGTTTGATTTCTCTCAGGCAGAAGCGTGGAGGGAAGGAGTTGGAAATGACAGGGGAATGGAAGGGCAGGAGCTCATTATAATGCCCGGCATGACAGCCACTGTGAGGTGCGGGTCAGTGATAATGCATGGCAAAGCCCTGACAGAGAGATGGGACACCCCAGCATGCACTGCACTCAATTTTGCAGGAGACTCATATCAGACGATAACAGCTATTCAGAAATCAACTAAAGAGTTCGACCTCTGAGTCTGTGGTCATCGGTTCAGGGCTGCTGAAATTTACTCCAGAGCAGAAGGCTGATAGAGAAAGAGCAATGGCAATAACAGCTAATACCTCCAGTTCCTGTCCCGGATGTCTCGCTCCCAGCAGAATCATGACCCAGCAAGTATTTCACATCCAACTTTAATCCGGGAAAGCAATAATGGCCACACACTCACATACAACAACAACACCACTAGAGTTCAAGACCATTAAGCTCAGAAATCACAGCTATCGTAATTAGTTACATTGCAATTGTGCTGGCTGTGAATATTACAGCTTTATGTAGAGAGTAGGGGGATATGACACTATTGATGTAATGACACGGACCGTTTCACTGGTTAAATACTTGTTCATACCGGGATGAATATAGCACATGATTATCGCCAATGTTTGACACTTCGTGACTAAACAAAGGGCACCAATGTGAGAAAAATCCAGAGTTACTGGTGACCTTCAACCACTCTGCCATAGAGAGTTTCTTGCCTTACAGTGTAGTTTGGGGGCTGATCTGTAGGTGACAAAAAAAGCTTTACAGAGGGTTATAAAGACAGCACAGAGGATCGTCGACTGCCCTCTCCGCTTATTATACAGGACATCGAAACACCCACTATCTATTCAGAGCAAAGGCTTCAATTCAATTAAATGAATATATATACTGTATATGTTTATGTGTGTATTTACTATTGTTAAAAAAAAGTTTCGATTCATGTGTGAGTGTGGGCGCAAAGGTGTAGAATTTAGTAGAGATGCAATGATATTTTACCAAACAGTTAAATGTCTGCTGTTATGTCCCCAAAAATGCCAAAATCAAACCTACACACTTTAAGTGACGAATAAGTCAGTCATGATGCTGAAGTTGCCCTCTTTATGATGCCAAATGAAAGTGGAGTAAAATTTAATTAAAGGTTCGCTGAGGACTTTCAGAAGTTCTGCACTCAATTACACTCTATATGCCACCTCCTGCGCAATCTACTTTTCCAATTACCTTCACAATCAACACCAGAGGTTGGTCTTGGAGGTTTATTTCCACCCCCAGTGCAGCTGGGCAAGCATGTGTTTCCTAAAAAACCTGGCTTAAATAATTCTGCTTCCTATTTGTGTAAGTTAGAGTATTTTAAAGGTTTAAAATAGCAGCCAATGTTTATCCTGCACTGGGAGTGTCTAGCTATATATGTGGTGAAGTGACATACGGTCTCGCATTGCTGACAGATCCCTATTAAAAACTACCAAACGTGTGAACATTTTGCAGTCACATCAACTATTTAAAAGAAAATTAGATGCAAAGTCATGAGTCAACACTCACTAAATACACAAATAAGATCAAATCTGGGCTGAAAGCCAGTTTGCCATATTGTTTGTTCATTTGAATGGAGCAAAAAGTGCAATATGTGTGCTGTACTGTATACTGGAGGATGGCTATTGTATAAGCACTAGAGAATTGCATTCATTCTGCATTAATTAAACCATCAATACAATGTGGTCCTTAAGAAAACGAGTATCACAAATACTATTCGTTCTAAAGTCTTAACACTAAATATTAAAATTTGAAATGTATCCTGTACGACACAGTTCGTGCTATGGACATGAATAATACCTAAAAGAAAATGCAGCACACTGAGGAGTTGTTATAGATGGTTGTAGGGGTGTGCGATAATGACCAAAAACGTACATCTCTATATTTTCTGGAATTTTGTCGATAACAATAATTAGAGAATATTTTGCTGAGCATGGTATTGTGCTGGTATTTTGTCAGCTTTAGGTCTGCTGTGGACAGCTGAATTTTGATATTCATATTCTGAGAGGTGGATATTTTGCAGGAGTAACAGAATGATTTTTTATCTTTTATTGGCATCTTTACCTTTACAAGGCTATTTCTTTCTAACCTAATTAAATGTATGTATCATCTTTTGTGTCAAAATCTTACATTTATCA
Organism: Carassius carassius; assembly: GCF_963082965.1. Lineage (NCBI taxonomy): Eukaryota > Metazoa > Chordata > Actinopteri > Cypriniformes > Cyprinidae > Carassius > Carassius carassius. The sequence continues at coordinate 1,730,254 of NC_081787.1, read as the reverse complement.
ATCAAATGAAATCAGTATCAACAAAATTGGTTTGCAATGCAGAGGTGGCACAGAATCTGCATCTGAAGTTGCATTTAAATGCATTCACACAGACTGTTCAATGCAGGGCATTAATGCATTTAACATAGCTTACAAATGAATATAATTTTTTTTATTTAAAACAATTGTTGAATACTGATATTTGGAATGATTTTGGGGAAAAAGGGAAAATATACTTTAAATACAAACCTAACCTATTGCCAGTAGGTTGGTGGCAAATCACTGCACGAGTGAGTCAAATTTTTTTGGGTGAACCATCACTTTAAAACTGTAGTGCTGTGCCCACCTTCTTTGATTTGATCATCTCAAACTGAGTAAGAGCAGGCTAAAATGCTTTTTAAACTTAATGTCACCCTAACAACAGGCCACATTTGCAGTTTTGTTGGTTTTGCATTTGTAACGTTGTCAGTCCTCTCAGTGTGATCATTTGTTTAAGGGTGTAATGTGTAAAGGAAACTGAAAGGGTAGAAGTATTTAAAGATTTAGATTTGTTCATTAACATGACAAGCCACTGACATACATTTCATTAGAATTACTAATAAATACAGCCAAATTAACCTATCGTTCTCAATGTTTTAATAAAGCAAACTCTGTATGGATGTTAACCCACGTTTGCTGATTAGATCCAATCCTCAGAGAGTCATTAAACACAGAATCTGTCTTGTGTTGCCAAAACCTTGAGAACTACTGAATATATAAAGCTGCAAACACAGAGAATGAGCATTATGTGGGTCACATTAGGTCGGCCCTGACAGTGAGAAAAATGCTTAATCAATAAAAAAAAATCAGCAACGACAAAAATAGCACTTCAACCATTCTTTTTTTATATAGATGTGAATTTAAAGCAATTGTTTAGTTTTATAACACCTCACTAAAATGTCTGTGTATGGCCACTTGACACTGACCTTGCTGCAAATGATTATCATGCAGTATGTAAATGAGACTCTTTTTAAAATTGGCTCTTCAAACATGTCTATCTGTATTTCTTTGTTGAGCTTCCTATTGTTGTTTTAATATAAACCAGGAATACATGAATAAATATGTGTAACTCTGTAACAATCACCAGTAGCCACATTAAAAGAGCAGTTTCTGATACATTTATTCATTTAAAACTGTTCAAATGCTGTTATCATGAATGTCCTCGCACTTTTACAAGTTTGAATGTGCTTTTCAGAAAGAAATATAATATGTAAATAAATTGAATGGCTTCAGAATACTTACTGAAATATAACACATGCTATATGGACTACATTCAGATTCAACATTCAACAACCAATATAAGGAATACAAATGTTTTAAAAAATTTATATATATATATATATATATATATTAGGGATGTCTCGATCAGGTTTTTTTGTCCTCGAGTCCGAGTCATTTGATTTTGAGTATCTGCCGATACCGAGTCCCGATCCGATACTTCTATAATACATAATAAAAGAATAAAGAAGAGCGAAAAAACAGATCCAGGATCTTCAATAAATTACATTTTGAAATATATTCAAATATAATTCAGCTATTTTAAATAGGCTAGTAAAAATATTTCAAAATCTTACTGTTTTGCTGTACTTTGGATCAAATAAATGCAGGCTTGGTTAATAGAAGGGACTTCTTAAAAAAAAAAAAAAAAAACCTTAACAAGCTTACTGTTCAACACACACATTACACATATATATTAGGTTATTACACACACACACACACACACACACACACACACACACACACTATAAACTAGTAATAATAATCACAATAACAAAATATTATTTAAATGTATTTTTCATAAAATTGTGTATTTTCAATTAATTTTATTTGCTGTTTTTAGTCATTTTAATACTCTTTCAGTTAGTTTCCATAACACAAATTTTCATTTGTTGTTTTAAAAGTTTTCATCTAATAATTGTATTTTATTTATTTCAGCCGTCTTTAATTGACTAAAAACAGTTATAGTTAACAATAACACTGCACAGATCAGTTTGTAAATTATTATGAATTAAAAATATTTAAAAAAGGGGAAAAAAAGAAAGAAAAGAAAACTTAAATGTGCCGTATGTAATTTTTTGACTGTACCAAAGCATTAAAATACCTTACTATGTTTGCAGATATTTAGGAATGATGCTAAGCACATATGCACATATATCCATGCACATATATAGGCCATCCAGATGAATGGTTAAAGTGCAATGAAATATCTTATATCAGCAGACGATGTACATCTGTATTTAGAGACTCCTTCACTGACTTCCTCAATTGCTCTTGTGTGTGAAATGTGGTGCTTAAAGAGTAACTAAACCCTAAACCAACTTTTTTTAGTTAATGATCTATAAGAATGGGGCTTTATTAGTGCTGTTCATTGATTCGAGTAACTTTTTTGATATTTGAGTATAAAGTGTTTTGATTCTACAATATATGGTGTAAAAACGTGTGAGTGCTGCCCTCTTCAGGTTGAACGGTGGCTACTGCAGTTGATTTTTCCTATTGGATGTTGCGGTGGCAAGTGACGTAAGCGGTGGCAGGTGACGTCAGCAGTTTCCAGCTCACCACGCCCCTTTGTACGAGCTTGGCAGTATAAAACCATCAAAATCACTGTAGTGAGTCAGGAGCTGGAATTGCGAGTATTGGTAACGACCAGGATAGACTATTATAGCATCTATTTAGCATAGCAATTATATAGTTATTTAGATCTTCAAGTTAGCGTAGAATTATCTGTATTTAGTACAGTGGTCAGGATGATACGGAGGTGTGTTGCTGGTTGCGACAGCACTCCTGGACTGCATAGTTTACCAGCAGACTTTAAAATTAAGTGCCAGTGGTTGCATGCACTTGGCCTGGAAGACTGTGAGTTCCCGCCTAGAGCTGGAGTGTGCAAACTGCGTTTTACACGGAATTGCTTCTCCAACACAATGGAGGTGGAAATAGGCTTCTCCACACAGCTCGCGCTGAAAAGCGACGCGGTGCGGGAGTTAAGACCGCAGTTTGAGCCAGCGGCTCGAATTGATATGAACAGACACCTCGACATCCTCCACTTCAGGTGAAAGTGGGGGAAAAAAGTCCTCTACTTCAAATGATCGCTCCGTTGCAAAGCTACTTGCGTCATTACAGTCACTCTCCATTTTAGCGTCTCTGACAGCAGCTGTCAATCAATCCGTCACTGCTATTTGATAATAGTTTTTTTGTGTTGTTGGTAAACTATCATTTCTTAACAGCACTTTCCTCGAGAGCAGTGAAACGGTGCACTGAAACCTTCAAAGGTCACTGACTGAACGTCCCGTACATGCTTACTAACAACCCTTCAACAGAACCGTGACATCTCAGAAACGAGACAAATACCTGCTTAGACTACCAACCAAAAGTACTTACTTTCACGATCCTTTTCAATATCCATTCGAATCTCACCAAACATTTGTTTTCTTAAATGTCCGATTTCATTAACATTACAGAAGTAAAATGGTTTGCGAGAAGCTATTCGCATTAACTTTAAATCACAGTGTGCAATGAGTGCAGGCGATAATAAATCCACAGTAGGAAATAAAAGCAAACATATTGAAGTGTCTGGTAATATTTCAGGTATCACAGCAGGAAGCAATGACACAACAGAAACATTCAAATGTTGATCTTGGTATTAAAGGAAAATCCATATACTGGATTTTCATTAATTCAGGCATGAGAGTATAAAAGCATGAAGCTCTAGTTTGCATATTGCACTAAAGTGATCGCCTTCAGGGAGTGGAGGAGGAGAGGGATTTGTTGTCTCCGCTTTTGTTAACGATGTAGAGCTTTTACGGGAGTGAAAAGTTTTTGTCATGTAAAGGACTATTTTTGAGATAAGGTACAGATACTACAGATAACATCAGCTGAACACTGTCCTTCAGCTTTCTCTCTCTCATTAATGCACACACTCTCACTCTCTCTCTCTCTCTCTCTTTCACACACACACACACACACACACACACAGGCCCTCAGTTACCTCATTAACAGACCACTGACAGTTTCAGCACTCAGGAGACACAACAAGGACAATGTGAGGCAAGCAAATATATAACATACTTTGGCCAGTGTGAATTTATTGTTCTTGGGACAACATTACTTTCAATCAATTACTTCAAACTGATTTATGCACTAGAGTTAGGAAGTTACTGCTAGGTGTTAACGGAGCAGTACTGACTTGTTTATTGTTATTTTTCTGTTTTACACTGTAAAGCTGCTTTGACACAATCAGTGTTGTATAAAGTGCTATACAAATAAAGATGATGACTTAAAGGTGCCATGTGCAAAAATTGAGGTAAAAATATCCAAAAAATGACCTACACGCATCAAAAGAATGAGAAGAAATAAGGGGGATGATGTTATTAAAAAAATGTCAAGTTATAGTGCTGCAGAGATATCAACCTTAATTGGCATTAGCATTACTAGCCCCGGCCCGACAGGTGTCGTAATACCATTTTCGGCCATGGGAGGCGGTATGCGGGCAACATAACCACCAGCCAACCTGCAATACACGAATAACTCGCACGGCTTGTGGGCGTACTTGAACCTGATAATTTTGTTAAATAATTTTGTAAAACCTGTTTGATAATTAGCTAGCTATAACTTACCCATTTTTTATATCATAACTAACCTGCTCTGTCTAGTCTGTTGGTCACCGTGTCCTCTTTGCTTCGTGGTTTTTCTGTACGTGAGAAAATTGATGTGTGGCGTGAAAGCGTGTGAAAAGAGTCAATTGCGTGTGTCTCATGGTGAATGCTTGAGAGTTGGCAGCTCTGGTTACGTTGGTTGGCGCTAGCTTGGTCATCAGCTGTCTGATGTTGACCAATGATGTTGACAGAATGCTGTCTGTCAAATTAATTTAATTCAAATAATGTGTATATACAACTCAAAATGTAATATGAACAAAACGAATAGGAACATATTCACTGGTAAAGGTGAAGGGGAGTAGCTTGAAGATGTCATGTTTCAAAATCACTTGACATCACCCAACGTTCCTCTGGAGGCAAAACGTCCTCTTAGGCAAAGCTATGGCTGTAGGGTGGTTGTGAAGGTAAGGGCAACCATTTCTCGTTTGTTACTCTAGAGTAGACCAATTCACTTTATTGAGGCCTACTGCCCCCATCTGGTATGGAATGTGGAGTATGACTTGATTTTTTTGCCAGACATGACAGATGGCACCTTTAAGCGATTTCTGAAAAACACTTGATATTTGAAAGACAAGCCAAAATGATCACATCCCTATCTTGATAGCCCCGCACCCAAATTCACAAACATTCAATTCAAGAAAGGCTCCTCCCTCAACACTACTGGACACACCCCCGTATTGATGATTGGCTACGAGTGTGTTTTGGTGATTTCTGTTAAACTTTCAACAGTTTCTTAGAAATCGCTTACTGAACTTTTAATGGCCTAAAATGACACTCTTATCAACTAATCATTTTTGTGTTTCTAGAAAATCACACAGTGATCTTGACTTTACTGACACCTAATGGTGTGGATGAAGAATTATACAAAAAACAAACAAAAAAACTTTTATTTCTGTGAAATTTTCGGAAACATAATGTTTGACACTTTTGAATAAATTATCTGTCAATTAAAATCAGAATCAGAAAGAGTTTTATTGCAACCAAGGAATATGTTTTGAAAATCGTAAAAGTGAAATCGTGAAAAAAAATAATTGAGTGAAAGGAAAAAGAGTATTCAGCTTGTCATTGGATCTTAAAATGCAAGCCACCATGAGAGAGGACCACACATATGGCTGAAGTTTTCATCTCATGTAGGTGTGCATAATTTTAATCTTTAATTTTACTGTGAAAATTGTTTATTCTTTTCAGAGTTTACTCTTTTCACCCACATTTATTTAATATTAATTAAACTTGTCTCTATTCTAAACTGGAGGAAAAAAGCATTTTATCATTAAACAACAATACTCTTCAATTTAATTAGTGAACACATCTCTGAGTTCAACTTTCTGAAAAGCAACCCAACATCTAAAAATAATGGATACAATATCTCCTTATAAAAGTTGACTTGCCGGTGCTTGAATAAATTCCTATCACTGTTGGCTCATTTGTTCATATTTCACACTTCTCTAGTAAGTTTTGTGTAGTAAGACTCTGTAGAGACAACAATGTCAATCGGAACACAGTTAATGTATGGAGCTCTCTTCTAACGAGCTGGTTATCTGAATCAGGTGTGTTAAATAAGAGAGACATGCAAAATATGCAAAGCAGTGGTACGTGAGGATTGGAATTGAGAACCACAGTGTTAGCTCAATAAAGACGATTAGATAAAGCAATACTCACCATGCAGCTGCAGGGAGACTGATGCTGAAAATCATAACAAAAGCATGACTTTGTGCGTGATGAGCCACATTCAAAATGATGAAGCTGGCAGCTTCTGTGCTATTACAACTGAGCATCTGCCTGCACCATGACAGAATCAATGGAATAACACAGATAACAGCATCTCTGGTGATCAGAGATAAATCTAATTGAGTGTGGTCTGTCTGTGGATGCTGCCTCGTGCAGATCGTTGGTCGCAGAGAAACTGAGGACTCAGATGTTAAACAAAAGCTGAAGAACGGATCTGTGTGTGGGGGTCCTGCCTGAGGGATGCTCACACAGCACGGAAACCAACAGAGAATATAAAACGTAATATTCAGACAGACAAAGCAATCTGTGAAACATACAACAACCACTCCAAGATATGATTTTAAATACAGAAGCATCAATACAATCAGACCTGAATCTAGCTTGTGTTATGCCTATGTCATGCATCATCCACTCTCTCTGGAACGCACTTATGATAGCTAGCCAAAGCTAGAGATTACGGTTTATAAAATTTTAATTGTGGACTTTTTTCTTACACAAATGCATTGATTCACTTCAGAAGGCCTTTATTTACCCCCTGGAGCCAGGTGGAGCACTTTTTATGATGGATGGATGCACTTTATTTTGCTTCAAAAAGCTTGACCACTATTTCCAATGCCATTATAAAGCTTGGAAGAGTCAGGACATTTTTAATGTAATTCCCATTGTATTTATATGAAAGAAGAAAGTCGTAGACACCTGGGATAGGCAAATTTAAACTATAATACATTTTAATTTAATTGCAACTAACATTACAATTAGTTAACACTTACAATTTTAAGTTTTTTTTTTTTATAATAAAACAATAATAAACTGTCAAACGTCTCAGCCTACTTTCTACATAATCAATAAAAAAATCATATAAGTGAATAACCAAAATCATTTTAAAGCTGCTACAGCTGTTGGCGAGACAGTGTTATAATCAGCTCCAGTCTCAATGTCAACTGAGTCCCTCCTCAAACTCATCAGCTGCATGTTTTCTGGGGTGTCTCTTCTCATTTTAAATTTTGTCATTGTCTCTGAATAGATTCACTGCCATTATTAGCACATTGAGTGCTTCCTGTAATTTGAGCTGTCAATCAAGGTACAAGGATGTCCCTGTGTGAAAGTGACCAATCATAAGAGGCTCAGTGCCCTCCTTGGTTTCCGCCCCCAAATTGTCAAAAGTCATGTAGTCTCGAGGGAGCAGAAATCAGCTGAGCGAGCAGAAATCCACTGCGCGAGCAAAACAGCACTCCGCGAGCAGGATTCCACTGTACAAGCAGAGTTAACCTGTGAGAGTATGCCAGGCGCTCGCTCGCAGCTACCTGTACACCTCTCGGTTGTTGAATTTGTGTGCGAGTACTTTTATCATGCCAGCTGAAGGTTCATTTTTGCGCGTGTGAAATAACCAGAGGTGGAAAGAGTACAAAAATATTCTACTCAAGTAAAAGTACCATTACATTAATGAAATTTTACTCAAGTACAAGTAAAAGTACCAGTCTAAAAATCAACTCAAGTAAAAGTAAAAAGTAGCTCATTTAAACTTTACTCAGAGTAAAAATTACTTAGTTACATTTTAACAGTGGGAGGGAGTCAAAAATGGGACAGGCCAAGGGTGTCAAACTAAGTTCCTGGAGGGCCACAGTCCTGCACAGTTTAGATTTAACCCTAATTAAACACACCTGATCCAGCTAATCTAATCATTTAGGTTTATTTGAAAACTACATGATATGTGTGCTGGAGCAGGGTTAGAACTAAACTCTGCAGGGCTACGGCCCTCCAGGAACTGAGTTTGACACCCCTGGGATAGGTTTATTAATCTCAAACTAGTGGTTTTTAATTAAAGGAATCAGTTATTTAGAATAATAAAACATTTGGGCTGTTACCAGGCAAATCAGTATCAACAAACTCATCTTTTAATGCAGAAGATTCATTGGAAGTGGCATTTAGATGTATTACACTGTTTAGTGCAGGACAAGAATGCATTTAACCTGCAGTTACAAATGCATGAATAATGTTTTGATATACAAGACATAAAATGTTGAATACTCATTTGAAATGATAAGAAATTAATTATTTAAAAAAAATCAAAAGATACTTTAAATGTGAAATTAAAATGGCCAGTATGTGTCAGCAAGTCACTGTTAATAAGTGAGTCATTGCGACTGAACCGAATCATTTAAACGGTTGATTCATTCAGAAACGAAACACTGTCACGTTGCTCAGAGACGCAAAACTGTGCTTTGGTGGCTGTGTTTGGAATTATTTTCTGTTGTAGAAATAGAGCTAAAAAAGGCAATATGGTGTCTTAAACGCAAGTCTCTTAATTAACTTGTTTACTGAACTGTTATATATATGTATGTATATATTCATGATGATTTTTGGAGGAAAAGACGGCCTTCTTTGTGTGATTTTGATTTAATATATGAAATTACATAAATATGTGAATTTTCTGCCCCTATATCTTCAATTTTGTGATCATTCTAAATGCATTTTAGGAGACTGGATCACACAGTGAAAGAACGCACTATAAATGCGCGCACATCATTAAAACAAAAAACATGATATTATCGCAGATGATATATATAGCACACTCCTCGCCACTGTCTTTTTGGCTAATTTGTGCAAAACCTCTTGCTAAAATGTCAAAGCTTCATTTTAACCACCAATGCAACGATGCAATTATTTAGCTTACCTCTATATTCTTGCGAAGGGTTGATGTCTTGTCGAGATTTTATAAGCTGCTAGTTCGGTCTTCCTAGGCAAGTACAGCTTACACTGCATAATAGAGCATACATATGGCCAGGGGTTCACTTCATTTCCTTCGAGTTCAACTTCAGAATATGACGGGGTTTCGCTTTCAGCGGTGTCTGCACCACTAACGCCTGTTTTGACCGTCTGCATCTTTCTTGTGATTTTAGCGCCAGTTTGCCCTCCTGCCCATTATTTACTGCCGTAGTTTCCAGGGAGCGATTTATTTATTTATTTATTTATTTTTTTACTCAGTAATTAATATGTTTTAAAATGTAGCGAAGTACAATACTTCAATCAAAATATACTTAAGTAAAAGTAAAATTACAGATTTAAAAAATTACTTTAAAAAGTATTAGTACACAAAAAAGCTACTCAATTACAGTAACGCGAGTAAATGTAATTCGTTACTTTCCACCTCTGGAAATAACATAATGTGCTCGTGAGCATGTCTTACACGCTCATAACTTTTGACTAAAAAATAACGCCATAAACACGTGAGAGACGCCCTGAATGAAAGCACATTCACTCTCTGACAGCAAATGGCGCTAAATGCAGCCCTTACCCTGAAAACAAAAAAATTATCTTAAATAACCATTCAGATTTGTGTTTTCTCTATGGTGTTTATTATAGAGCCAACTACTGAAATATTTAGACTTAATAGGTTATTTCTTTTTCTTTATTTTTTATCTGGACTACAAATGCCCTAGATATTGTTTGAAAGTGTTTTGATCTTTTATTGTTCATTCATACTTTACAATATGGCTTCATTAGTTAACAAACTGCCAAATGAAAAAAAATATTCTGTTCATTTATTAATCTTAGGTATTCCAGTATTTAATAACACATAGTTAAAATTGAAAGTTGCAACTGTGTTATTTAATGAGCTTACATGAACTAAGACTTGTATTTTTTAACAAAGATTAATAACTTCTATGGTAAATGTAGCTATTGCTCATTGTTTAGCTGTGCATTTATTGAATGAGCACTATGTGATGTCCGAACTGATTACACTATATTTTATGTATTGCACTGTATTTTATGTAAAATCATTTTCTATTTTTAAACTGTCTTAAATTCATTTTAAGTACATTTTTTTATCATCTTCATTTTCAAGTCCTTAAATTGCTTGTTTTATTTTTGTGATTATTTTCTTCATTACTTTTTTTTTTTTTACTTTCTTTTTGAATTACCATTGTGTACGAAATGTGCTATATAAATACACTTGCCTTGCCTTGCCTTGAATGTTAATGCATTAACTAAGTTTAACTAATGATGTCTTACTGTAAAGTGATACCTATTGGTTTTTATAGTTCTTTTGCACTTTAATGTGTAAAATATTTCACTTTTATATATTTTTCTGTATTGCTTTATTGTTTTAAATGTTTAGTTATTTTTGTTATTAGAAAAAAGTTATTTAACCTGTTATACTGCATTATGACCACTTTTTTAAAACAAAATTTCAATACCGTGATAATACCGTATACCGTGATAAAAGCATTATCAATTAACAGCAACAGGAAAATTTGATACCGGCATATCCCTACTATGGTTTGTATACTGTGTAGCTACTTTAAAACACAATTCACTGGAGTTGAGTGTTTGATTCAGTTGGGTATTCATCCTGTTTACATTAATGTATTTGGCTAGTTCTTAAAGCAATAGTTCACCCAAAAATAAAAAAATGCTGAAAATTTTCTCACCATCAGGCCATCCCAGATTTATATAAGAGATTCTTTATCAGATTTGGAGAAATAGCATGGACATTACCTGCAGGACATCTTCCTCAAGCGCTGCAAAAGCATAGCTGTTAAAATCATCAAGGACTCCATCCATCCCAGTAACCATCTTTTAACTTTGCTGCCATCTGGTAAGCGCTTCTGTAGTCTGATGGCAAAAACCAGGGATGAAAGCAGAGCACTAATTATGAGTATGGGTCACCATACTTGGCCACATCAGTTTCACTTAAAATAGGAGTTATATTGTCATATTTCCGCTTCACTTCGAACAGTCTAGCAGCAGTGTTTTGAAGCAACTGAAGACAAGAAATTGATGTCTGAAAAATGCCATTGTCATTGATAACAGACTCGGCCCAACAGCATTCATAACTTGTTTAATAAAGTGCCCTATTATGCCATTTTTAAGGTTTCTAATATGGTTTCGGGAGTATCCTACAATAGGAGTACATGCATGCAAGAAAAAAAAAAAACTTTTGTTTTCTCAAAATATGCATTTAATATCACCTCACCTTCTGATTCTCAAACGATTTGTTCAAAGCAGTTCTAAGATTCAGTCTCTCTAAAACCCTCCGTTCCGTGAGCCAGAAACAATACGCCCATTGCCATAGTTCCATATGGATGGTTAATTATGGATTTGTTTCTTACAAACGTGCAACTTTTTGCTTCACAAGATGTTAATGGACTGTATTCTTAAAACCTACAAACTTTATTTTGAAATCTCAGTGCAAGTACGTACACACTGTAGCTAAGCAAGCACTGTTTATTCTAGTCCTGCCTGTTCTGGTATTTGCTAATAATGTGATTTGTACACTGCATAAGTTATTTCAGCAAGCGAGCGTCTGTTAAGAATGTAAATGTACTTCAAATGTAAAGTATACTGTATGTTTGGAAGAGATACATAGCTTATACATATGTAATGCTGATGGTCGACAGATGCATTAAGCTCCTCTCTATCTTATTAGCAGGCACATTTCATGCAAGGAGGACACTGTTTAAATCCAAAGGTAGTTACCCTGGAAATGAGCTGTAGGGGCCATTATGAGTTTTATGAAGCTTTCACTTGGCTGTTTGCTGGTCTGCTGAGTTTTAAAGGTGAATAGTGTCAGTTTCGTGAACGTTCCCTGTAACTTCAATTGGTTGGACAAAAATGTCATTATATAGTAATGTTTGAAAACAGAAAGTAGCAACCTGACCATCAGAATAAAGCATTCCAGAATATAGCATTAAAGGGATAAATTACTGTAAATGAACAACATTTTCATTTTTGGGTGAACTATCCCTTTAAGCATCCTCGTATGAATATCTGTCGGGGTTTACCACAGCACAATATCTCATGTATTACATGGCTGATCACCAAATTAATAAATATGTCGACATGAAATATCAGTTGAATTGAAATGGTACATTTTTATCTGTATATTGTCTTGAATCTTCCACCAAGATTAACTACTATTGGAATCACTGTTGTTTTATTACCAATGATTTACTGTTACAGTTTTTAATATTTAGAATTTTTTAACTCCTATAACCTTTATTTATGCATTAATTTGCGTATTTAAATGATCAAGTGGTATACTTACAAAGACTATACAACACACACACACACACAGAGAGAGAGATGTAACTACAATTTTAATAATGATTTGATACTATTTTGCATTAGATTTTAGTTTTATATTTTCAGTTTTCATTTTAATATTAGTTTTAGTCATTTTGTGTTTTTGTAATTTTTATTAACTTTAGTCCTTTAAAAAAAATAAAAAAAAATAAATATATATATGTATAGTTTTTATTAAGATTTAGTTGTTTAATTTAGTTTTAGTTAAATTAAAATGAGAAATGTTGCCTAAATTAAATGTTTTTTTTTCCTAATAGATTTTACTTGCTAATTTTTATTTCAAATGATGTTTTTAGAATAATTTTCATGGTTTTGGGTTTAGTTAATGATAATAAACCTGATAAGAATCAACTATTCCAAAGATAAATGTAATTAGCATGCATAACATAAAAATGGTATTTGCCCTTTTAACCAAGTTGTAATAACAATATATGAATGATTTACAATTAGCATTTGTGAATGAATGACTTGGTATTAATAAAGTCCTTCATAAATCCTTGGGACATTACTACAAAGAGTTACAAAAGAGTTTAATTTCCTCTCCGATGATTTAAGCAGTTAGGCAACAATTCATGCAATGAATTACTATGCTTAACATCTCTAACAGTGACAGTGATGGAGGAGTGGAAGTGGGAAGAGCTTATAATCCAATTGTGAACAACTGCCATTATGTGACAGCGTGTTACGAGAGACCTACAGGCTTCATTTCAAGGCCAAAGATCCCAGCTATTCATACTCAGGCTTGTCAGCACATAATAAGCAGATGTTTTCGGGTTTTCTTTCATCAGAAACTGACCGTGGTCAATTATTTGAATGAACTGTTGCATTGAAACACAAAAGAGATTTTATGTTTGGCCCTCAAGCTGTTTTTATATCTAAATTTTTACTCTTTAAGATAAAAGATGGATTAAGAAGAGTCAATAAAGCCTGTGCACCTGAAATAAATAAAACTGACAAAGAGATCCTGAACTCCTTATCTGAAAAAAAAAAAATAATAATCACCTAAAGTTTGTCTTAGTCTTGGAAAAAAGCTGAACCGCAGAAGACCTCAGCTTGCATTCTGCCTGTAGAGACAGATGATGTGATGAGGTTGATCAATAAATCCAGACAATAGAGCGTTTTGAGCTGGAAATTGAAAAGCAGAACATTGTACACAGGAAACTATGGACTGCACCTTTAAAAACATGTGAATAAATTTAGAGGCAGGAAGAAAAAATGCATTGTGATGGGTGCAATATGAGCCTTATATTGTCAGTTAAATAACATCATATAAATGCATCAGTGTTGGGAGTATAAGTGGCCTTGCACACTGAACGTGTTCTTGCATTTAAAAAAGCTAGAAGGCCACAATAGAAAAGAACAACAGGCAGGGATCTCAAACAATTGTATTCAGCTTAGTTACACATCTCAAAATTCAATGATAATGCTATGAGTGCTGTTCAGTGGTAAAAGAGGCCTACAAAAAGCAGAAAAACAACATGCTGAGATGCAAAAATAGGTCATGTGTGAAAGGCTTCCACCACTAAAAGTAGGTAGTGTGATATTTATCGTCTGCGATAATATTGTAATTTTTTTACAATATGCAAGCTTACATTATCGAATGTCACTTGCAAAATGTTTCTGTGTGATGTCACCTATTAGAATTAAAAATGCCCCTATTATTCAAATTCTGAAAGCAATTTTTTTTTTTAATTGCTGTATGAGTTTTTATAATATCATACAAGCAACAGTGTCATTTAATTAATGTGATATCAATTTTAAACAGTTCATAATTTTAATTTTACTGTTCAACAAACAAGAAGTTGATATTGAGTAACATTTTTGACACAATGAAGGTCTGAACCAGCCAAGGTACCAGTGCAAAAATCACACTAAGCTAAATATTGTTTAATTATCTTTAACGAAAAAAAAAAACCAACAACAAGGATTTTTTTGTCAGTATCGCACACCCTTAGTAGCGCCTCTACTAACTTCACTACATTTACAGTAGAATTCAGTAGCAGTTTCCATAGTTTAATTGTTCCCGTAACAAATATTTATTTTATTGGTGTAATGTTATCTAATGCCTATGTAGCGTTAGCAAGTCTAAGATTTGATTAAAAAAAAAAAATATTATATATATATATATATATATATATATATATATATCAACTAACTTTTCTTCCCTATTGAGACATACTTATATCCCAGGGAATGAAAAATAAATAAATAAAATAAGTAGGACTGGACTCCATTGGGAAATGTGTGGATTGTTGCTGTGATCTCATGTTAGTTTGCTGAAGAACGTCAGAGAAGAAAAATCACTGCAAGGCGGCAGATATGTTAATGCTTTTAATTAAAGATTAAGAGTGCTTATGATTTCACAAAGTGATGTGCACAGATAAATAATTTATAATGAACAGCAACATTTGAAAACTAAGGTGCATACGTTTCAGATCAATGAGGCCTAAGACCAATCAGTTCCAAATAGAAATACAAGACCTGTGCTAATTAAAAGAAAACCGGTTTTAGATTTTTAAGATTTTAGTGATAAATCACAAGATGAGAGATTTATAAGCTATTGTTAACAGGTCGGTCATTTTTAACTGGCAAGTAAAGGATTTTCAGTACAGCACAAGGGTTAAATGCACAGCATAAAAGAAAGATGACCTACATAAGGAGTATACAAAAAAAAAAACAGTCACTGGGGCGGTCACAAAACACACCAGGAGAAGCACAGGTAAGTGAACTGGGATATGTTTATTGATACAGCAGAAGCAAACGGAGGCGGGTATGTTTAGACTGGACATTCATCATCACAAAACTTAAAGGAAAACAGCTTAGACAGGCTTTGCTTTAGCAGGAGAGTCAAACAGAAAGATCCAATGGGCAATTTCAAACAGCAACTCGGGTAAGTTTCCAGACTTATTATGATAATTGGTTTCCTTTTCTCTAGCAGGTATAAGTAGAGAAGAAGAACTGTAAGGGCAGATAGGGGAATCCAGGTAAGTATTTCAGATGAGTAGACAGGTTGGTGTTCACCAAAACTCCAAAAGACATCTGTTTATATAGCATGGGGAAATGAAGTGATCAGTAACAGGTGTGCTGATTAAGGACAAGGTGCAGGTGTAAACCAGACAGGCTGCTGGGAAATGTAGTTCTGGGCTGGTGATTGTGAACGTGACGGGGCGATACCCTTTTAACATGAACTAATATATACACTTTAGATACTAACATGAACTTTTACAATTCTATTATGTAGATTTAAGGTAATAATATGTGCAGTTTAGGAGCAAATAAATACCCTTTAGCTGTTGTACCTTAAAGGGATAGTTCACCCAAAAATCTAAATTATGTCATTAATAGACCCTTTGCAAACATGTGTAAATCGTAAATAGTAGTGGACGAGTGGGAAGTTTCAATCAGTTTAAAATTAATAACACTACGCTCACGGCACGGGGAGGTACCTCGAGAATGAGTCAGTCTTTTGTTCGTTAAAACGATTCAGTTCGATTTGGTGAACTGGTTCAAGAAGATCCGGTTACATCGAATGATTCGTTCGCGAACCGGATATCACAAACTGCTTTGATTTGAACTCTCTCACAACAGACACGGAAGAGAAGACAATTCTGAATAAAGTCGTAGTTTTGGCTATTTTTGGACCAAAATGTATTTTCGATGCTTCAAAATATTCTAACTGACCCTCTGATGTCACATGGACTACTTTAATGATGTTTTTCTTACCTTTCTGCACATGGACAGTAGACCGTACACACAGCTTCAATCGAGGGACTGAGAGCTCTCGGACTAAATTTAAAATATCTTAAACTGTGTCCCGAAGATAAATGGAGGTCTTACTGGTTTGGAACAACATGAGGGTGAGTTATTAATTACATAATTTTGCTATTTGGGTGAGCTAAAGCACTGAATAAATTACAGCTTTGTAGCTTATTTTTCTGAACGTGAGCTTGTACAGTAGATTGAGAATCTACGGTTTGCAGTAGCTTCTGCATTTTTTAAAAGCTTATGATCATTGGTCAGATATACAAATAATCCTGTCTTAATGCTAGTTGAGCCAAAGTTAGGATGGTGCGACCCTCAAACCATGGTCTAATATATTCATACAGAACTATCCGGTAACATTTCTATTCATCTCAATGGCACTTTCTTGGCTGGTGCATGCAGACCTGGAAGTATATGAGCAACATGCTGCTGTCTTTCTGACGGATCGCTTTATGTTAAACCTCTTCACAGCTGATAGAGAAAAAAACAAAGTCTGTTTCAGGCAGTTGAGCCCTCCAAAATATAATTTGTGTTTGGGTATAATTTGTTCCCATGTGTTGTTGTTGGCTGAATTGAAGACAGAATATATCGGCACCGCTCAGAGGTGATCTGACCGTTTCTAAGCAGCGACTGCGACGCGTGGTGAGGATACACACAGTAGTGCTCTGGTGTAACGTTATAACGCCTGTTTCACACAGTCGTATTAACGGATTCCAGCTGCACGAGGTTGCGGTCCGTCAGTGCGTTCAAGGAGCGGTGCTCTCTGCAGCAGTGCAGCGATTGTTAACATACTGAGTCTATTTTTGCTGTGCTGCAGGCCTGAATTAAAGTGGAAGCGCATTGTTCGTGGGAAAAATGAACATGGATTGACATGGAAACACAGTCACATGGGTTTTTGGCTAGGTTTAAAACAAGAAAAAGAGCACTTATAGATAAACAAGGAAAACAATATATATATATATATATATATATATATATATATATATATATATATATATATATATATATATATATATATATATGTTCACTTTTATGGAAGCAGAAAAACAGAGTTCATTAAGACCCGTGGGATTGCTTGTGATAAAGATTTAAATGCAAAATGCACGAGACTGTTTCTGTCTGTGGTGTTTTAAGAAAAGTAGGCTAATTATTGTGTTTAAATATTTTGCCGCTTGCTTGAGCAGCTTACTATACAAACCAAGTTAAATGCATGAATAATGCATTGTTTATACAGTACAGACCAAAAGTTTGGACACCTTCTCATTCAAAGAGTTTTCTTTATTTTCATGACTATGAAAATTGTAGAGTCACACTGAAGGCATCAAGGGCTATTTGAGCAAGAAGGAGAGTGATGGGGTGCTGCGCCTGATGACCTGGCCTCCACAGTCACCGGACCTGAACCCAATCCAGATGGTTTAGGGGTGAGCTGGACCGCAGACAGAAGGCAAAAGGGCCAACAAGTGCTAAGCATCTCTCGGGGAACTCCTTCAAGACTGTTGGAAGACCATTTCAGGTGACTACCTCTTGAAGCTCATCAAGAGAATGCCAAGAGTGTGTCAATGTCAATGTCAATGTCACCTTTATTTATATAGCGCTTTAAACAAAATACATTGCGTCAAAGCAACTGAACAACATTCATTAGGACAACAGTGTCAATAATGCAAAAATGATAGTTAAAGGCAGTTCATCATTGGATTCAGTTATGTCATCTCTGTTCAGTTAAATAGTGTCTGTGCATTTATTTGCAATCAAGTCAACGATATCGCTGTAGATGAAGTGTCCCCAACTAAGCAAGCCAGAGGCGACAGCGGCAAGGAACCGAAACTCCATCGGTGACAGAATGGAGAAAAAAACCTTGGGAGAAACCAGGCTCAGTTGGGGGGCCAGTTCTCCTCTGACCAGACGAAACCAGCAGTTCAATTCCAGGCTGCAGCAAAGTCAGATTGTGCAGAAGAATCATCTGTTTACTGTGGTCTTGTCCTGGTGCTCCTCTGAGACAAGGTCTTTACAGGGGATCTGTATCTGGGGCTCTAGTTGTCCTGGTCTCCGCTGTCTTTCAGGGATGTAGAGGTCCTTTCTAGGTGCTGATCCAGCATCTGGTCTGGATACGTACTGGATCCGGGTGACTGCAGTGACCCTCTGATCTGGACACAGACTGGATCTGGTGGCCACGGTGACCTCGGAACAAGAGAGAAACAGACAAATATTAGCGTAGATGCCATTCTTCTAATGATGTAGCAAGTACATAGGTTGTTATGGGAAGTGTTTCCGGTTCCGGTTTACCTAATTAATGCAGCCTAAAAATCCTTTAACGGATTTGGATAATAAAAGCATATTAGTATGTTATGTGTATGCCAGGTTAAAGAGATGGGTCTTTAATCTAGATTTAAACTGCAAGAGTGTGTCTGCCTCCCGAACAATGTTAGGTAGGTTATTCCAGAGTTTGGGCGCCAAATAGGAAAAGGATCTGCCGCCTGCAGTTGATTTTGATATTCTAGGTATTATCAAATTGCCTGAGTTTTGAGAACGTAGCGGACGTAGAGGATTATAATGTAAAAGGAGCTCATTCAAATACTGAGGTGCTAAACCATTCAGGGCTTTATAAGTAATAAGCAATATTTTAAAATCTATGCGATGCTTGATAGGGAGCCAGTGCAGTGTTGACAGGACCGGGCTAATATGGTCATACTTCCTGGTTCTAGTAAGAACTCTTGCTGCTGCATTTTGGACTAGCTGTAGTTTGTTTACTAAGCGTGCAGAACAACCACCCAATAAAGCATTACAATAATCTAACCTTGAGGTCATAAATGCATGGATTAACATTTCTGCATTTGACATTGAGAGCATAGGCCGTAATTTAGATATATTTTTGAGATGGAAAAATGCAGTTTTACAAATGCTAGAAACGTGGCTTTCTAAGGAAAGATTGCGATCAAGTAGCACACCTAGGTTCCTAACTGATGACGAAGAATTGACAGAGCAACCATCAAGTCTTAGACAGTGTTCTAGGTTATTACAAGCAGAGTTTTTAGGTCCTATAATTAACACCTCTGTTTTTTCAGAATTTAGCAGTAAGAAATTACTCGTCATCCAGTTTTTTATATCGACTATGCAATCCATTAGTTTTTCAAATTGGTGTGTTTCACCGGGCTGCGAAGAAATATAGAGCTGAGTATCATCAGCATAACAGTGAAAGCTAACACCATGTTTCCTGATGATATCTCCCAAGGGTAACATATAAAGCATGAAGAGTAGCGGCCCTAGTACTGAGCCTTGAGGTACTCCATACTGCACTTGTGAGTCTATGCAAAACAATGTTGTGGTCAATTGTGTCAAACGCAGCACTAAGATCCAATAAAACTAATAGAGAGATACACCCACGATCAGATGATAAGAGCAGATCATTTGTAACTCTAAGAAGAGCAGTCTCAGTACTATGATACGGTCTAAATCCAAATCTAAAGTGTGCAAAGCAGTAATCAAAGCAAAAGGTGGCTACTTTGAAGAACCGAGAATATGAAATATTTTCAGTTGTTTCACACTTTTTTGTTATGTATATAATTCCATATATAATTCCACATGTGTTAATTCATAGTTTTGATGCCTTCAGTGTGAATCTACAATTTTCATAGTCATGAAAATAAAGAAAACTCTTTGAATGAGAAGGTGTGTCCAAACTTTTGGTCTGTACTGTATTTATTGAGTTTAAACTAATGTCTATATGAAAGATTGTCACTGTTCTGTGATAAAAGACTTAAGATGCTAAAAAAAAAAATATATATATATATATTTTTCACGATATGAAATCAAAACAATTAACAAATCGGAATCAGTAGCGGACTGCAAAAACGTCCTGTGTAGGGCTGGGTACCGAACTTCGATGCCTTTATGGTATCGAATGAAAAACTTCGATACTATGCGTTTCGAAAAAATTATTTATCTTTCGGTGCCGAATTTCGGTTCCAAAAGCCAAGCGGCCGTTTTTTCCTCTTTTTTTTTTGCCAAGAGGCTGTGTCTGTGTGAGCTTGTAGCATACGTGCATGTAAGGACCTAAATTCGCCGTGTTTGGCTGTCCACCACCACGTGACGTGACGGGGAGGTTTTTTGAAGATAGATACTCGCAGTCACACAACACAAGTGTATTTGTTTTTTCTCAAAACGTTTCCGTTTTACAATGCCAAAGAGGTCTAAAGTGTGGCTACACTTTATAAAAGTGGATGCTGAGTCAACAAAGTGTAACATATGCGATAAGAGGATTGCAACCAATAATATTTTGGGAGGATTGGCAATACCACCAATTTAATGAAGCATTTGTTGTGTTTTTCCCTCCATCCCTGTTTAGTTTGGTCTACTCCATTGCGTATCTTGAAACACGCCCCCTTTCACGTGGTCTAAAAAACAGAGAGAGAGACAGATTTATCTGGTACAGCGAATTTCTCTGAGCAGCAGGCCACTGTATAACCGGTTCCCTTAAAACATAACCGACTGTGTTTACGAGAATACTTGCAGAGACAATTATTTTGATATAATTGTGTGTGTATGTGTTCATTAAGTGCAAACGATCAACTACGATCCGTTTCACCCCTTCAAGCGAGTGAACAACGCGAATCAAGTTAGGAATTTTACATCACTATTCACAATAGCCTATCAGACTGGAAAACACAATAGCCCCGGGATGGGGGGCTAACGATTTTGCGAGCCCTGCACCTCAGATGTATCCAGTTTGTGAAACACTGGTTTCGTTAAACAAAATAAATAATTATTTTAAAAGATTGACTCAAAAGAATCATCGGTTCACTAATCGGATCATGAACTTGTATTACCGAGCCAAAATTATCTATTATTGAACATCTCGAATGAATAAAGACTTCAAGTTCATCTGTAAAGCACATAAAGCAATCGTTTGAGTTTATAAACTTCTATTTCATGCATGATTCGTATGGATCTGCTAACTGAATGCAAAGTGTGAGTTCTAGAAGAATGTTTGTGTCTTGATGAGCATGTATCGCTCACTAGGAGTCGCTAAATGAACAGCTGCGGTTCTTTTTTATTCTTCAACGGAGGATCAGTTGCCCTATTGGTTAAAATCCCCAAACTGTTTACTTAAATATTAAATTAATAAATGACATCAAAACAGGGGCGTTTGCGTTATGATGTGGTGGGCTGCTGTGGGCCATAGAGTCCAGGGCCACTTTTTGGTCACAGTCCGCCCCTGAATGGCGCACCCCTATCCAAAAAGCACAACCAGTTGTATTAATAAAGTTATCCTGAGTGTGAAGTGTTACCAGAATTTGTTTTAATTAAGGTGAAAAATAAAAGTTTTGTGTTTAATGTATTTGTGTTGATGTTGAAATGGATTTTAAAACATATGGTATCGAAAAAAGTATCGTTAGGAACCGGTATCGAAAACTGAGGTATCGAAATTGGCACTGGATCGAAAAATTTTGAACAATACCCAGCCCTTGTCCTGTGTGAAAGCACAATGAGTCCGTGCTGCGGACTGCATATGCACTGCAGGCAGATTATGCATATATAATATCCATTTTAGGCCATCCTTAAAAATATTCTTGTTTGCCGTAACCCGACCGACCCTGTCAATTTAGCACCGACTCAATTTTTTTTTTTTTTGCTTTTAGTCCGACCGACTTGCCGATTGTAAATTTGCGTTAAGACCGACCAATTATTTTTTTACTCTTCAAACAACTAATACAAACGCAATAAAATACTATTAATTATATTTAAGTAAGTATTGTAAATATATAAATTGCCTTGGCCTACATACAAATGAAGGCTATCTTCTTTAATAAAAAATAAAAAAACCTTGACGTCATCTGTGTTTACACGGATGTCACACTGTGGCCTGTGCGTTCGCTTCGTCTCAGACTCTCACTCACTGTCAGAGTCAACAGTTCGCGCTTGGTAATGATGGCTGCGGCTGCAGTAAATTAAATGTTCGCGGTCACTGTTCAAAGTCATACGGGTTCGGGCACCATAATACATCTAAAAAAATTCATTAAAACAGCTCGACACCGCTTTAACTTGGCACGAAGTTCTGGAAAAACTGTGCCCAGATCTTTTCCCATCCCTTCTCCTCTCTAGTCTAAAACTGTGACCGTGTCGACTGTCACTTTATGTTCGAAAATCTATTGCACGAATCAACCAACACAAGTTTCGAAAACGAAAATAAGAAAATGATTTTAACGACCTTCTCTCGGAGCTCGTCCAGGTTTTTTTGTTTTTGAACAGGCGTCACACAGCAACTGCAGCTTCGGACAAACACGCATAACAGCAAATAATACTTCTGCACGATGTTTCTCTTTTAACAACAGAAATGTGAATTCAGCCGGTATTCAGTCTCATTCAGTTTCGGGCTTGAATCGCCTAGGGCTGTCAAAATAGCTGACAAAACTAAATTCGAATTTTTTACTTAAATATGATCAAAATTCGAATTGTGTTCGAATTTTAAATGCATAATTTCAGTTAGGGTGAAGAAAAGCTTTTTGCTTCTCTTCTGAGGCTCAAGATAGCGCATCGAGCAAAATATTACTGCATGTTTATTCAAAGCATTAGAATACATGACTGTGAAAAAAACATTTAAAATAATGTTTATGAACCAATTATTATTAATTAAGTTGCTTAAATAACTATAAACAAAACAGCATCATGTATGCATGCATTGTTAAATAAATAAAAAGGGCGGAAAACCAGTCACACAGGATACATTTTTTCATTTAAAAACATGAGATGCAGTGGGATGGGGAACAAAAACCCAACATAAAGTCTCGATATATTTTTAGAAAATTAAATTAATACATACATTTTACATGTCTTTCTAAACATGCGGCTCACTTGTGCGAGACGCGAGTCCAACGGTGTCCCTCTAGAAAATGCGTGAAATATTCGTTCTGTGTGAACGGCTTAGTTTCAGTTTTGATGTAAACAAGATCTTCTCCACATTGATGTTCTTTTTTTTATTTTTATTTTATTTTTTTTAAGTGGCTTCAACTGGATAGGCTAACATAACCTTATAATGCAATGGCACATACTGTACATCGTCATCGCATCCCGTGCGCGTACACGAGGTGAAAGATGAGAAAGCAGATACTGCGTGTCGAGCTCGTCCGCCTTTGAAAGTTGTGTAGACACAGCTGTGCGCGCGGCGAGATGGAATGGAACACGTACCGGGGCTCATAAGGCAGCTTCATTAATGCACACCTACAATTCATATGCGCATTCGAATGTGGATTTTTATTTTAAATTCGACGAATATTCTAAAAAAAAAAAATTTAACAGCCTAAGAAAATCGCCTATGCGATTTTTTTGTTGCTGTTGAAATTTAATCGTAAACACAGCCATGTTTGAAGCCTGCAGTAAATGTTTTGCATTATGGCAGTCCACTCTGCTTATTGTTTTTCGAAAATGTTGCGCTCCTGTTTGTCATTGTGCACATAACTTCACGCCAATAAATCATCAGAAATATTGTTCTTTACCAATATATTGAATCTTTACATTCCTCCTGTCTGTTGTCCGTGGATTTACCTATATTTGGTGTTATTTGCCGTATAAAACTTTAGACATGCAAAATCGATTTTAAAATCGATTCAATGAACACTCGTCACTCAAATCAAAAAGATTTTTTTTCACAAAAGTGACAACCCAAGAAAGCAAAGTAAACGTTCTCTCATTTGTAGGTTGTATTGATACGTAGCGGTGGATGCAAGTAAAACATTACCTTAATTTTTTTTCTTCACCTGAAATTCAAGCAATAAACATGTTTTTGACAAAGATTTAAATTTGTTTGTGGTCTATATAGCCTGCATCAAAATGAGGTTTGCAATGATGCGCCCGAGGGCACGGGTTGAAGACCCAGTCAGTGACGTCACGATATGCTAATTTGTTTAAATTCATACCGACGTCATCAGATCACAAAAAGTTACTTTTTTTTTTTACATTGAAACTTGAAAAAAAAAATATATAGACCGACCTACCGACCCTTTCTTTTTAAAAAATTACTGTAACTGCAAACCAAAATATTTTTAAGGATGGCCTTATGCAAGTGCTGTCGGGCTAAAATTGTCGCCAAAGGCGGCAACACGAACAATTTTCTCCAGCACCTTAGCCGCAAGCACATCTTGGAATATCAACCAGCAGAAAATGCATTGTACAACTGATTATGCATGAAAAAAAAAAACATCATAAACCGTAAAACCGGTATAATTTTGAAAAAAAAAAAAACGGTATGTACATTTTTGGTCAAACCGCCCAGCACTAAGCTGACCTGATATAAGCATGTTTCTGGAACGCGACAATCTCCTTTAAACTGAGCTTAAATCAAGGACAAACAGACAAGGCACGCACACACACACACAAAATCTTCAGAATGGCTAAGGAAATTACAGCAAATTATGCGGTTTCAGTGGGAAAATTGTCTTGATGATGAATCCACTACAATGAGGACTGAAAACAGCTGATTAATGGCCTCGATCTGATGTGAAACACATTAAGTTGAGATATCAAAGCCCTTTCAGTGGACTTGATACATTTGTAAGATAAATATATAATTAGTTTTTGTTCACTGGAATAAAGTTTCAAGTTAACCCCTTTACGTGCAAGCATTGACGACGGCCCCAGTTTATTATTGTTTCACTTTCACAGCACATTAAATATCACTATCTTACTTGATCTGAACAAACTGTGCATCAATTGAAAGTTTAAAGACTCTAGCTTCGATATTTGACCAATGTTTTGATAAAACATTGTTGCAGTGACAGTTATTTAGTGATTTATGTCAGGAGTGCAAAATAATAAATCCGTATTATGCCACATTTTGAATAGAAATTCACCACTCATTCATATTCAGTCATGTCTGCAGTGGTTTATTTGTGTTCACATAGACTCACTGAACAGCGTCAATAAGGATTTATAGACCAAAGATGCATATCCGTGGAGATATATGGATATATTTACTGATGTTTACTTCATATTTCTTTAGACAGAATCATAATTTCTATTCATTTTCCACTGATTTACGTGATCTGATGATAAACAGCCTCTCCCAGCGCTGTCTCTGTCATAGACAGTAAAAGAAATGGACACAGCGACCCCATTGGAACTAAATTGAGACAAGTGAAGCCCATTTTTAGCGTTTTTTAGCACTTCTGTTTCTGACACGCAGACTCAAACTAAGCTTGATGACGTCAGCAACCTGTCTGACAGATGTAAATCTTCTAGTAGCTGTGCGTGCAAACTGCCATGGTTAATCTTGCAGAGACGGCGAGCTTGAGCGGGGAGTTCTTTGGCGTGAGTGAGCAGGAGTAAGTATTCTGATTAATTATTTTGTATAGTATTTTAAAATGTAACGCCAGGGCTTGTATCTATGGGCTTCTCTCTTGACGTCTCCCCGATTGCCTGCGAGCTTCTCCTCCTGTCTGTACGGTAATTTCTCTACTGTGCGACAGAGAGTCGAGTGGTTATGACGCAATCGTTAGCCTATTTTTACAAAAACTGTTTCTACGGGGCCATAATGTAACATAGAAGGTAATGGAGCCCTTTATACATTGTCGTGTATCTTTAGAAATAAATAATGGACAAATGGAGTCTTTAAACGCCTCAGATGTAAAGTAATTCGCTGTCAAAGTGACGCCAAAATGAATGGGAGTCAATGGGAATGCTAACGCAAGTGAAGTTCTGCTACAAGATGGCGGCACGCGGTCGACTTCCTTCCCGCCTGGTCTCTGTGTGTTTGCTTCCGTGTACTCAAGCTGTGACCCAGACAGACTCTGATTGGACCTTCGGCTTGTCAATCTGACATTCTCAAAACCGGACAGCGTCAGATCGTGTCACATGGTTCGTGATCACTTCCTGGTTCATATCTGCTCACAACAACACTGAAACACCTCTGTGTACACGAAATATCCGAATAATAAAACCGTGATTACGATAGAAAAGCTTGGTATGAGATTTTCTTCAGATCTGGGGCATTTTATAAAAAATATAAAAAATGTACATCGGAAATGCTAACTTATGCAGCGATGAAAAAGGCTACAAGTAGCATATTTTTACAATAGTAAACGACCAAATTCCACCCGTGATCGCAAAAGGATGTTATTACAAACACTCGATCGGGGTTCAAAGTGAGTTTTGAGTAAAAGTGTACTAATAATTTAATAAATTGTCTGATGTAGCTTGATGCTAACGTTAGCTCTAATGCTACTAATAGCAAGTGCATTTCTTCTTCATAATGCATTTCTGTCACAATAATTCATGTAAGGTCGTAAGAAAATGTTTTGTTGTATTTTTATAGTAAGACTTTTGGTAAATAAGGGCTAAATGCATACTGAAACTCAAGTGAGATCGCTGCTTTGTAAACATTGAAATTCCACAAAAAAGGCTGATAATGGTGGAATAAAAACAAAAGAATAATGATAAAAGATAAATGCGGATAATGTGTCATACCTGCAATTACCAAATACCATAAAATTCACAGTTTTACAGATTAGATTATGAAATGTCTAATGATATTTGTGGCTTTAGCTACACTGTATTTCTAAACTCATATCTTACATCAACAATTTTTTAATACATTTAAAAAATATGTTTTTAATATTTTTATTTTTATGTTTGAGCTTATATATATATCTCTATTATCATAACAGTCTGAGTGATTCTGATTCCTGAACAGTAAACTTTGAAGTGTCAGCTTTGTGAAAAAAATGTTGATTATGTATCTAGTCAGAAAGAATCATGAGCAGAAAACTTTTTATTTTAGCGTATGTCATTTCTGTCTCCATGCCAAAAAAGGAGGGTGACTGGTAAGGGGTTAAACACTAAAGTTAATGTACTAAATTTACTAAGACTTAAACTGAAATAAAAATAAATGAAAGCTAAATAATTAAAACAAACAAATAAATGTCAAAAACACCTAACAATTACTAAAACTAAAAGTAAATAAATAAAAGTTACTGTAATTCAAAGTATTAATAGATGCAGAAGTTAAGCATTGCTCACTTAAAATCAGATATGTTGATGTGTTAACATGAGTTTTGTTCAGTTTTATTCCTTGTTTTAGATGCGCAGCCAACAAAAATTTGGTTATGTATTTATTTGACAATATTTGTATTATACTAGTGCTGTCTAAAAAGAAAAAATGAGAAATGGTCACTTAATGTTTGGCACAGAATGACAGAATGAATAAAACTAATGCCCCATTTAATACCTGCTTTTTATTGTCTTTTTTTGTTCATGCTTGCTTTGTTTACACTTGAAATGATTAATCTCTACAGCACTAATTCTTATTACTGTGTAACAAGAACAAAAGGTTCTAAAATAGAAAGTGCTTGAATACAATGACTTAATCAGTCAGAACAAATTAGAGGGCTTTCTCTACCCCAGTTTATCAGCTGGCTTGGTGCAGATTCAGCCACCAGAGATCACAGTCATTGAGGGATTCGGAAATACATGTCCTGGGAAGAACAGGTAGTGTGATAAGGAAATTAGTAATTCTTTCTTTCCATGTTGTTTTGTTGGTGCCTAAATGAACTGGGATTTGGAGCAAGTCTCAGTCCTCAGAATGACACAAAGCCCCTCCAAAATGTTGAGGTGTCCTCAAAGGGCAGTCATGTGAAAGCACTTCAAGCCATGATGCATAAAGGTCTGGGCGGAAAGCCAGTGTGTCAGTGTTTAACAGCAATAAGCATGTGTTTGATTTGTGTATGTGGACATGCTACAGGTCTGGAGAAATCATTCACAGCTGTCTCTAATGGCCCAGAAGAGGATTTTGGCAGGTTAAGAATCTGGCAGCATCTGTGTGGCCAGCAAATTTCACCACATGGAAAATAATACAAATAAAATTATAATAATAAAAAAGAAAACAATGGACTGTGTGAAAGAGAAATGGCTGGAACAAATCATTTCTAAATCAAATCTTAATAAGGGTCAAAGAAATGGCATGTTAATCACTGCATAATTGAGAGTATCATCCTCATTAATCAGTGGAATTAAATGGAAATTATTGACAGAATAGCTTAAATACAGTCTCATCACTGATGGCTTCCAGATCTATGTTTCTGCTCATTCTGAAACTGCGCTCTCTTAAAGGGATAGTTCACCCCAAAATTAAAGTATTACGTCATCATTAACTCACCTTCATGTTGTTCCAAAACTGTATGACTTTCTTTCGTCTGCACAAAATAAAATATTTGGTGGTAGCCATCGACTTCAATAGCATTTTTTAATTCATTAATTTCATTAATTAATTTTTAATTATCTCGCTCCATACTATGGAAGTCAATGGTTACCAGCAACTGTTTTGGAACCAACATTCCTCAAAATATCTTCTTTTGTTCAACATCTGAAAGAAACTGATTTCTCAAATTTAACAGCAAAAACTGAAGTCATGCTATTTGTACAACCAGCCCTCGTAAAATATAAGTCAGCTGTTTGGACTCTCATTCTGATGGCACCCATTCAATGCTACATTTCTCCAAATCTGATGAAGAAACAAACTCATCTACACCTTGGATGGCCTGAGGGTGAGTACATTTTCAGCAAACATTCCTTTTTTGGATGGACTAAGAAAAGAAGTTCAAAGTATTGTAATTTTACAAATTAATAAACTTTTTTTTAAGAAATGCATTTTTAGTTTACAGTGTAGTTAAATTTTTATCTTGGACATGATAATAAAATTGCTGTTTATTGTTATTGTCATTATTATTAGCCACAATCTCAGACAGTTTCAGGTGATAAGAAAATTCTTATAAGTTAAATTAAAATAGATAATTCGATTAAAACTGAACATCACATATAACGAGTCACTGGAAGTCTTGGCTCTGTTATATCTCCTTACACCTCCATACAGTAACAATAACAGAAGGCCATTTCACACAAATCCTACACACTATTTTCCCAATGACACGCCTCCATTTGTTTTTTGGCTTCGATTCCTCTTTCACAGATGAAGACAAATCTTCATAGCTTCCTCATTGCTGAGGAATGACATGAATGACATTTGCCAACAAAGAATCTGTGTTCAGCATACATTTGGGATGTTCCCGATGCTGCTCAGTTTCCGTTTCAGCAGCCAGGAGAAACAAATAATTACAGTGACAAGAGAGCAGAGCATATGCACATTTCTTTTCAAACATCACATGCTTTCAGCATAAATAAATACCAACGGGAAAAATCAATGCAGAAAACATGTTACATGCTCTCAGCCGATGCAATGCTCTTTTTCCACATTAACTTACTGACATTACAATTACAGACACAGCAGATGTTTCTGGAGTGTTAAAATACTAATGTGTGCACACTTTGATGTAACGAGAACAAATGGAAGCGTGTAAGTGAAGTCATGCATTATGGCTGCAACGCGCAAGCTGAGATGGAGTTCATAAACCTTAACTAAAATTTACTTAGAGTTAACTTAAACTTTAATAACTGTTGAAAGT
Organism: Carassius carassius; assembly: GCF_963082965.1. Classification (NCBI taxonomy): domain Eukaryota; kingdom Metazoa; phylum Chordata; class Actinopteri; order Cypriniformes; family Cyprinidae; genus Carassius; species Carassius carassius. The sequence continues at coordinate 1,700,565 of NC_081787.1, read as the reverse complement.
GTCTGGTGTCCAAGAATGGCAAAATGTGTGTTTGTACTTTCTTATGCCTTCAAGCCTACTTACAATCCCTATGATGCAATATTTGACTTGCTTATAAAACTTCCTTCAATCTGGATTACCCTTAATGTGATTCATGTCATTCAGGCTTTAATTATACAGATAAGTGTGCATGCAAAATAATAATGAAAGTGAAAGTGACGTTCAGCCAAGTATGGTGACCCATACTCAGAATTTGTGCTCTGCATTTAACCCATCCGAAATGCACACACACAGAGCAGTGAACACACACACACACTGTGAGCACACACCCGGAGCAGTGGGCAGACATTTATGCTGCGGCGCCCGGGGAGCAGTTGGGGGTTCAGTGCCTTGCTCAAGGGCACCTAAGTCGTGGTATTGAAGGTGGAGAGAGAACTGTACATGCACTCCCCCCACCCACAATTCCTGCCGGCCCGGGACTCGAACTCACAACCTTTCGATTGGGAGTCCGACTCTCTAACCATTAGGCCACGACTTCTTATTAATAATAATAATAATGATAATAATGGCATAGTGTAATAAATATTTGCATTTATTAGATTTTATTAAAATAATCATTTTCAAAAAGCACTTTTAACTGCTTAGAAACTAAAAATATAATAAAAATAAGATAAATAATAATAAAAAAATATTAAGCTAAAAAGTAAAAATAAAAGCTCGGTGGAATATTGCTTGTTCCACAGCCGTACTGTAAAAAAAATACTTTTCAAAGTTGCAAATGAAAGAATATTGAAGTACGTCTTACCAGCCTGATCTCACAATCAAAACGTACATATTTAGACGTAAATTAAAACTGTCCAATACGTATGTGCCTTTACGTATTTATAGTGTCACTTACGTATTATCTGGACGTAATTACAGGTTCGATACGTATCGAAATTTACGTAAAAACAACCTCAAATACGTACAGATAGAACGTGTTCTCTGACCAGTCAGTTATCCATAGAAATTTGCTCATGAAGCTGCTTTTCAATGCGTATCGGATTATTTTTTTTTTTATATTTATGTATATTTTCCTTTTTATTTTTTAAATGTAAGATCCCTATACCCCACCCGAACCTAAACCTACCCATTTTATACAGAACGTTAAAAGAATAAAACATAATAAAACACAATTTTAGTAAAAATATAACATTAAAACGTTATTTTGAGCCACTAACGTTAATCTTACACCTACCCCTAATCCTACCCATAACCATTTCTTTAAACTACATAACGTTATTGTTATAAATAAACAAATAACAGACAAACAAACATAATGTTAATCATTTATTTTTTGCGAAAATATCAAAAGTGGTAACAAAAGAAGTTCAAATGATAATGAGTTCCAGTCGCAGTCCTCTCTGGAGGTAATAGTTGTTATAGTGTACAGAGCAGAATTTAATTTATTAATCCGTGAAATTATGAATCTGTCTTCTCTCCGTGAAGGCGCAGTAGCAGTACTGATTTCAAATGTCTATCAACTGAAACACGACATGTCGCAATCTGTGACGAATTATGTGAGAACCAATGAGAGTTCGATATTAGTGCCGTAAACCATGTCGTAACGTTTCTTGAGGGTGGTGCACTGGCGCTATTTTCAAATTCGAATCATAACGAGCGCGGGCTTTGACTGTGACGGACGCTGTTGCTGAGAATGAAGATGAAGATCGATTGATATGGATTTGTTCCTTGCAAACATCTGGATTCTAAAGATATGCAGTACAGCAAACAAATAAAATGGATGTGATTTGTAATTTTATGCTGTGCTTTTGTGTATCTATGGTTTAATGTTATTTCCTATTAAGTAGACGAGTAAACTGCTTTCAATAAATTGAATAAAAACATGTATTGATATCACAATTAAATACAACAGATTTAAATCATTAAAGCCACGATTTTAATATTAATACATGGGAATTCATATACATTCACACTTTACGTTAGATTATTTACGTTTTTTTAGCTGCTAACACGCAAGTATTTGTACGTTTTACTGCTATAAATACGTCTAAGTTGTACGTTTTTACGTGCATGAAAACGTAAGTAAATGTACGTGTGGTATAACCACATTTAACGTAAAAATACAAACGTATTCTCATGAGATCACGTTGGTCTTACAGGAAAATATTGTTTCAGTTTTTCTACTTCCAAATTTCATTTTTCTTTGTGAGTATTTGTGAAATTTACTAGAGACTTCTGAGAGAAAATTTAAGACCTCTAGGAAACATAATTAACACTTTCTTTTACCATTTTGAATTTTTATGGCCTTAAATCTGATTATGAATTTTATGTCACGCGGACCCTAGTGGACACACGTGAGCTAGTGTTATACTTTTCGCGTGCACAAGAGACTGTAGTAACAGCACACCTCTCCTCAACACAACATACGATTGGAAGTATTATTCATCTGAATAACAGAACAAGTTACACAGCAAAGTTTCACCTGGAAGTATGCTAAAATCTATGCTGTGCTTCAAAGGCACACTGACAGCTCAGCAGTATAATCAAGGCTGGCACCTGTGCCTGTGCTCACCATCTTTTGCAAGATGTGCTTAAACACCTGAGCTTGGACATTATGCATGTATTACGGTTTGCCAATAACTCATGAGCTTGTCTTCCTCTAGGTCGGGTAAAAAGAAGCCTGAGGAGGGGAAAGGATAGAAGGCAACTTCTAGAATTTACATGGCCTTCAAATTGGATTTGTTCCCCCATGCTGCTGTGGAGTGACCCAAGAAATTTTCAGACTTCAGATTTCTTCGTTATGTAACCAGCATACATAAAGGAGCAAGTGAAACCAAGTCACTAAGTGAATTTTGAAACAGATTATGATGTCTCACCGTTATATATAATTCCATTAGAAATGAGCAAAATCAGCATATTGGAATGATTTCAGAAGATCATGTGACAAAATTTCATACACCGCTTGAGTAGCAAGATTTTGTTCAGTTTTTAACTCTTTTTATCCATTTTGTATTTTTGGATAAGAATAAGAAGCACTTCATTTGTGTTATAAGTGTCTTTCATTCCAACATAAGAAAACATTTCTTTTATCTGCATCTGAAAAATAAACATTTCTGGAATGTTTCATTCAGAAACAAAGCATTTGACCGAGTTAATGAGTGAATTACTGAATGAGTGAATATCTGAATCATTTATTCAACTGATTTATTCAGAAAGCTGATTCATTCAATTAGTAAGCACCGCCCATTGCTTGGAGACCAAAAGCAGAGCTGTGATCTTTGTTTGGAACTATTTTCTTTGGGGAAATTGAGCAAAAACAAAAAATATGTCTAAAGCGTAAGTCACTTATTGCTTTACTGAACTTGTATCAAATCATTATTAAATGTGTTTATGCTAATATTGTCAGAAAAAAAACAGTACTTTTGTGTTATATAGATTGTTAACTATATTAAATAAACATAAAAAAGCATACAGAATAGATTTTGTCGTCTACAATACAGAATTTCCAATCCGTGCGCTCAGATTGGTAAACCGTACCCTCAGTTTTTAATCTGCACCCACGAATTCATAATCTGTGCGCACACTTTCGCAATCCGTTCCCATGGATTTGTAAACTGTAGCCTACTCACGGATTCATGCAGCAAGCTCCTACGTGTTAACATACAGTTTTAATGAATATTATTATGTGGAATGGGTCTACAGCAAAGTGTCTTAAGTGATTCTCTGTATGTTTTTCTCATACAGGTGAAACATTGTTGAAAACATGCAGCCTGTCTCTACTGTGGAGTCGCCTGCTTTCAGTCAGCTCCTTAGCAAGATAACAGAGATTTCATTTTTAAACAGCATTTATATATATATATGTATGTGTATGTATGTATGTATGTATGTATGTTTCTCGAAATTGATTCTGAATAATTCAGATTGCTTTCATTTATTTATTTCAAAATGTTTTGTGTTATGTTGTCCATTGTTGATAGTTTTCATACTTAAGCTGTGAAAGGAACATTTTTCATAATGCATAAAAGTGCATTTATGGGAACATTAAAGAAAGTTCTTTAAAAAAGTAACTAAAAAGTTACTTTTAACAGTAATGCATTACTTTTTGGTGTAAGTAATCAACAAAGTAATTGAGTTACTTTTTGAATTAAGTAACTAGTAACTGTAACTAGTTACTATTTCTTGGTAACTAGCACAACACTGGTGTTGTCATTACGTTCACCTTGGAGATTGAAAATGTTTCTTTTTTGAGACCCCAGGAGCCCAAATTCAGACCCAGAACAATAAAACCCACTGAAGAGGTAGGAGTTCAAAGGAGGAATCTTTATATCACCAAACTGCAGGGAGAGGAAGAGTAGATATAAGTCATGATCTGCAAGATTAACCACAATCTGATGTGATCCGACCACCTCAGAGAAAACCAGTGTTGAGCTGCTGCAAGAGCTTTAGAAGCACAGCAGCTGTGGTCAAAGAGTTCTCGTGTGTTCTGATTGGTGGAGGATGATGATGAGTGGATAAAGACTAGAGCAATCAAATAGTGAGAGAGTGATCTGCTCACCTGGTTATGTTCGTGGATGTTTCGATGTGGAAAGCAGTTCGGAATGGAAATATAGATATTTTATTTGTTAACAACATACTTTTCGTACCTTAATTTCAGTAAATGTTATGAAATTAGAGAACTAAGCCAATAGTAGCGCTGGAGATGTCATTTGATTTGGATGGGAACTTCGGATTGTGAATCATTTGAGTCAGTTCAGAAGTTCAGAGCGTGATTCATTTGAGTCAGTTTGGGAGTTCAAAGCGGGTTTGCAAATCATTTGAGTCAGTTTGGGAGTTCGGAGCGGATTCGCGAATCATTTGAGTCAGCTCGGGAGTTCGTAGCGGGTTCGCGAATCATTTGAGTCAGTTTGGGGATTGCAAATCATTTGAATCAGTTTGGGAGTTCGTAGCGGGTTCGCGGATCATTTGAATAAGTTTGAGAGTTTGGAGCGGGTTCGCGAATCATTTGAGTCAGCTCGGGAGTTCGTAGCGGGTTCGCGAATCATTTGAGTCAGTTCTGGAGTTCAAAGCGGGTTCGCGAATCATTTGAGTCAGTTCTGGAGTTCAAAGCGGGTTCGTGAATCATTTGAGTCAGCTCGGGAGTTCGGAGCGGGTTCGCGAATCATTTGAATCAGTTCTGGAGTTCGGAGCGGGTTCGCGAATCATTTGAATCAGTTCGGGAGTTCGGAGCGGGTTCGCGGATCATTTGAGTCAGTTCGGAGCATGAATCATTTGAGTCATTTCGGCAGTGGTGGACGAAGTACACAGATGAAGTACTTGAGTAAAAGTACAGATACGTATAGTAAAATATTACTCCAGTAAAAGTACTCCTTTTTCAATTTTACTCAAGTGAAAGTACAAAAGTACTCAATTTTTTATGTACTGAAGTAAAGTACTGAAAGATAGATGTTTGCAATTTTATATAGGCTACTTAATTTAATTTTATATTCGCACATATTTTTAATAATCCTACTGTTCAAAATACCTGGGATTTTTTCCAAAATAACCACTATATGGAGTCAAGATATATTTGTGTTGTTGATATGGACTACGCTGATGAGAGTAATGTTCACTGTGAAGCTTACACTGTGATGTACCTGATAGAAAGCAGAGATGACCATCTGATTTTCACCAGTAAGTAAAAAGTATTTTAAAGTTGCTGTTTTACAGAACATCACAGTTATATATGACATGATAATAAGGCCTGAAGTTAGGAAGAACATTTTAAAGAAAATATAATAATATTTTCATAATGATTTTTTCCTTCTCAAACCTTGTCTGTGGTGTAAAAACATCCCTGGCCAAACGGGGTGCATCTCTTCCCACTTGGATAATTACTAGTTACCATGTTCTGAACATCACATCCTTTTCTCTCCAGATGTTATCTATCTGTATCTATCTATATATATATAGGTGGTTGAATAAAAATATTTGGACATTATTTATAAACATTACCTCAAGTTAGCACCAGCAAGCTTGTTAGCTAGACAGTTAGCATCAGCTAACAATATTTACTTATTTTCAGTATGGTTATGAATAAACATTCATGTCTGTCTACTCGTCTATCCAAACAATATAACGTTACTGTTGATAAAACAATATAAAATCAGACGTCACATAGGACATGGTAGCGTTTTAATAAAACTGTTAATATTACGGCAGCTGGGAATTTGAACATGCATGAGTTATTTTATTTAATCTGTGTTAGTTTAATGGTTTTTTTTTTTTTTTTTTACCTAACACACAGAGATGATTGATGTGTCTGCATCGTCTGCACTCAAGCATTTCAGTGGGCTTAAACAGATCACTCTTTACAGCGGCTTTCGTTCCCAAACAACTGACAATTTTGACCTAAATATGATTTTCAGTTACAATAATTAATCCTAAATTTCAACATTAATAACTTACTTTTTGCAACATCCAGGGCCGTAGCTGGGGTCAGTGGGGCCCTGCTGAAGGTTGTACCAGTTGGCCCTGTTTGATATGGTTTGATATTTTTATTTATTTGTGCTATTTACACAATGTTTACTTTTTTTTTTTCAAGTTTGTAGGTGTCCAGGTACAGAAACCGAATAATTAAATGTAAAATAGCACTGGATCTTCAATGTAAAAATGAAATATACAATCAAACCAAAATTTATTCAGACACCTTCAACATTTCTCACATTATTACAGTTTATTTGCTATTGCTTCTAAAATGGTTATAAAATATGACAAGAACTTATAGTTAAACTGTGTCAGAACAAATTCGTCTTGATAATGTCATAACTTAGATAGAAATTTATTTAATGGATTACAATCAACCAAAACTACAGAAAACTGTTACAATGTTACAATACAGCTATCAATACTTTGTTGACCAATTACAGAGCAATGCTTCATTTTGTTCAGACTGTGGTGTGAAAAGGTTAGCAATTCAGAAAAAATAACAAAAAAAACATAAGCAATGCATGGTGCTTTATAAGGTGCTGAATAATTTTTGGTCCCAATTTTTTATATAGATAGAGAGATAAAAACATTATATCTATCTATTTCACTAGTAGTGCACTGTATGAAGATTATTTGGGTATAATATGTCACAGTTTGCTAATATTCACTTAAATGTATTAGCGTCCTGTACCTACAAGTAAAATATACATATCAAAAATTATATCTGGAGTCTGAATATTTTTTGGTTTGACTGTGCATACATTTTTGTTAAAACTACAAAGTAATTCAGTCAAGAGCAGTGAGTGAATTTTCTTTCATTTTCTTGGATTAACATTACAGCAGCAGCTAGTAGCTAAATTAGGCGCGTTCACTTTAAGAGACGATGAACGCATCTTTTTCCTCAACTGTTTACTGTCACTTAAGAAATAACTGACAAATAACTGAAAAAAAATTATTTTTCGAGTATACTTTCCAAGGGGGGTATTTTGACATATTTTGTATGTATTTGTTGGCACAAGAGCAAAAGAAGCAGTTTCGGTGTTCAAGTGTTTTGAGAGACGCCTCTCTCTGCGTGAGCCCTGAACACCAGAACACCACGAGTACTGAATTGGGCGCTTTCACATCTTTTTGTTTGTTCAAACTGCGATTTGTATTTGTTCGTTCAGGTGCAGGAGGGACTTCGAGGAGAACTTCGCAGAAGACAGCTCGGTTCGCACCGAACTACTCTGTTAAGCTTTTTCATGTCTTGTGTTTGGATGCTTTAATGTTTAAATCGACAAGTGGTAATTTAAAAACACATGAAAATGATAAGCTTTCGTGACGACGCGCAGCAGTGGCCTGTCAACTGTCCTGACTGAGCATCTCCCGGTTCTTACCTCTATAGACTCGCACTAAACGGTTCATTTGAATCAGTGAGTGCTCGACTCCAGAACAGCTGCAGTAGGATCATTCTAATTCGTAAACGAATCGTTTGGTGCGATTTGCGATCCGATTTAAAGGAGTCATACCCTCGTATTACCTTGGGTACCTACTGCTGTATTATAGACTTTCAGGCCCTTCTAAAAAAGAAAAGTGGAAAAAAAAATAAACACAGAGCTCCTCAGACCCTTATTTCTGTAGGCATTATTGTCTCGCGAGATCTGATGCGATATTTTGGCTGTCGTGGACGGTCATTATAATAATGCAAATGAGGGGCGCGTTGATTGGTTGCAGGAAGGGGGGGGGGTAGTTGACACCGCAGGTAACGCTTTAGCATATCATTACAAACTGACATCATGGCGCAAGTTGTGAATGAACACGACCGGCTTCCCGGCCAGTGTATAAGTATGAGGCGCCGTTTAGGGCTTAAATCAAACTTCATTCATGCACACATATGAAACACGCTTGCATATATACTAAGTGGTCACACATACATGTATATGAACTCACGCACATAACGTTACTCATATGAGACACGAGCACAGCACACACACACACAAATATAAGACGAGCACAGCACACACACACAAACTAGACGGCGCCTCATAAACAATAACCGAATTCATGATGATCTCATTCATTTGTTTTTTGCAAAGTACGTTAGCAGCCATTCCCCATACCTCGAAGCTAATACTCCCGCCAGTGTTGTGCCTGAACGCGTTCATTGAACGATAGTTCATGAACTCGTTCATATTTTGGGCGAACATGAACTGAACGTACCGCATTACTGCCTGATGAACGTTACTGTGAAGTCGTTCATTCTGGTGTCTGTGAACGCCACGCTCTCTCAGTTTAACTTCGTTCAGTAGGATGCCAGATTTCTATAAAGCCTTCTAGGCGAAAACCCACCTAAAACACACCGTAAACCGGCCTTAATATGTAGAGGAAAAAACACCCAATCTGGCAACACCAGACTCTCTTGTTCAAGCTCGTTCATCAAAATGAACAAATCTTTTTCGAGTCATTTCGTTCACTTAAGGGGCTTTAAATGTTACTATTAACTGGCAAATTCCCCGTACACATCAACCTACGCAATCTTGATCATATTCTGAATTAAGAAATCATTATAATGCAGTCAAAAGTCCATTTTTGCAGTCAGTTTACAGGGAACATAAATAATTACTTCACCACGAGTCTTTCGTTTATTTGTCTAGTGACAGACGCAATAGCATACAATAGCCGCATTAGCAGTTAGATGCTGTTTGTTACACACAGTAGAGCAATAAAAACACAGTCTTACCGTTTCAATTGCAGGTAATTTTGTTGGAATGGCACTTTTCCCGAGCTTCGATGCCAATTTTGCCTGATATTGCCCCAAATTTGTGAAGGATTTCGGCATACAATGTTTAGCACAAACACATAACGATAAGCCAGTGGGAAGGGTTGAAGGAACCGCGTCATTAAAAATGAATTTAATCAACTGGTCTCTGATAGCTAGGTCCGTTCTTGGTAGAGAAAACACATTTACATGTTGATTCTGGCAGTCAACCACAGAGCAACTCACGTGTGCACTACTCCAGCATCTTTCGCGACTGAATATGAGGGGGAGAGGGGAAGGGCGAGCTTCCTGCTGCGGTGTCCATATATGGTATATCCTGCCCCGTCTTGATGTCAAGACGGGGAAGAAATCAAAATCTCGTATTTGAGTGCGCGTGCACGTGGGCTATTTTACAAACCCTGAGGTAAACAAACGCTTCACTTTTAAATATCGGCTTCCCGGCCAGTGTATAATCGTTAGGCAATCATAACATACATTGATTCTCGTGGAAAAGTGAAAATTGTAGGTGATCACTCCTTTAAACGTTTATTTTGAAAAGACTCGTTCATGATGAATCACACACCGCTTCTGCGTGTCGGAGCACGTGATATATTATAGGGAGTAATGATATGTTTTATGAAATGTAGTGAAGTTAAAAGTACGATCTTATGCTTTGGAATGTAGTGAAGTAAAAGTAAAAGTTCCTAAAAATAAAACTACTCCAGTAAAGTACAGATACTTGAAAAATTTACTTAAGTAAAGCTACTCCGTTACTGTCCACCACTGCATTTCGGGGGTTCGGAGGAGGGGGGCAGGGTTTCATATTTTTTTGAAGCACCCCTGTGCGCCTCCATTGGTTAGCGGACCCCCACCTGCTGTTAGCATTCCATTGACTCCCATTCATTTTGGCGTCACTTTGACAGCGAATAATTTTACAGCTGAGGCGTTTAAAGACTCCATTCGTCCATTAATGACAAAGTCAAAATCACTTATTCAAGTCACTTATTGCTTTACTGCACTTGTATCAAATTATTATTAAATGTGTTCATGCTAATATTGTCAGAAAAAAAACGGTACTTTTTGTGTAATATAGATTAAGTTAACTATATTAAATAAACATAAAAAAGCATACAGAATAGATTTTGTCGTCTACAATACAGAATGCATGCAATTTTGAGTTTTAATAGACTAGTAAATCTTGTGCATGCACTCGGTCTGATTTGGTGATATACTTGATAATGTCAGATCACACAACATTACAACATCAAGACGACGATGCTGTATTGCACACACCTGACTCGACTTGAGTGGGAATTTCGGTTGTGCGCGCACTTGTTTGCACATGAGGAAAGGTGTTTTTAGGAGTCTGACTAACAGCCGCCAGACCAATGATAAAAAAAAAAACTGATTTCCTGCAGTCCGTGTTCCTCTGATTTCAGATTATTTTGTAGTGAGAAATGAATATGCTTCGGGGAAATTGGAGCAAAAGTATCCATTTTTATTAGTAAGTGTATTGGAGTAAAAGTAAAAGTTGGCTGAAATATAAAAAATCAAAGTTCAGATACTCCCAAAAAACTACCGACGAAGTATTATTACTTTGTTACAATACACCACTGGTTTAAAGAGCTCATTCTTAGAGTAAAGAAGAAGAAACAAGAAACTGAATATTATTTACAACATTAAACAGCACACGGTCCGGAATGATGTCTGGTTCACAAACGAATCATTCTTTAAAATAGTTTTTTTTTTAGTGAACTAGTTGAATCGGTTCATCAATTCGGATTAAACGTCTGAAACTGAGGAGCACAGTTACTAAACCAAATATCACATACAGATGCCTGAGTCACTCTGAATGGAGGGCCGAACAGAACACATGAATGAAGGGCCAAAAAGGTGAGCTGCTGAAGACAAGTTTATTCACTTGATAATATATTGCTAACTACAAAGAAACATAATGAGAAACAACCAGCGGGCCCTCTGAGAGGTGGGACGAAAGATGGGTCCAACAGGACAGACCACACGGTGACGACGGCAATGAACATGGATAATGAGAACACCAGAACTCCAGTAAATGAGGATAAGATCCTCTGAAAGTGTGCATGTGGATGGGAGAAAGTGACCACGTTTAGAGGCTTATGGATCCACCAGGGGAAAACAAAGTGTGGACAGAAAGGCCAACAGCAAAAGCTTCAGCAGGTGAGACAAGAAGGACCAAAAGCCAGGGAAAAAACCACAGAGCCGAAGGACCTAACGTTGCTGAAGGCACGAGAGTCACAGAGGAAGGTCCCCTGGTGGAGGCTGAGCCTCCACGTGAGCATGAAGGCCCAGTCCCTAACACGTTAGACAGAACAGAGCCAAATAAAGAGACCAAAGAACCAGCCAGAAGGAGCAAGCTGAAGTGGCCGAAGTCAAATGAAGCAGAGGCATGGCGCAATTTGGACTTGGACCTGATCAAGACCCTAGAGGGATCACTGCGTGGAGGGGCCGAGACTAAGCTTAACCTGATTGGAGACATAATATACCAGACCTGCAAAGACAGGTTTGGCGAAATTGTCCCCAAACAGAGGACAGCAAGGAGAGAGAAGGGAAGGAGGGAAAGGGAAATCCTCCAACTTGTGCAAAGGCGTTAGCAGCTCCGCAAGAACTGGAGGAAGGCAACCCACGCAGAGAGAGAGGGTCTGAAAGTCCTGTGGGAGGAGGTCCGGAAAAGGCTAGCCGGGCTTCACAGAGCAGAACGCATCCGCAAGCGCTGCCAGCGGAAGCAGAAAGAGCATGCCAATTTCTTCAAGGATCCCTTCAAGCATGCCAGACAGCTACTGGAGGAAAAGAAGAGCGGCAAGCTTGAAACCACAAGAGAGAAATTGGAACAGCATGTCAAAGAGCAGTACAGTGATCCACAAAGGAGCGTCCCTTTAGGAACTCCAGGATACGTACTCCAGCCGGCAAAGCCAACAGTTGAGTTCAACATCATGCCCATCAAGCTCAGTGAAGTCAGACCAGCCGACTGGCACCAACAACCATTCCACGCTCAAAGTCAATTAAATCCCCTTTCTTCCTCATTCTGATTGAACAGGTGTACTTAATAAATTGGCTGGTGAGTGTATATGTATATTATATATATATATATATATATATATATATATATATATATATATATATATATATATATATATATATATATATATAAAATATATTAATAGTGACTATTAATTTGATTAAATAACTGGCATATCTATTTTAACTGAAACTTTTGAATTAATTCAAAGGCATAATAAAAAGAATTTAAATAAAATAAAATAATTCAATTTTATTGCAGTTACAGTAAAAAAAATTAAAAAAAAATTGTTAGTGCTGTTTACCTTCCATATCTCTAAGGTCCAGGACATGAACGCCTTTATTGGCAGATTAATGTAGGGAGGATCATCCTCTCCAGATAAACATCTCCTCTGCTCAGCAATGCTCTCCAGACCCTGTGCATGCGGTGCTGTTTTATACACCGCAGCACGTACACCGTCCAGTGAAGAACACCCTAATCAGAAACAGAGATGGATGGATGGATGTGAGGGTTTTGCAGTATCACTTCACATCAAAACTACTTTGCAACATGTCCAACAGGATTCCTAAAGAGAGAATCAACTTCACACAAAACAGAAGTTTAAAAACTTTCTCTGCTTTCGCTTATCACAGCTACTTTCAGACGTGAAAATACTTCATTATTTCCAATAAATACATTATTTAATATATTATTTTAGAGTGTTTTCATTCAGTTGAATTCTAATGGAAGCCTGCTTCCGCCACGAAACTCAAAACTCAAAATTGTGCGATATAAACACAGAACTGCAAAATCTAAATTAACAGATGAAAAAACAATAGAAAAATAAAGTAGAAAAATAAAGTTTAGATCTCATAGTTTACATCACCATTTTACATCTGAATGCCGAATTTACATCTTGCAATAGAATTAGAATTTTTTTTTGTCCGCCCAATAATTATGAATAAAAAGGTAACTTTTTAAATAATAATAAATAAATAAAAACATATGGAAAAAGAATTGCAAGTTTATATTGTATATTTGTATTGTACTTTTTTTTTTAATTATTCCGTGGCAGAAACAAGCTTCCATTGAAATTATAAGTTAAAACAGGAGAGGCAATTTATGCATTTATTTTTTTATTAAACTCTTTAGAAAAACTTTGTAAGAGGAGAAATATTATGCAATCAACAAGTTCCGTGGCATCAAATTTATTAAAGGAAGTTATTTTGGAATCTTATTGTGTTTTTTTCCTCTTTTTGGTTATATTCACACATTCAGACTTAATAAAAACTGATAACACTGAACTAGCATTATTTGTCCTTTAAAATCAAAACCAACCTACATTGCTCAAAAAGAGTCAGATTGAGTGGGAGTTCTGGCATAAAGCAGCGATATTCATGTTCTGCCACACTGTTTGACGCCATGGCCCGGTCTCAAGGCTGAGTGTGCATGGCCCAATTTTTTCACTTAATAAAAGATGGATGAATTTAATATGGGACAAAATGAATATAGTTTCCAATGAGCTTTTAACTTAAACCAAATTATGCAATTAAGTATGGCTAATAACAAGCAAGTGCCAAGTGCATTACTCAGCAGCAGAGGAGGGAAAACAGTGATTACAAAAATTCAAAAGCTTTAGAAAATACCACAAAAAAAAGACTATTTCATTGAGGTTATAAGCACTGACAGTAAGAGAAAAAAAACTAATTATGACAAACAAACCTTATCAGTTCAGTTCTATATAATGGGAGTGTTAGCGAAGTCCCTTAAGGCCATTTTCTATGTAGGCATAAAAAAATAGTGCTTTTTGATTCAATGGCAAAAGATAGAGCTGTGCAGCGGTTCGCCATTATTACATTTCAGTAATACATTACAATTTAGCAATAAAACCCCACCATAATATCTCTTTAGCTCAAATCTTATTACATTCTGTGAGAACGGCCTCTTACACTGTAAGTTGAGGAGCTGTTTTATTCCACGTTTTAAAACTCCTCTGGTCATAGAGATTTTGGTTGCACTTTATTTTACAGTACATGTACTTACATGTACTTATAGTGTACTTACAGTGTATTTATCTAAGAAAATTCTGGTAACACAAGGTAACTACATGGGGTAGGGTTAGGTTTAGGGGTAGGTTTAGGGTTAGTACCTAGTTATTACATAGTTATTGTAATTACTATAATAAGTACATAGTATGTACATGGGGAACAGGACTGTAAAATAAAGTGCTACCGAGAATTTAGATGGAAGCTGAGGCTTTGTAGGTCGGATAGAACCTGTGACCTCTGATCCAATTCATTTGTTAGCGCCACATTGAGGGTCCTATTTGAATGATCTCTGCACATGGTCTAAAGCGCATGGTGCAATTGTGCTTAGGGCGTGTCCAAATCCACTTTTTGATTGGTAGGATGGGATAAATGGTTGGCGTGCCCAGCGCATGGTTTAAATAGGGTTGTTCCTATTCTCTTAATGAGTAATGGGTGTTAATTAGTCTCATCTTAGCAAAGTGTACTTGTGTTATGCACCCGCCTATATGCACATATTGCTAATGTGCTCTTTAAATAGCAAAATATGAAAAAATTATTACTCCAGACTTTAGACAAGCTTTTTGTTGGTCAACGGCGTAGTCTATTTCGGTTGCCTCAAAATAGCAATGCATATGTTATTTAATACATGTTCTCTCATTATTTCGTAGACCTAGTTTTCTTTCTTCTGTTTAGTGCAAAATATTATATTTTAAAGAATGTTGGAAGCCTAACAGAAAAAAAAAAAAAAAAAACTATAGAAGTTAATGAGCACCATTTGGTTGACAACATTCTTTAAAATATCTTCTTTAATCACATGAAAAAAAAAAAAAATATTAGATGCTAGACAACTGTTTGAAAGAGATACAGACTTATAGGGAAATAAACACACAGCCATTGTCAAGTGCTGATTAAATGGCCTTTTGTTAAAAAAAAGGACATTGAGATTATTTTTGTGCCCTAAATAGCATATGAACTATTTGCATGATGGTTAACAAGCAGCACTTTGGGTTTAGTTTACACAGAGAAACAGAATAAATGATGCATATGCATAGATTTACATAATGCAATGGTGTTGAGCAACACACACACACACACACTGTAAAACGTGTTCAACAAACATGCTGGAACAAACTGAAACAGCCTTCGCTAGGACAAATTTATACCTGCTCAAGCTTCCGTGACATTATTGCCCCTGCCATCTATTATATATCTGGCTAGAGAGACATTTCTCAGTAATATGACACACAAGTGAACAGCTTGTGCAGTCAGTCTTTAGTAGTTTTTTTGGTCCATCTCTTAGCAACCACCATTACAGATAATAGGCATATATTCAAGTGGTACTGAAGAATTTGCATGAGGTCAAATGGTCTTTTGAGCTAAAGAGTATAACTTTTGTTAACATTCTGCACACTGGCAAACAAATACTATAAGTGTAATTAGCATATGCAAATAGATGGAGTAACATTACCTCATTAAAAAGCATTTTTAGTAATGACACTAATGATAATCTAACTGGTTTGGCATTGAAAAAATGTCTAACTGTTATTAAGGACACTTATTATGTGACCACTGGCTTTCCACTGGCAGACTGAAAATAAACCACATCTGTTTGACTCTAAAACATGGGCTCTTAGATCAATTACTCATTGAATAGAGGAGTCGTAAAGAGATTTGGACTTCCTCGTCCTAATTCGACACTGATCATGTCGTTACAATGGCATCTGTCAAAGGGCGTGATATGATGTCCTAACAAGATGCAATGCATCACACTATAAAAGGTATCTTTCGCATGTTAATCTAATTTTGCCCCAACCAGCGACTGCAAAACTTGACGAGTGACAGCAGATTTTATTTTAGACACAGTTTCTATTTCTGCAACGTCGCAGCTGAAACAAGAACATACCAACTATGACAATAATAATATCAGGTACTGATTATGTGCTTTATTCAATGTTAAAAGTGTCTAATGCGAGTTTGAATATTATTTTGCATAACTTTTATAGCCATACTGAAAGCAACAATAGATAGCTTAGATCTTTAAAACAAAATATTTAAAAATTGATCATGTACTTACCATTTCACAGCGAGTGATTTATGATTGAGTCTGTCGCATCGCATTGTGTAGCTGTCGGGTTTGGACCAAGCGGCGACCCTCTGGTCTCTTTCTTGAAACCAACATGGAAATGACTTAAATCGACTGGCTGCTAGTAGTCTGAGCCTGAGAAACATTAACTAAATGTCTGATACTTATGGCACACAAAAGTGGAAACACTTCAGGAGTTTCCAAGTCGTCATCAGATTAGTTAAATTATACAGGATTTACGAGAGACGTGTTTGTCGCGTTCTTTAACGTCCCATCTGGAAACAAAGATGCCATGATGCCAACCCCCTCATTAAAAGAGAAGGCCGTCGGGTTTACAAGTGTGATGACAAGTGCTTATCAGGATTAACTAAACACTGGATTTTCAAATGTATGTGAAATATTTAAAGTTTATGACACAGAATCTTTAAAATACATCCGAGAGTTTTACACAATGGTCTGTTATTGGCGATATTTTCACCCCCCGAAACATGACACTAAAACAAAATGAAATGGGTGGGCCTTGGCCAATGAAAGCTGCCATAGATTCCAGCCGTCAGTCTGAAGGTCTGGCCATGTGAGACTAGGCCGCTAGTGACTGGATCCAAAAGGTAGTCAATCAAACAAACCCCCCAAGTCAAAATGGCTGGACGACTGGGTAAGATCATTTGCATAATCTTGTGGGGTATTTCCTTGAATGCAGTGGTAAGTACCTACCAAAATAGTGCAAAGAAAGACAACCAGTGAACCGGCGTCAGGGTCATGGGTGCCCAAGACTCCCTGATGCAAGTGGGGAGTGATGCCAAATCACACAGAAGAGCTACTGTAGCTCAAAACACTGAAAAGCTTAATTTTGGTCAAGATAGAAAGGTGTCAGATACACAGTGCATTACAGTTTGCTGAATATTGGTCTGTGTTGCCACAGTCTGGTCAGAGTGTGACCCCTGTGTTGTCCAAGCCTGGGCATTATAGCTATAGTTTCTCCACCAGGTTTCTCATTTCTAACATGAATCTCTAAAATATCTTGATAAAAAATGATCTACTGAGAAACCTTGAATCCAGCATTCATGTGTATGTTGCTTTGACATGTAACACCTTCCTAAAGGCAATAGTGTTCCCTGATGGCATTGGCTCATTAAGCAGGAATTGTTCAGGAATGGTTCAGCCTCATGACAAAGAGTTTGAGGTGTTACCTTGGCCTCCAAGTTCCCCACATCTCAGTCCGACCGAGTATCTAGGGGATGTGCTGAACCAAAAATCCCATCCATGCCTTGCTAAATCACAGAAGAGCCAGACTGCTTGTGTTGAGAGGATAAAAAAAATCTTTCAAAACAGTTACTTGTAAAGATGTGGTGTGGAGACAAAACGCATGTTATTGCTAATAAGCGGACTGATTTTCTTCACTGGGGATGAAAATGAGAGATGTTTATTATTCAAATGATCTTGCCCATGAATAAGTCATGTCAGAAAGTGCACTGTTAGATTCTTAACAGATAACTCAGCTCACAGTTATAAGATTGCTTGTGCATGGTGACCAAACGCTTGGAAATACGTAATAGCAATAAAAAATAAAAGACAAACATTTTCTGCACTTTCCGTAGCTTCAAAATATTTGCTGGAGCCTTTATTATTATTAAAAGGATCTAGTCAAGGTCGTCTACAAGGTCAATGAAAGTCAAAGAAAAGCCAGCATCTTGCTCTGGCTGCAAGGACACCCAACCTGAAAAGGGATGTAGGTCAGGGTTATCCACCTCTTATTAGCCTCTTCATGCACTCGGCTGAAAAGATTCAGGGCTAACTGTGACAGCCAAACTATTAGCGCTAATGAGAATCAATAGTGGTTTGAAGTGCATTGGCAGTTCATCCAAGTAGCACCTCTCAAGGATTCAATTTTTAGCTTTTAAGCACAGTGTGTTCCTGAGGCACATATATTGCTAAATAAGCTGCACTGACCACAGGGTCAGGAAGGGGTTTGGTGTGTTAACTGAAAGTAGCATTTCACATTCTTCTCAACTGTCAAACTGTTGTTTGAGAAATTATGACTAGCGTGGTTAAAGGGATAGCTCTCCCAAAAATAAACATTTCCTGTTAATTTACTCACTTTCAGGTCATCAAAGATGTAGGTGACTTTAAAGAAGATTTTTAGCTGAAACTGTGGTTCTTGGTGATTCATATCATGCAAGTCAGCGGCTGCTTGGTTTTGGGAGAATAAAAGCATATCAAGGAGCACAAAATTAACACCTGTGGCTCTTGAACTGAACATTATTTATAGCATTGTTACCTGTAATCCAGAGCGTCAGGCAATCAGTGGAGAGTGATGTCCAGTTCACAAACGAATCATTCTTTTGAACCGGTTCTTTTTGATGAGCTACTTGAACCAGTTCCCCAATTCAGACTGAAGTGTCTGAAACATTTCGTGCTCAAGACGCACAGATCTACAAGTTACTCAATCAAAACTCACTTACAGATCTCGTGAAAGTCAGTCCGACTGGAAATGAGCCAAAATAGCAATGTATAAATTATATATATTGAGAGAGAGAGAGAGAGAGAGAGAGAGAGAGAGAGATTTTTTAAACAGTATATGTACATTACAAAAAAAAAAGTCTGAATGTCTCGCATATCCAGCTCCTTATTTAATCAATTATCTTGATAAATCGCAGCCGAAATCCTAATCTCATATTCTTGTTTGGGAAAAAAAAGACATTAGAATCTCAAACCCTACAGCTAAAATGTTTAGTCTAATCTGAGTATATTTAATAACTGTAATCCGACTCAAGAAAAGAACATGGAGAGCCCATGACAAGGCATAAAAAGAAGAATGAGAAAAGGAGCTTGACTCACATTCTATCGTGATGGTCGCATTGAAGAATCCTGATCAGAAACTGATCCTCTTTTCTCTCAGATTTTTCCCCTCTGGGGCATAATGTGTGAAGTGAACAGTCTGCGAAATGTGTTCACTTGAGAGTTCTTGTAGCTACTGTGGTCTACTCATGTACAGACTTAAAAGTTCCCTTCAACAATAGCAAAACATGACACAGTGGAAAAAAATAGACATCTGTTTTTAAGTACTAATTCAAAGTATATCTATTATAACGCTAAAGTAACAGCTGTCAGAGGAGCACTCGCTTTACAGGTGACAGCTTAACAAACAATTCAAGTTAATCATTTAATGAGTCAGTAAAAGAAGCACACCGGCAATTCATTTTACAGGGACCTGCTGTTTTTATCTTTAAGGTTCTTTATCTATTTCTTTAACAAACATTATTGTTCCGATGTAGAATGTACAAATACCATACACTGGGTTTCTTCAGATTAATATTTTCAGCACATCTAAACACTGTGAATGGTGTAAAATGATGAATCCTCTGGGATCAACTTATCCAGAGGTTTCTTTAAAGTGGTAGATGGTCTCTTTGCTTAAACCGTTAATGTGAATGGGACAATTGTCTTTGTGAACTGTGGTTAACACTGAAATCATTACGATTAAAATCCTCTGGTTTTATGCACTAATTGTGGATTTTGGTGTATTTAAAGTTATCTATACTGCACTCATTTGGAGAATAACTCCAAAAAGTTGTTAAAATTAAATTTAAGAAAGCATACTGTATTCATTTATAATTTATTGTCTTTGTCTTCTAAAAAAATATAAACCATGACTCATCTTTCCCTATGCCACTTCCCCATTGGCTGTTTCCATGTGCCCTTTAATATGCCCCGCCCACACATCCAGTGCTAATAGAAAAAAAGAGCAATAATGCAAAAAGCAATAAGCATCCAAACCTTGACCTGCTGTTTGTGCATATTTATGTTTATGTGTGTAGGAGGTCAGATTGTATTTGATCAAGGATTTTGCTTTATATACTGTATATATATATATATATATATAATTAAAAATAAATTCATCATGTTGTACATTTGAGCACTATGATCAGAATTTAGTTGGCATCAAATCTGTAATAATTTATTGTTCAGAAAAGGAATTTCAGTTCACTACTTTATGTGCTGTTCATTCAAAACCCCTATAAAGCAGTAATGAAAATGAAGAAACACGACCAATGCTCTACTATTTATCTGAATTTAGCTAGCATACAAGTTTTTCTTAGGTGATCTAAATCAAATAGATTTCTATTGCTGGAAGATCGTATATTTAATATACATGATATTTTCATAACGAATTCTGCTTACACAACATATTTAACATTACAATGGTTTAATGCATTTTTTAACTCTGTGACATTTTGTTTATGTGTACAATATAGAAGAACATTTATTTATTTATTTTAAAACTTTGAACCAACTTGCCTATAATGACAATGTTTGGTGAAATAATGGGGGGAAAAATCTTTTCAATTTTCACTAAATATATAAATATTGAGATACATACTGAATATCACGCAGCCCTTACCAACATAATAGCCAATTATAAAAACTAACATATTGCACTAATTGGTTCAACAGATAGTATGCTCTGGATAACATGATATTAAGATACGTTGATAATAACTGCACTTTAGACATGTCACATCTCAAGCCCATTACTGTGGGAAGCGTTCGTTATTTCTGCCACTGTTTTGTCAGTCTGATATGCTTGCTGATACTTACAGTGAAAAAGCCTTTGCTGTGAGAAATAATGCAGTTACACTCATTATGTTCACAGACTTGATTATTTTAGCCATTGCATTTCCCAGAGTCCACCAGAACAACGTTTACTCTGTTATGCAATGGTGAAGGTCCTGCAATAAACAGTCGGGAGTCAATCAGACAGTGGTAGAGATGCTAGAGAGATGACAGGATGAGATTCAATTTATCAGCATGTGTTCTCACTCAATGACTGTGCAGATCTGAAGGCAAATTATAAGCCTTACAATTCAACAAACCATAGAAATCACACTGAGCATGCACTGACTGAGAAGACCGGTTTAGGTACCTGCAGACGAATCTCTTGAAGCGAAGAAGCAAAGCTCCTTTGACAGACAAGCCCACGACCAAATATTGATTGGTGAAGGCAGTGTCTCATCTACATATTTTCCCAATTCCCTCATTGGCCTTGCAGGTCAACAGCACTTTATAATGACAATGCTTGCTTCCACAAAAACTCTCAGCTAAATGGGGGTTGATTTTATTTTATTTATTTATTTATTTTTGTTTTTGTAATGATGTCTGTGAATAGGGCCTGCAGCGGTTAAAAACAAATTCTGCTGGGGTCATCTCTGACCCGGCCCTGCAGTACAATCATATCAAAAGACACTTGGAAAACACAGATGAGGGTTTTTACAAGAGAATGGCAGGGGACTTACACAGACATAAGCCCATCTAAAACTAAGACGAAAAAACAGCCCTGAGGGGAAAAACAAAGGCTCCAGTAGCACTTATCTTTTGCAAAGCCTCAACGCCAAATGAAGCCATCTATCCCCAGCTTCTTTGGATTCTGGTTGATTCAAGTCAAGTCTGCTCCCTGAATACAATTTTCTGATTTATTCTGGCTCTTATTCATACATGGACGACTAATGTATGTGGAATATTTTTATCAGTCCAAAATGGATTTCTGAACTGACCTAACTGGCCCTTATGAAGCAATCATCCATGCATCATGCTAGTAAACACAATATTTGACACTACTGCTCTCTTCATATCATAGTAACAATGGTTTATGTACTTAAAGTACACATTCATGTTAAATGTCCCAAGCTGCCATCATAAGTGCTTTTTTAATGATTCCATTAGAAATGTATGATTTAAATATACTGACTTGCAGTCTGTTCCATTATAAACAATGGACATTTCACCTCACCATTTGTCACAACACTGGTAAATTGATGGCATAGCAGAGAAACAACACCTCTCACCTTTCAATAACATCATCCATGTACAGAACAGTCACAATTGAGTTATTTTATCATTAGAAAGTGGACAGAAGTGATAAAAAATAAACATTAGCATTCTGCTTGTCTTGGTTCTATTCAGTTCATGAATCTAATTCAATTTCAGAAAGATGTTTATATGAATCCTGAAATTTGCATGTGCATTACAGAGCCAGTGTCCAGCCGATACCATAATGTCACCAGAATTAACATTTTTTAATACCAATCTAAAAAGAAAGCTGTTCTTTTTTTAACACAAATAAACATATGTACTTACTTTGCACACAATCTGAGTGATCCATTTGAACAATGAATTCAAAAACCCTGCTTTATTCAGAAAAGAAACAAGGGTCTAGTGAGTCATTGAATTATTCACTTAACTGATTTACTCGAAAGCAAGGAATGAAACGCCACTATTGTGTGATGTTTGGAGACGCAGTGGTTAATTCAGATGTGGTTTTGTTTGAATATATTTCCTTTGACAGAACAAAAACTAGACAAAGGAACTGGCAACTGTGTCTAAAATGTAAGTTACTATATATTAATTGTTTATTTAAATGATGATAAAATGCAATACTACATATGCATTGAATAGCTCTTGGCAGAAGGTGTGCTATAAGCCTAACTTTCAAATCTAATGATCATAATAATTTGGAACTAGTAAATTGAGGATAAAAATATGGAAATATGAAAATGATAGATGTGATTGTGGAGCTTTATTCATTGCAGTTGCTAAAATGTATTTGGCTACTGCTCATTACTGCTTGTAGTGTGATAAAACCTGTTTGAACAAATCTCAGACCAGTGTGTGAGCATGTATTTGAACTTACATGTTTTAGTAAGAATGTTTTATTTTGTGGTTTTAGTTTATCCATACACTTTAAGCATTAGGTCTGTGATTTTACAGTCTTGCAACAAGAGTAGAAATCTGTGCATGGACATAACCCTGCAAACTGAATTCCTTCCAAATAATATTTAGATTCTATCCAGCGCACTTTTATTACAGATGTTATTACTGGGGTCCCAGACTCTTTCATTGCTCCTTCTTGTTGGTAAAATAAGGGGTTAAATCATATTTCAACACACTGCTGGGACAAATGCATAAATTGAACATGACAGAAAGATGCCTAACAAATTCATTAGCGAGCCCTGGTTGAAAACAACATCAAATAAAAATACAGTGGCAGTTGCTAAGAATGTCATATCTGTGCTACAAAACCAACACATTTAGCTAAAGTGCCAGAAGAAGAGGAGAGTTATTTAGATAACAACTACACTGTCACACACTTAAGGCACTGATACACTCTTTCCGTTCTTCGCTTTGGGGTTAAAAAAAGTTTGAAAGACTTTAGCAGTGGTTTACTGTTAGCAAGCATCTCGACGTCAAGCATGCTGCAGAGAGCAACGTTGAGATGATTATGTAAATATTTGTAATTCTTGCCTTGTAAAGGATTGTGTTATTCTGTAAAGACTTCGGAAACTCTCCATGACTCACTTTGTAGTTTTTTTAACCGAAAAACCATTTGAGTAGACTTTTTTTCTTATTTTTTCCTCCAGCCCCTTAAAGATGCCTTATTCCATAGACGTTTACATTATACTGCTGAGAATGTGACTTTGTGTGGGCATTGAAATAATTACCTGAACCAAAAACATTACTTTTATTAACTGCAAATTAATTTAAAAGGGCAAAAGAAACTCCATTGCGTCTTGGAACAGTGCAATTATGTGCAAAATATCTAGAAGACCCCATGAGATGCTTATATACTATGGCTGCAAAAGTAAATGAATGAGATTACTTACAGCTAATTTGATTGGCTAATTGTGAAAAGTGGTGATTACAGCACTTCATACATACTCCACACAATATAAGTGTTACATTTCTGATTATTATCAATAATGGAAAAAAAATGTTTTTGTGGAAACCATGATGGAACGTTTATTTGATATCTTCTGCATTTTCAAACAATTTGATCCATCCTTGCTGAATTAAAATCTTGCAGACCCCAAACTTTCAAACACTAGTTTCTAAACGAAATGCTCTTCATTTCTCTGCTTTTGCTTAATGTGGTACATACGTGCATTAATAGATGCACTGTGATGTAAATTGCTTTAAAAAATCTAAACCAGTAGGTAAGTGATAGATTTAAGATTACAAATCACATTTTTTTAAACTAAACTAAATCCAGATACTTGCAGCAACAACATAAAATAATATGCATTCGGCAACATATTATGAAATATGCTTCATGACAGTTTTGAGGAGCAAATCTCTCATGGACAAATGTATCAATGAAGTGCATGAATTCACACAGACGAAAGAATGTTTCTGTAAAAACACATTGTTGTGTTAATTAGCAGATGCTATTTATGCATGAAGGCACCAAGCTTGCTTTTATTATTAGAAGAGATCAAAGCCCTTAGTTTCTTTCATCAACAGTACACTTAGTTGAAACGTTGTGCTTTTAGTGAATGGTAAAATGCTGAGCCTGTAAAAGTGTTTAGCTGCTTAAGTGTAACAGGTCAGACCATTGACTGCTTTATAAGGATGAAAAGGTGTTTTATATCAGCTACTGGCCAGAAGAAAGACCCAAGCAGAAGAATTAGTGTGTGAAATTTTGGGAGAATGAGCACTTTGTATCTAAAAAATGTTTGCAAGCTGGGTGTACTGTAGGTTGACTATTATGGATGGAGTAATGGATTGCTTTTGTGAATACACAATGCCATGATCCTGTTGACAGCTCCCATTGAGCTGGAGCAACAATACAGAGTTCTGCAGGGATGATGCATTTTTGTAAACCAAAACCTGGGAAACAGTTTTCAGATTTATTAAGTAAATAGATTTTTGGATAAATTAAAACATATATATATATATATATATATATATATATATAACGAAGCAATAACGTTGTAACCTTTGTTTACGTTTCAGCTCTTCAGCGACAGAACTGTTTGTGTCCGTTATGGAATAAGTCACGGTCGGAAACTGCATCTTGGTAGTACAAAAAACAGCATGGTTTTGCAGCGTACAGTGTCACAAACAGAATGAAACAATTCACCGGAAAAAAGAATGAATGAAAGATAGGCGAAAGATAGAATATTTGAATTTGGCGCTCCCTCGTGACGCGCTCTGACGCACCTGTCAGCTGATGGAGGCGGAACTTATAGCGATCGCCTTTTTCTTTGTTTCTTTTATTTTTCAACAGTTTTTATATATGTGAGAGTGTGTTTTATGTTGAATGTGAATGTATCTGCATGATTACCATCTGTTTGAGTGCAAATCAGCCCAAATCAGCTCGCTATTACTGAATGATGACGGCTATCAAAGTGAACACGTCTATATGAATAGAGTGGTTTATTTACTTTATGGCGCATTTGTGTTATTATTACCATATGTATAAGTGGCCATCAGCACATCAGCACTTATTTGCATTGTAATTCATTGTAAATGCTGCATTTCTAGCAATCTCAGGATTTTCTGTAATTGGAATACAAAGTTAAATCTTTATTCTTATTTTTCTAAATCAAATTATTCTTGTTGTATTTTTCTAGTGCTCAAATCACTTACAGTATATGATTTCTAAATTTCTGTCTAGTCTTTTATAATTGAAAAAAAAAACTATGCCGGGGTATGTTTAATGACTAAATAGTTTGTAGAAGCCTTTAATACTGTTGGTAAATATATTTTTAAGATGAAGTAGAACTGATAATATTATTCCTAAATTCACCACTCCAGCAAGTAATCAAAAAGTGAAGTTTTCATAACACTCTTATGTCCATAGCTATGGAACAGCACATGCGTGTCTGCCCCCATGTGGCATATTTTTGGATTTTGACAAAATAATGGCTAAATTAATCACCTCCATTAACCGTATATGAAGTATGGGGCAGTGGTTACTATATTGCACCTGACAGTAAACTCACAACATGCAAGACAGAGATAACTGAGCACATTTACATGGTGCTTTTGCAAAAACTGTGTTTGAATATCACAGGGTTAAAAATCAGTCATGTAATGTAACTGGTTTAGTGCAAGAAACTTGACCAACAAGGGCCTTCTTAATAACACGGGAGTTCTACTTAAGAGCCTTCTTAGTAACATACTCTTATACAGAACTAATTTCCTGTGTGATTCATGGAAACCCAACCCCCAATCAATTACACTCTAGTCTCATTGTTTATGCCATAAATCTTGATCATGCACGCCATATCTGGACCATCAACTGCTATGTGAAATTAAACCGCTAGAGTAATGTCAAAGACACTGCAGACTGGAGTTAATTTCTTCTGCCAGAACACAAAGATTGACCACAACATAGTGGAGAGATAATCAGAGTCTAAAGTCGAGTATGAGTGAAGGAAAAGGTCAAAATTTCCATATGTTCCAGCATAGCTGACCATATCAAATAATCTGGTATAGACAGAGATTAGATGATGAAAAATACAATTGCACACAGTCTACTGAATATCTGATATTCAGGTCAGGACTTCAAATACACCATTCATTATTAATTCTTACCTTTGTGCGAACTGACTCCGGTTGAAGCAGAAGCAAAGGTCCGATTTATGAACATCACCATACATATCTCCTTGCATTGACATTCTTAGCATACAAACAAATAACGGATTTAGTGTCAAGTACAGGTCAAGTGTAGATCTCACACGCTAAGAATCCTAAAACACAAACACAAGACCATTTCAAACAGGGATAGTAATGTTTTATTGCTAGATTCAAACCAGGTCAAATTAATTAGACTGACAAATTTAGTCATAGCTGATTACATTTGATCTGGATTGCGTAATCAGATTCCAAAATTACATTCTTGTAATTAAATTACATTACATTTAAAATGTAATTCTCATACTCAGATTACAGTTATTATATATATATATATATATATATATATATATATATATACAGTACAGACTAAAAGTTTGGACACACCTTCTCTTTATTTTCATGACTATGAAAATTGTAGATAATTTATTGATTTTCCCTAATTCCTCTTTTTCTGTCTTTTAAAGTTTATTTTCTAAAAATCCTACTGTAAGTCACATCATTAGCTTTGATAACTCTGGATGTGTAATGCCACTGCTGTTTTCATGTTCATTAATGTTTGTTCATGTACTGCATGGATTCATAAACTTTTCAACCAAACACCTTTGACTTGAAATATTTAGTTGAAATATCGTTGAGGAAGAAAATGTTTCAGTAATTTAACGAGACATTTGCATGCTGCCATGCCAGAGAGGGCCACTCACATAATGTTTTCACATAAAATCACATTATATTTGTTCCAAATTATTGTTATTGTTCATAATGACTTCATTTCAGGCTGGAAGATATTGTGCATCTTTCAGCACAAAGTTTGTTTTTCTGTCTGCATGCTTTATATAGAGAGCTAATAATATCCTGATAGCACACATACATCATGGAGACATCTATTTGACGTCTACAAGACATATTTTTTGAGTGTATGTTCATTTACAATAGGTCTATAGGAAAATTCCTATCAGATTTGAAATAGACATTTATAAGATGTCTTTAAGATGTTTATGATTTAGAATGCATGTAAAACTGACTTCTTAAAGACATCTATCAGATGTTAGAAGCTTTCCAGATGAAGCGATCTTTAACAGACTCTTTCCTTTTGCTCTGTTTTGTCAAACACTGAACTTCAAACTCATCGACGCAACTTTATTCATTCCTGAAGTGAACCGTTATATTAACTCTTTTGGACTGCTGTCTTGAACAGGGTGCAACACCTGCGAGTTGTCCTAGACAAATTTCAGATGCGTCAGAAATGACAGAAACACATATATTTAATTGGATGATCAAACTTATTTTAATTAATTTAGTGGACATTTTATATGAAGTAAATAAAATTAGGCTGTCTGCTGATCTATTGTACTGTATGTGGTAGCACTTCCAATTGAACAGAAATCATAAAACGAGTGATTTCATCAAGGAATCAGAGGCTTTTAGCACTTAGCATTCACACACTGAAAGAGAAAACAGACAGCATGCTTCATTGATTACCTTATCTGTTGAATGTCAAAGAGGAAGATTAAGGCATTCATTTCCATACAGAGATGAGAAGGTTAGAGGGTGTGGGTGTGCTGATGACATGTTTTCCTCTTGCAGTTATGTAAATGAGCCAAATACAGCCACCGACGATGCACTGTGAATACTCTTAAATTTGTATTACTTATGACACAAAAATCACAAAGAAAATGACCAAAAAAGACTCTATCCTGAATTACTCTCTAGCTTTTATTCTGCATTAAACAGAATATAATGACAATTTTTGAAGCACACAATAAAATATGCCTGGTTTAAAATCTAGGTCATGCTATTTTCTTTCCATTTTGTGCCACATCTCCTTTTGATAAAGAGGCTGCAATCACTTTGCTGATCTTAATAGCTGCTACACTGTGGATATACGATATTACTGTGCAATTTGGTACAATATATAAAGAATTCATGCTGCCGCAGCCATTTATCATTTTAGACAAATAATGCATGCTTTAAAGAATGAGACCGATGTGAGGGTTTCTGAGATTATTGATTGGCCCCGGGCAACTATGATGAAGACAATAAAACTGGCTTTGTCATTAATTTAAGAGGAATGAAGAAGAATCTGAATCATTTTTTGTGCTCATTTAGCTCATGAGACTTTTAGGCAGAAAACAAAATCTAATAAAAACGACTATCAATGTCAGGAGAGAAGAAATGAATGGAATGAAAATATGCTATAAATTAACAGCATATTATGGAGGCAATTATGATACGAAGCGGGATTTAAAAATCCATTCTTTCATTTCACAGTTTTCTCATAATGGATGTGCAAATGTGTTTTTTTTAGCTCTCTAGGGTGCACAGCATGTGTTGAAATATGAGATTTGAGAATTACAGCTGAGGAGAAGATAAATAATGAATAACAGCTTTAATTTCAGTTTGTGTCAGACATTCAAAGCCATTGAATGACTTTAGAACGGACTATTGAAGTGCAAGCTGTTTTTATGGCACTTTTTTTAAGAGCCTGTAAGGTTTTTAATAGTTAATGCTGGGTCATTGTAAATTGAATCACGGGTTGTTGCACACTAGCCTACTCATAATTTACACAGGGTGAACAATTAAATTTCTTGTTTGCATATTGCGGCATCTTTGACTGAAAAATGATTGGATGCAGCACACAATCTGTTTACATAAGCTAACATACAAACAACATGTTTATAATGTGCTAAATCATGCTAGCAATATGGTAAAACGTTCTCAATACTCTAAGTCATGCTACTAATGGTAAAAAATTATATAAATATGGTAAGTCATGCTAACAACATGCTAAAACATGTTAACAATGTGCTAAATCGTGTTAACAATGTGTTAAATCTTGCAAGCAATTTGGTAAAACGTTATCAATATGCTAAATCATACTAACAACATGTTAAAATATGGTAACAATGTGCTAAATCATGCTAGCAACATGAAACATGTTATCAATATGTTAAGTCATGCTAGTAAGGGTAAAATATATCATCAATATGGTAAATCATGCTAACATCATACTAAAACATGTAAACAACGTGTTAAATCATGCTAGCAACATAGCAAAACATGTTATCAATATGCTAAGTCATGCTAGTAAGGGTAAAACATATCATCAATATGGTAAATCATGCTAACATCATACTAAAACATGTAAACAATATGTTAAATCATGCTAGCAACATAGTAAAACATGTTATCAATATGCTAAGTCATGCTAGTAAGGGTATAACATATCATCAATATGGTAAATCATGCTAACATCATACTAAAACATGTAAACAATGTGTTAAATCATGCTAGCAACATAGTAAAACATGTTATCAATATGCTAAGTCATGCTTGTAAGGGTAAAACATATCATCAATATGGTAAATCATGCTAACATCATACTATAACTTGTAAACAATGTGTTAAATCATGCTAGCAACATGGTAAAACATGTTATCAATATGCTAAGTCATGCTAGTAAGGGTAAAACATGTCATCAATATGGTAAATCATGCTAACATCACGCTAAAACATGTTAACAATGTGCTAAATTATGCTAGTAGCATGTTAGAACATAGTAAATATGCTAAATCATGCTACCAAAAAAATCCAATCATCTTAGCAACATGCTAAATCATGCTGTTTTAAAAGTGGCGTTATGCTCAGTGTGAAAAGCCCTACTGTGTAATGTTGTTATATGGGAAAGAACAGCTTTAACATTCTACACAACTTCTCCTCTTGCAATAGGCAGAGGAAATAAAGTGTTTTGACATGAATGTATAAGCAAATTAATTGATATATAACATTTATTTAATTATTTATTTATTAATTTTTTGCCAAACGGCAAGAACAATATAATTTACCCACCAGCTAGTTATTCATCTCTTGACTTCAATACAAGCCACATGGAAATGTCTTTATTCCTTTATTTAGTGAGGCTCACACAGGTGATTTCATCTCTGCATCACTGCTAGAGACTTGTGTCTTAAGAGACCTGCCTTTGATTACATGTAAACAGCTCCTGATCAGTTTGCAGTACGGGACCTCTTGACTCCTCTGAGCTCATGCTCACACTGGTGGGCTTTTATTCATGTGTTGCTAGGATACACAACTTCCAGATGAATCACAATCATTGTGGGGTATGTGCCATTCTTAAAGTCTGCTCTCTAAATACTGACACAATTGTCATAAAAAATGGGAAATCTAGAAGTTTTGATGTGTGTGTGTGGGGGGGGGGGTGTTGAGTAAACTATAAACTTTTTGTTTATTCATTTCATATACAATGATTGTTGTGCCACACAGCAAACTGTTGAAAACAAATATTTAGTAACTGATTACATGTAATCTGGATTACGTAATCTGATTGCAAAATATTAAGTAATTGTAATTAGATTACATTACATTTTAAAATGCTTATAATCAGACTGCAGTTACTTTTTTATGGATTACACAATTACATAAAACACATTAAATAAACCCTGGCATAATGCAATGTTTATTATAGTTCATGATGGTGATTACAAAGAATGGAATATATTTTAAGTCAAAAGTAATCTAAACGAAATCAAAAAGTAGTCCGTATACATTACCTACAGTATATTACAATCTATTACCTTACAAATTATAACTTCCATCAGGTAATTTGTCATGAGTAATGAATTGAATTTGTAATAATCTACCCAGAATTTATAATCTGTCCTGTTTATTTCATCTTCTTACTGTATGTATGTATGTGTGTGTGTGTGTGTGTGTGTGTGTGTGTGTGTGTGTGTGTGTGTGTGTGTGTGTGTGTGTGTGTGTGTGTGTGTGAGAGAGTGTGTGTGTGTGTGTGTGTGTGTGAGTGAGAGTGTGTGTGTGTGTGTGTGTGTGTGATTTTAGGGGTCAAATCTCATCGTACGAAATGGCACATAATGGCATATATACTGTGAAATTTTATTTAATTTTCAGCATCATTACTCTATTCTTTAGTGTCACATGATCTTCAGAAATCATTCTAATCTTGCTGCTCAAGAAACATTTCTGTTAAGAATTAAAAACCGTGATACTTTTTTTCAGGATTCTTTAATAAACAGGAAGTTGAAAAGTACTCTTCTGTAACATTCTAATGTTTTTACTACCCTACCCTAGCCACCACCCCACCCCAAAATGTATTTTGAAAGCAGTGCACATTTCTCCAATGCAACAGACAATAATGGTGAAATTTTCATTGGCTGCTGCATCACCATTATCATCAGTCGTGTTGACTTTATACTATAAATAATAACAAAAAGACCTATAAAGAGGACAATCATGCACTCTAAAAAAATCTTTGAAATTAGTGCACAATGTACTGCATAATTTGAAGGAATTTTTCTGTATTTATTTTATATTTTTTAATCAATATTTTGAATTCTGCATTGTGTTGTGTTTACAGTTAACATAAATCTCCGTAAAATTTATGGATAATGCTGCTGTTTCATGAGCTGCCAGTATTTTTTCTGTTATTTTACAGAATATTTTGAAGATCTGTCTACAGTCTTGGATTCCGGCATCAGAGAGAGAAAGTATTTTATAAAACCAGAGGAACGTTAGAGAACGGTAAGCTCTGAATCAAATGTGTTGAGATTGTGTTCGTGTTTTGAAATGTGTTTGATCTGCAGTATTGTTTGATCAAATATTTCTGTGTGCAGTTTCAGATCACAAAATGAAATAATAATAATGTTCACCACATTTCCCGGTGCCAGACATATGCTGTGACTGAACAAAGAGACACTTGAGACTCATGGGAAGAAAAATAAGAAAATCATGGACAGGAAAACAAGAGTTTATGATTCCAGTTAAAAACTAACAATTGGCATGGAGATATATATATATATAGGTACTTTACTTCAATGATAATTGGCAACAAGTAGTTCCTGCAAAGAAAATATCTTATGGATGTTTTTTTTTTTTGGAAAATAACATACGCTCCATAAAAAGCTGATGATCTGTTTATGCTGAACACAAAACTGCTTCACAGTGAGACAGAAGATATCTGATCTTAAACATAAGTCGAATTTTAGGCCAGTACTATTTCCCTGTGTCCGATCTTTGACTCTTGATATCTTAAGACAAAAAACTCGGATTTACCGTGCTT
The DNA here is from genome assembly GCF_963082965.1 of Carassius carassius. Classification (NCBI taxonomy): domain Eukaryota; kingdom Metazoa; phylum Chordata; class Actinopteri; order Cypriniformes; family Cyprinidae; genus Carassius; species Carassius carassius. The sequence continues at coordinate 1,667,727 of NC_081787.1, read as the reverse complement.
CCCTCAAAAAAAAAAAAAAAAAGTCAAATTTCTTTGAAATCGTTTGCTAATGCTTTCATGTTGACATTAAACATGTAAATCTGCATTGTTTTAGAACAGATTGGGATTCAAAAACAATTTTTGGTGACTCTTCACAACCATGACAGTCCCTCACTACACTGTATAGGGATACATATTGATTTACCTTGGGGTTGTTTGTTCAAAGGCTGCTCTATTACTGTAAATTACAAAATAAATGAAGTAGCCTATCATTTATAAAATTGAATGGTCTGGAGACTTCTTGAGATCAAGAAGTCTTGTACCTGTACAGCTTTTAAAAAACTTGTTTTGCATGTTTAACTGCTTTTATTATGTGTCTTCGTTGACTGTACTGGATGGTGCTTTTAATATACAGTAACACTCCTCAACTGCTTTTAACAGTTTATTGCAAATTTTAACATGATGTTGTAGTTGTGGCTGACAGGGCTATAGGAATCAGTCAAGCCTTGCTCCTTGGGCTTAATTTGGTTTCAACAACCAGGAAATGTCCCAGTGTTCCCTTACTACCAGTTCACCCCCAGACATGGATTAAGCTGCTAAGATTAATAGTTCTTGTGATTAATTTGGTATGAAACTTTGTGAAAGTTTGCTGTGTGAACACACACACACACACACACACACACACACAAAATCATAGTTTGAAAAGGTTAAATGGTCCTGGCTGGGTGATGGAGAGAGTCACACTTGTATTGTTTGCAGTCAAAAATGACCACATTGAAAATGAATGGGATTTTTTTTGTTATATCATCCTCAAATTTAAAACCCAATTACAAATTATTCTGATTTATGGCTTTAATTTTCTTGCAGTTTTACAGTAAAAAATAAATAAAAATGTTTTGGAAAATAAAAATGTCATATTAAATGAAAAAATATTAATTTTGTGCATTGTTCATAATAATAAACATAATAATAATAATAATAATAATAATAATTTTCATAATAATACATTTAGTTAACTTAAACTTTTTTTTTTACTTTAGCAATAATCTGCAAAGTGCCTTAAACAAAACAACAACAACAAAAAAACTTAAGTCTGGATCCAAAGCATTCACGATTTACAACAGTTTAAGTTGGAAATTTCATTTCCGGGTCTATGCTCAAACAGTGATTAACAGGTAATAAATGGATCATAACTATTCCATAAATATAATGTAGTACCAGAAAGTAAAAAATATTGAAAAAACAAAAAAACATTATCAAACTAAAATATAGTACATCCACACATATTTGACTGTCATACAAACAGCACCAGGGAGTTAAAAGGAATGTATATCAAACAAAACTCACCACTATATAATCATAACAATTATCACTCTCAAGACACTAACTTGTTCTTTTAGCACAAGGGCCATTCGGTCACACATCTGGTTTCCATCGATAGACGTGAGAGCGATGCAGAGGCCATAAAGAATGGGTTTCGGTATCCACTGCAGAGTCACCAGCAGGAAAAACACTGACAAACCAATCAGGATGTTGACAGCCAGTGACGTAAGTCATGTCTCCTTCATACTGGCTAGCCTGTATGTCACACAGAAGGACGTGTGTTACCACTTCCGTTAGTCACACTTGATGTGTTACACGCAAACTCATATTTAAACAGCATCTGTGAGTATCATGTTCTCTAAGTGTGTCTGTAGGTGTTTGGGATCACGTTTCATAGATGTGGTCCCCCTCCAGCTGACGCACATGCAGCGTGGAGTGTGGGAAAGCCGCGTACATCCATGAAAACCCCAGCACTGACATCAGGATGTTGATTAACTTAGAGAGCATCGGGTCCCAGTGGGAAACCGTTCCCTTTAGCAGTCTGAAACACACACACACACCAAAAGAGATCATACAGCATCCCACGGATGTCTACGCTGAACTGACACTGTGAATGACGGCTCACTGAGCTAACAAATAGAGGAGGTATGGCACAGCAGGATGAAAACAAACTTTCAATGTTTAAACTCAAATATGCAATGTTGGGGGTAAAGCATTATAAGTAGCATGTGACATAATCAGATTACTTTTTTTAAGCAACTAGTAAAGTAATGCATTACTTTTTAATTTACAAGCATTATCCGAGTTACTTTTTCAAATAAGTAATGCATGTTTTCCTATGTATCATGTTGAGAGAGATCAGGAGTGAGTGCAGAAGTGTTGTGTGTGAACATGATTACTGTAGTTCTAGACTTAATATGAACATAATCTCATTCATCAAAAACTGTGGAATACTCAGAATAATAATGAAATAATTAAATGTGTTAACAGAAATGTGACTGGACCACAAAAGTCAAAAATGTATAAATTATATGAAAGCTGAACAAAAAAGCTTTTGTCACGTTCGGTGTTACTGGAAACACGGAGAGGGAACCAATTGCAGGTAAGTCATTTATTACAGGGTAATCCAAAGGGGTAAACAGTCCAGGCAGGGGTCAAAACCAAACATAATCCAAACATGAAAACAAGACAAGGCAAGGGCAAGACTGATTTGACGGACATGAATAATCATAAGACATTAAACAAGGACTCCGTAACACAGACTCAGACAGACCGGGTATAAGTACAGAGAAGGATAATGAGGGAACAGGAGACAGGTGGGGAACAATCAATTACTCAACAAAGAGGAAGGTGACCAAATAAGGGAACAGGAAGTGATAAGGTGACAGACACAGTGAGAAAGGAGGACAACTAGTGGAACCCCAGAGAACACAACCCAGACACTGTGACAGTACCCCCCTCTACGGAGCGGCTCCCAGACGCTCCACGACAGACACAAAACAGCGACCAGGAGGGAGGTGGACAGGTGGAGGCTCAGGGGGAGGGACGGAGGGCCAGAAAAGAAAAACATGGGGAACAGGCACCAGAATGTAAACACAAAACAGGGAGACCAGGAGGGAGGAGGACCGGAGGAGGTTCAGGGGGAGGGACGGAGGACCAGACTCACTGAGGGGAACAGACAGAAACATAACAGAAACTAAGAAACACAAAACAGAAGTCCTTGAAGGACATCATGTGGCGCCCACCAGGGCGGAGCAGAAGACCACCACAGCCGTGTGGTCAGGACGGAAGCCCCCCAGGGCGGAGCAGAAGACCACCACAACCGTGAGGTCAGGACGGAAGCCCCCCAGGGCGGAGCAGAAGACCACCACAACCGTGAGGTCAGGACGGAAGCCCCCCAGGGCGGAGCAGAAGACCACCACAACCGTGAGGTCAGGACGGAAGCCCCCCAGGGCGGAGCAAAAGACCACCACGTCCTAGTCACCTTTTATTTATATAGCGCTTTAAACAAAATACATTGCGTCAAAGCAACTGAACAACATTCATTAGGAAAACAGTGTCAATAATGCAAAAATGATAGTTAAAGGCAGTTCATCATTGGATTCAGTTATGTCATCTCTGTTCAGTTAAATAGTGTCTGTGCATTTATTTGCAATCAAGTCAACGATATCGCTGTAGATGAAGTGTCCCCAACTAAGCAAGCCAGAGGCGACAGCGGCAAGGAACCGAAACTCCATCGGTGACAGAATGGAGAAAAAAACCTTGGGAGAAACCAGGCTCAGTTGGGGGGCCAGTTCTCCTCTGACCAGACGAAACCAGTAGTTCAATTCCAGGCTGCAGCAAAGTCAGATTGTGCAGAAGACCTAGTGGTCAAAGCCAGAGTCCTCCAGGGCGGAGCGGAAGACCACCACAACCGTGTGGTCAGGGCGGAAGGCCCCCAGGGCGGGGCAGAACACCACCACAGCCATGTGGTCAGGAAAAGAGCCCCCCAAGGCGGAGCAAACCTCCGTGCGGCCGGACCAATGGGACGACTAAACTCTGGTAAACCCCTGGTGTCCTTACTTGACTCCAGAAGATCGGTGCTGGCCTGACTCTGCTCTCGAAGATCATTGGTGACTGGCATTTGTTCATGAAGACCATCGGTGACTTGCACTTGTACATGAAGATCAATGGTGACTTGCCTTTGTTCATGAAGACCATCTGTGACTTGCACTTGTACATGAAGATCATTGGTGACTTGCATTTGCTCATGAAGATCAATGGTGACCTGCCTTTGTTCATGAAGATCACCGGTGACTTGACTCAGTCCTTGAAAATCACCAGTGACTTGACTCAGTCCTTGAAAATCACCAGTGACTTGACCTGACTCTGGAAGATCAGCGGTGACTTGACCTGACTCTGGAAGATCAGCGGTGACTAGTCCTGACTCTGGAGGATCAGCGGTGACTAGCCCTGACTCTGGAGGATCAGCGGTGACTAGCCCTGACTCTGGAGGATCAGCGGTGACTAGCCCTGACTCTGGAGGATCAGCGGTGACTAGCCCTGACTCTGGAGGATCAGCGGTGACTAGCCCTGACTCTGGAGGATCAGCGGTGACTAGCCCTGACTCTGGAGGATCAGCGGTGACTAGCCCTGACTCTGGAGGGTCATCGGTGACTGGCCCTGACTCTGGAGGGTCATCGGTGACTGGCCCTGACTCTGGAGGGTCATCGGTGACTGGCCCTGACTCTGGAGGGTCATCGGTGACTGGCCCTGACTCTGGAGGGACCACGAACACCTGACTGGACTCTGGAGAGTCCACTGGAACCTGACTCGACTCTGGAGAGTCCACTGGAACCTGACTCGACTCTGGAGAGTCCACTGGAATTTGACTCGACTCTGGAGGGTCCACTGGAACCTGACTCGACTCTGGAGGGTCCACTGGAACCTGACTCGACTCTGGAGAGTCCACTGGAACCTGACTCGACTCTGGAGAGTTCACTGGCACCTGACTCGACTCTGGAGAGTTCACTGGCACCTGACTCGACTCCGGAGGGTCAACTGGCACCTGAATCGACTCCGGAGGGTCAGCTGAGACTCTCATCCTGTGCAGTGGCGCTGGTCAAGCAGCCATCTTGGGCCATGACTCTGGACAGGCGGCCATCTTGTACTGTGGTGCTGGGCTGGCGGCCATCTGGGGTTGTGGCGCTGGACTGCCGGCCATCTTGCACTGTGGCGCTGGACCGGTGGCCAATTTGGGCATTGGCGCTGGGTTAGCGGCCATCTTGTGCTGTGGCGCTGGACTGACGGCCATCTTGTGCTGTGGCGCTGGACTGACGGCCATCTTGTGCTGTGGCGCTGGACTGATGGCCATCTTGGGCTGTGGCGCTGGAACGGTGGCCAATTTGGGCATTGGCACTGGGTTAGCGGCCATCTTGTGCTGTGGCGCTTGGCTGGTAGCCATCCTGGGCAGTGGTGCTGGACTGGCGGCCATCTTGGGTTGTGGCGCTTGGCTGGTTGCCATCCTGGGCAGTGGTGCTGGGCTGACGACCACCCCGCCGGAAGAGACAGAAGTGGCTGGGGCATCCCACCGAAGCCGATGCTGCAGGTAGTGCACGAATTCCCAGAATTCCAGTGTCTCTAACTGTGCCATCTCCTCTTGAGACACTGGATCATCCAGCCCGCCATTGAAATAGTCCTTTAGGGCCGCATCGTTGTAACCCATGCCCTCGGCCAGGGACCAGAACACCTGAGCCAGGGCCCCCACTTCATTGCCCTCTTGGCGGAGGGCGATCAGCCGAAGGTACTTGGTTCGCCGCTCCGCCATCTTGGCTGGGGAACGGAAAAACGACATACCGCTGGTTCCTAGTGTGACGGAGTCCTTCTGTCACGTTCGGTGTTACTGGAAACACGGAGAGGGAACCAATTGCAGGTAAGTCATTTATTACAGGGTAATCCAAAGGGGTAAACAGTCCAGGCAGGGGTCAAAACCAAACATAATCCAAACATGAAAACAAGACAAGGCAAGGGCAAGACTGATTTGACGGACATGAATAATCATAAGACATTAAACAAGGACTCCGTAACACAGACTCAGACAGACCGGGTATAGGTACACAGAAGGATAATGAGGGAAAAGGAGACAGGTGGGGAACAATCAATTACTCAACAAAGAGGAAGGTGACCAAATAAGGGAACAGGAAGTGATAAGGTGACAGACACCATGAGAAAGGAGGACAACTAGTGGAACCCCAGAGAACACAACCCAGACACTGTGACAGCTTTCTATTGATGTATGGTTTGTTAGGGTCGGACAATATTTGGCCGAGATACAATACTGTTTGACAATCTGAAATCTGAGGGTGCCAAAAAAATCGAAATATTGAGAAAATCGCTTTTAAAAGTTGTCTAGACGAAATTCTTAGCAATGCATATTACTAATCAAAAATTAAGATATATTAATGGAAGGAAGTTTACCAAATATTTTCATGGAATATGCTCTTTAATTAATATCCTAAAGATTTTTGGCATAAATGAAAAATCAATCATTTTGACCCATAGAATGACTTTGGCTTTTGCTAAAAATATTCACAAGCAATTTTAGGTTGGTTTTGTGGTCCATGGTCACAAATATCCTTTATGTATTTAATCCCATTAAGCCTCGCTCAGATTTAAAAAGCCTTCAATCACCTGTCACCCCAAAATGGATTGTGAAAGGTTTGACATCAATGGCAATTGATAAGAATTTCCTGCCTTGGCATGCCTTGAGGTTTGAATCAAGAACTGAATAATATCCAACAGTTCACTCGTAATGCAGAGAACAGGAGAAAATGCAACATGCAATATCTTGGCTCAAGTAATGGAAGTCCTACCCTTTAAATTAAAAAGCCAATCGCCAATTGGTCAAATCATTGTTTTACTAAAATTACTTGTTGGGCCAGTGCTGTGTAATAACGGATTACATGTAATATGGATTACTTAATCAGATTCCAAAAAATAAGTACTTGTGATTAGATTAGATTTTAAAGTACTCGTAATCAGACTACATTTACTTTTTCATGAATTACATGATGACACATTCACACAGGTCTTTGTCATTGGAAGGCTTTGTCTTTTAAACACATTTAAATGGACGAATGTGATGTTAAGGGGAAAAGTAAGCATGATAGTCCACCCCAAAACATAATTGTCACTGGGGAGTAAGCAGATCGTACAAAACATTCAAATAAGATACAAATTCATTCAAATTTCTATTAATTTGCCAAAATATAAAATAGTTATGAATTGCCATTTGTCTTTAAAAGATTGAATATAGCACATGGTGAATATGAACTACTTTTACAATGCTCTTTTTTGACAGCCTTAATGTGCATTAAATATCATGCTATTATTTCTTTTTGTGAAAGTCATGCAGTTTTGGAATGACATTGTGGCAGGCAAATAATGACATGTTTGGTTGAATATTGAAGTTCTGATGGGTTGCATAATTACAACATTCACCATTAATATGGGATGGAATCGCACCTAACCCAGAATATATTTGTGATAATTAAGACCAAAGGTAGGAGCCCACGAAGGAGAAGATGACCACAGAGATTGGCAATGCACAGTCTGACTTTAGCATGCAGGAATGGACTGGAAAGAAACAGGAAAGAAACAGTTGAGTAGTGTATGGAAGCCCATTTCCACCACTGAATAAAAAGATAATTTCAACATTTTCTCCTAATACTGATTTTTTTAATTTTTTTTGTCAGAGATGCATAATATAAACAACGCAGTTATGACTATTTTCCCCTCATAATTGGGTGATTAAAACCTGCAACTGCAAGTTAGAAAGTTAGAATTGCGGGATATATAAACTAGCAATTCTGTCTTTTTTTTTTGTTAAAATTGCATGATTTAAACTTGCAATTGTGAGTTATAAAGTCAGGACTTCACGATTTCTAAGAATAGTGAGATATAAACTTGCAATTCCAAGTTGTAATGACAGAAATGAGGGATATAAATTCTGAATTTTGAGATCTAACTTGTGATTCGGATATTTTCTTGCAATTCAGATGTTTTATCTTGCAATCCTGACTTCTTTTCTCAGAATGATCAGATTTAGCATTTTTTTTTTCTCGGAACTGAACTTTATAACTTACAAATGTGGAAAAAAAGAGAAAAAAAAAAGTTTGTTTTGCTTTTATTCTTTATGTTTCTTAATTCTGTTTTGACATGCTGAATATGAAAATCACATTAGTTTTTTTGTATCATTAACAGTGGTCATTAAAAAATATATATGTGACATATATGCACGCATAATACTGACTTAACAACAACAGTTTAATATAAACAGCAAACGTGAGTCGTCCAAAACTTCAGAAAAGTGTTCTAAACCAGTTTTTCATAATTAATGATAAAGGTTATTAAGTTAATAATAATAACAATCAATAAATTAAACTAATAATACAAAAAAAAATGTTATTTGCTGAAAACATAATTTACTCAACCTCATGTCATTCTATATTTTATGAAATGTGGAGATGCTATTTTTCACTGTCCAAATCTGTCTGGTTACCAACAATCTTCAGAATATCTTCTTTTGTGTAACACAGAAGAAAGTACGATGATTTGGAACAACATGAGGGCGAGTAAATAATGACAGAATTTTCATTTTTGAGTGAACTGTCCCTTTAAACCACACCAAACAGAAATATGGCCATCAGTATTCTTAAAATACATCAAGACATTCCCTGTGGTTAAATCATCATTAATGATTTATTTCTGAGATATCACAAGCCTGCTCTAGCTTGAATATCAGTTTCAGCAACGCCTGCGGTCCTTTTAAATTTCACAGCTCTGAACTTACTCATTATGGTGCCTTTCAAAGCATCGCCCACAAAGGCAATGGAGATGAACAGAACTCTCTCTTCTTCTGTGGAGCTGAGAGGACACATAGCACACAGTCAACAACTGATCTTCTCTTTTATCAAAGAATCAGAGCACAAACCAAGACATAAGAGCAAAATCAAGGCACGCCATGAACGGAGATTACTAGTGTGAAAAAACTAAACAAAAAAACAACAATTTATACATATATATATATATATATATATATACTGTATAAAAAGCACTTCAGCTGTTTCAGAACACTTGCTACTGTAGGTTTGACATGACACATTCTGGATTATTATTAATATTAATAATAATAATAAATATATTACTTTATTTCATTAAATTGTAAAAATGTAACAAATCATTAAAAATATATTACTATTGCAATAACAGTATGGTACTGTAAAATAAATAAATTAGTATTTAATAATAACGATGATAATAATACATGATATTATTTTGCGTTTATTAAATTTTTAAAAAAAATTACGCACAGTTGCAAAAATGCTGAAATGTGAAATAAATTAGTATTGAATAATAATAGTAATAATAATAATAATGATAATTCAAAATATTGTTTTATTTTATCAAATAATAAAATTGCAATATTAGTATTGTACTGTAAAAAACAATCAGTGTTTAATGAAAATAATGTGATAACAATAATCATTTAATTTTACACTTCAGTAGAATTATTCTAATTTCAATAATCTTAATTTCTTTGATTTTAAATGTTAAACCACAAAGGTTTGGCATAGAAAAAAACACAGGGAAACTGTACAGATTAATAAATCATTCTTATAACAAATTTGGAAAGATATCATATGTCTTGTGTTTTTAAATGCATGTTTTTAAGCAACCAAGCTGCTCTGAGATGCAAAAAATCTGTCATGTGTAAAAGAGCAGCTCTGCACTTTGCTGTGTAATTACTCACTGCATAATTAAACTGCAGCCTTTGTGATTCAACAAGTGCAATAAGCCAAATCATATTTCAAGATGCAGAATTTTTCAATTTGTTTAGTAATTGTTTAATGTAATTCTCGATTTCAGTCTTCCACCTCCTACCCTCGAATAATGTTTTTTTTTTATGTAATTAATACTACTCAGGTCAGAAAACACAGAAATCCATATAAAGAAGTAAAAACTACTCCTCTGACCATTTTAAGAGCTTTTTAAGAGAAAAGAAATGAAAACAGCAACTCACTTCAGTGTCTGACTTGTATTATAGGTGACCCATCGCAGTGAGTTTGATTGACAGGCGATCTGACCAATCATAACACAGAATCCAATCCATTGAACTGTGTATTGGCATCTTTCCGCAACTGAAACAAGATTCCTTGTTTGTGTTTAAAATTGTCCCAAGCAATAATTTTTATCAAACAACAAAGATTATTGTGTATTTAAATGTGAACACTGAACACCGTAGTCTAATTTTACACTTTTTACGTTTCCTTAACTGAATACTGTTACTGCCTTTGTGTGTAGGCTAATGTTGTTATTCTGTATTGTGCTTGTAATTAGTGCATTTGCTCTCATTTTATTACTGACATGACAACGTTATCAGTTAGGCAAGTAGTTTTTGCTGTGGTATCAAGATTTTTTTTTACAAAAAATGTAAAAAATCACCAGCTCCTGCTTGAAGTCCTCCTGGGTTTTAGCCTCTCCAGGACTTCCTGTCTAAACCAGATTTCTAAATAAAGTAGACAAACTCCACTAAAATTACAAAAGAGGTTTAAATAGATCTGAGATGCTAGAAGTAAAACAAAAAAATAAAAATATTGTCACAATTTGAAATAACATTTCTATGTGAATAGTAAAATGTAATTTATTGTTGTTGATTTGCTGCTCAAGAAACATTTCTGATTATTATCAATGTTGAAAACATTTTTTTTTTAGTGCTTAATATTTTAGCATAGGATGCCTTGATGAAAAGTGAATTGAACAGCATTTATTTGAAATAGATTTTTTTAAACATCAATCAAATCATTTTTATCAATTTAATGCATGCTTTTCTGAGTTAAAAAATATATTATTGTTATTATTATTTATAAATTGCACTTACAATAAAAGTTTGAATGGTAATGCATCGTGACTTCCAAAAATACTAAGTAGCAAAAACTGTTATTAACATTAATAAACATAAGAAATGTTTCTTGACTGGATTTATTCAAACAGAAAATAGGTATGTAAAATTGTAATAATATTTCACAATACTACTGTTTTTATTGTATTTTTATATAATAAATGCAGCCTGGATGAGACTTTAAAAAATGTTAAATATCTGAATTCTTCCAAACTTTAATTAATTGCATTATACAAATTTACTGTAGATGTGCAAAGTACAATGATCATTATAATGGTTTTGCAATATTAGCACCATAAGGATACATAAAAGTATGTAAATACTTGAACATTACACTAAATGCATGTATATTATAGGACTAAAATGTAACTGGGTTTTTACAGAATGCTTTACTGAGGAAAAAAATAAACCTCTTGGTGGACCACATGCTTCATAAATACATAAATATAAAGAAAATGCATTAAGTGCTTATTTATTGACAATATTTTGAAACAAAACTTTTCCAAACGAACCAATTAATGGAAATAAATTATACATTATCAATGTTTATGGCTTGCATATTAAATATTTTAAACTATAAATAGGGGCATATACATATTAGAGAACGAAATTACAATATTATATTAATTAATATAATTAAAAAATACTTGGATAACAATTTAAAATAATTGTAATTATTTATGATAATTATATATATATATATATATTGGAGCTTTGCTTTTAAAGTACAGTACCAATCAAAAGTTTATGTTTTTAAAATAAGTATCTTACACAAAGGTTGTGTTTATTTGATCAAAATACAGTAAAAACTTTAATATTGTGCATATTTGAATGATTTCTGACACATGACTGGAGTAACGATGCTGAAAGTTCAGCTTTGATCACAGAAATCAATTACATTTTATAATACATTTAAATAGGAAAACGTTATTTTAAATTGTAATATTAATCCACAATATTACTGTTTTTATTGTATTTATGATCAAATAAATGCAGCCTTGATGAGCTTGTAAACTTTCTTTCAAAAACAGTAGTCTTAATTATTAGTGCACGTTTATAATCTTAACGAATTCCATCTAATGGCTTTAGAGCATGGAAATGAGAGAAAATGAGAGATGCCCAGCCATAAATATATCAATTAAACAACAGATGTGAATTATAAAAAAAGCCTTGGTAACAAAGCCTTACTCTTCTTGATGTATGATGTATGTCGAAGGCCAAATCCTGAAGCATCAACGGGGTATTCATAGGAGGAAAGAATCGATAAATTGTTAAAACCCTTGTGCTGTTACATGGATGCATGAGTTTGAAGGACAGACCACTGAGCCAGGGCTCCCAGAAGATGTGTTTTCCTTCATTATCTCGGAGCCCTGAACTCTTTGTACTTTGTCTCGCTGGTTATAAATAGTCAAAGAGTCTCCAAGTCTGCAGCACAGACACGTCAGAAGAGCATTTTGGTCCCTGACACCGCAGTCACTTAAGAATAAGACCTGGCTGGCACAGCCTGCTTTCCCAGTGCTGTAAACACATCAGCAAGAATATGAAAACAATACTGATTGTGAACAGAGAATTTGTGATGTGGAGGAGGTTTGAGACTACCGGGATCCGTCTACACCTTGGGCAACAATCACAAAGATTTTTGGAGATTTTTGAAGTACTCTCAAAGAGAATCTCATCTGAGCCACCCACACACATCACATCTGAACCGCACCGCACTAGACAGATCCAAAGCAGCGCTCAGATGCATCACACGCTCTCAACTGAGATGCTCGGCTGAACATTCGTCTCGTAGTGACTTCTGTCCGTCGGGATGGCGAGCGTGTCTCATTTCCTCCGGCTCTCTTCTGTTTCGGCGGCTCTGAGACATCAACATGTCACAATAGAGCTCCTTAAGTAGGCCTTTCTTAACTTTAAGATGATTATTATAATCTCATTTCCCTTCCTAACTGGGTCTGACGTGACCTTTTACAGCTGGCAGATGAAATATAGCACAGTGCATTTGTATATAGAGGCTGTTCACTGAATCATGCTCGTTTTCATCTCGAGCATAGAAATATGTATTTAACGTTATTTATGGTGTTTGACTGCAGATGCAGCAACCTCAAAAATATATGCACCACCTGTTAAAGCTACAGAATGCACCAATGACCAAATAATAAAAAATAAATCATTTAACAGAACTCGCTAAACTGAACTTGGATTATTGAAATCATTTTAGTTCAAATCAAGTGAAATCAAGTGTCTGTCGAAGAAACCGGTCTCAACTGATCAACCAAGCAATAGTTTCTACATACACATACATTTCACTAACAAACAAAAAAAAGGATACTGTAAAAAGTACTGAGCATTTTTATGGTTTTTGGACATGACATGGTTTTACATCATGAGCAAATCTCACAAAAGCTGTCAAGAATATTTCCAGGTTATTCAACCCAAAAATCAAAGACATTTTTTTTTTAAAGTCAGTATGAAAAAATAAATTATGATGGTCTTTTTTGGCTATTATAGCATATATACAAGTGGAAAAAAAATGCAAGGCAGTGCATGATTTTGTTCACTGGGTTTTATTGGTTAATTGTTCTTGCTAATTGTGAAGATATCATGAGTGACAGGATGCTGAAAGATTACAAGGCTACAAAATAATAATAAAAAAAATTACAAGGATGATTCATTTCTAATAAACATTGGGATATTTAATAAGAGAGAGAAAGAGAACGAGAATTGTCCATATATATATATATATATATATATATATATACAGTATATATATATATATTTTTTTTTTTTTTGTGCATTTTTCTTTTGCTTGTGGCATTTATTCATAACATAGCACCCCCAAGTTCTGGATAAATCTTACTGTTATTTAAATGTAATTGATATTTTTCATGCATAATCTTATTTTATTGTTGCAGTATTTCTTGCATTGCTTTTAATTTGTGCTGATTTAAACGACAATACATTAAATCAAAGTAGTATATTTTTATGTTAGAGTACTGAAAATCTAAATCTCCTTTTAAGGAATTAAAAACAAAAATATTGTCACACTTTATTTTAAGCACCAATTACTTTCACTATTAACTAGCTGCTTATTAGCATACATATAACTAGCATATTAGCTGTTTATAATATTAGTTATAAAGCACATAGAAAAGACTTATTTCGCATGACCATATTTTAAATCCCTTAATCCAACCCCATACCTGAACTTATGCAACCTTTGTTAATAAGCAGCATATTAGGAGTTTATTGATGGAAAACTCCCAATTAATAGTGAATGTGTGTTCCCTATTTTAAAGTGTTACCAAAAAAATAAAAGAAGGCACTTGTATGCTTTACAGTAGTGAAAATGTGATGAGGAGATTCCATGCAACTGCTCTACTGTAGGATGAATAATAAATAAAAAGTTGAAATTAGCCTTATTATGGAACTGAAGAGAGGCAATGAATCATGATTTTTATCAATTCAAGATTGTGACTCTTACCCTAACACTTATTCCAGGTCCTCAAAGAGACTGGCATTTCATGGAAATGTCCCATCTTTGAAATTCATCCAATTTACACCAGCCCTGATAGCGTCATGCATGGAAGGCTTACGGACACATATTTTCTTCTGGGTGGATGGGATAAAGAGGTCATTTTCTGCACAAAAATCATATCACGGGCTGTAGGATATTCTTAGCACATGGTGTTTCTATCTCCAATGACTGCGGCTTCACCGTCATCCCACCATCATTTTTAATTAAGCAGACAATTTGCTTTATTAAAGCAGTGCTCGCATTGAGCCTCAGGGCAGATCACTGGCCTCACAAATTGATTCTTTTGTGACAAAATATCATTTCTTGAACAGGAATGCTTGCTAAATAATAAATCAATTATTCGGTCTTTTGCAAAACTGGGGGATCTGGTCCCAATCTGGTCATGTGACGCCTGGGATTAGAGGCCAGATTGTCATTTCTGGACCCCATCAGCCTTCAGGACACAGGATTCCTGTAATGGCTGGATGTCCACGCTGAAAGTCCTTAATAGATGCCTTAAAGCGATGTTCTCTGTTCAACGCAGCTTAAGCTCAAGAGACAGCATCTGCAGCAAACAGCCAAAGAAAATAATAACGCAATATCACAAGAGAAAGAGACTGTTATGAGCGTATTAGGCCGTAGGCACAAGGCTAATCACAGCTAATCACTCTCGCAAGTGTGAAATTGCATTGGATATGCAAAGACTGAACAAGCTAATATGTAAATAGCCCATTTGCGAGTAGAGCTACTACTGCTAGCTGTGCTGTAGCC
This sequence comes from Carassius carassius, assembly GCF_963082965.1. Taxonomy (NCBI): domain Eukaryota; kingdom Metazoa; phylum Chordata; class Actinopteri; order Cypriniformes; family Cyprinidae; genus Carassius; species Carassius carassius. The sequence goes on along the minus strand of NC_081787.1, from coordinate 1,652,701 downwards.
TGACTTGCACCTCTATATAACGTTATTCATCCACTTTGTAACCACGATGACATATATCTGCCACAATCTTCACATTAATTGAAATACAAGTTGAATGTTGAAAGCTTCTATTGCAAACGGTGAGGCTGATAACACAAGCAGTTTTCAAAAACGTCCATAATATATTCATCCATATCACAATATTATCAGTGTGATGACATTAAAGAGAACTCAGATAAACTTCAGTTCCTTTACAAGAAGCTAAATTTGTGATAAAATGGGTGCTGGCACTGCGAAACTGGTAGTAAAAACTTTACATTATGATCACCGATTATGACAAAAAATAGTTCATGAACATATTAACAATAATGATAATGTCTCTGGTGGTATAATTATAAATCATTGGTGTCCCACAAATGCACCAAAGCAGTAATAAAGAAGTAATAAAAAAAATAAGAAGCAACTATATACTGAAGAGAGATTTTGTTTAATACTGTGCCAGTACCATAGTGCAACGATGGCATGGTAATACCATGGTACATGTAGCATTATATTGAAACTCATGTACAATTTGTAGTTGCAAATGTGACAAAATTGTCTGGAGAAATGCATCAAAGTAAAATACTAAAATTTATCTTTAAAAGTTAGGAAAGTTACAAAAACACTGAAACGAAAACATACTCAAGTAAACATTAAATAAAAAAAAATATACATACGTTTTAATATATTTGTACTTTGTTACTATGCACTTCTAGCTGTTTCTGATTGTGTTATATTGCTTTTTATATTGCTAATTATTTGCCAGCGCTGGGTAGATTACTTACAAATTGCCGTTCATTACTGATTAGAAATTGCATGACAAAAATTGCATATATAGAAACAATCTGGATTACACATATTAGGTAATGTAGTCTAACTACTTTTTGGATTACTTTTAGATTACTTTTGACCTCACTTGTTTATCACATCTATTTAGATGGGATTATAGTTTTAGTTTATAGGGATATGTTTTGTTAGGGAATGAATATACTCCATTCTTTGTTATCAACATGCATTAAACATTACATTACAACAGGGTTCCCCAAAATGTATATAAATGGCAAGTACATTTAGAAAAAAGAAATATCGTGAATATTATGTAATCCATAAAAAAGTAACTGTAATATCATAATGGGCAATATAAAATGTAATATAATCTAATAACAAGTACTTAATTTTTGGAACCTAATTATGTAATCCAGATACGTAATTAGTTCCTAACCATCACTCGCTGTTTTTGTTCCACCATGTTTCATTTCTATGAATCAGCGTTTTATAATGAATCAGTTGAATCAATGATTCAAATGACACACTCATAAGGATAGCCACTGGTCGCCACCTAAATGTAGTGGCATATCAATTGCTGACTTGTAGAAATTCACACTAATAATAATGCAGAGTTTGTGTCAGTCTGTTTGGAACGAGCAAACACAGACAAGTGAAGTGATAAAAGCAGTGAAACGTCCCAGTGTTGATGATAACGCGGCTCAGCTAAAAAAATTTCACTTCATCTTTAAACCTGATAATATGTTCGCATTGCTGTTGTGTTAAGCATGTAAACATATTTTGCTGATAAAGTCACACACATTCTCTCTGAATGGACAGTTTGTTGTGATCTTTCGCTGCCGTTCACCTCACTAGACTTCCTGTCCGCAGTCTTTTTTTCAATCAACAGGATACAATGAAGCTTAATGTGAAAGATTTATTCTAGCAATCTGATTCATTTTTTCCCCTTGTTTTTTTTTATTATTATTAATTAATTGAGGATTTGTTAGAGTGATTTCAGTGCAATCATGTATATCTAGTATATACACATCTTAAGATTTGCTTTACATTTAAAAAAAAAAAAAAAGAAATTCTGTGCCCGAATGAATCTTACACAAGTTTAAACCTAAGTAATTTGGCAAAAAAAAAAAAAAAAAAGGTTTTAAGGTTAAGGTTTCTTAAAGGATAATCCTCTTAGAAAAAACATCCTCTTAGAATGAATTATTATAATTTTTTTTCAATATTACTCAAAAAATTTCCAAGTATTCTGTTAGTGTCTATAACTTTTATGTTATTATTATTTATTTTATTTTATTTTTTTTCAAAATGCTTATCATTACTGCACCATCTGCAGTGTTTATTATCACATATTAGGAAACATCGATAATGCACAACGTTCAAAAGTGGCCAGGTTAAAAAGAGAGCATTTCTCATGCCTGGAAAGTTTCCAGCCTAAGCAAAGAGTTGACAAAACACAGCTGATCTTACCTGTCGGCACAAAACGAAGCATTAAATGAAATCTCTTCTGCTCATCAAGGCTACATTTATTTGGTTAAAAATACTGAAAAAACTGTAATACTGTAAAATATTATTACAATTTAAACTATAGAGTTTTCTATTTTAATGTAGTTTAAAACATAATTTATTCCTGTGATCAAAGCTGATTTTTTTCACTGTCACATGATCCTTCAGAAATCATTCTAATATGCTGATTTATTATCAATGTTGAAAACTGTTTAATATTTCTTTGGAAACTGTGCAACTTTTTTTCACCATTCTTTGATGGACAGAAAGTTCAAAAGAACAGCATTTATTTCAATTTTTTTCTAACAATAAGTATTTAGTATTGTATTTTTATCAATTAACACATCCTTGCTGAATAAAAGTACTAAGTAGAAGATAAAAGGGTTCTTTTAAAAAGATGGTTATTACAAAGAATTTCTCTTTTTAATAAATGCTGTACTCTTTATTCATCAAATAGTCTTGAAAAAGTATCACAGGTTCAATATATATAATTTATTTATTTATGAATCAAATGGTGTTTTCAACATTCATTCATAAATTAGCATGTGTGTGTGTGTGTGTGTGTGTGTAACACTTTACAACAGGGAACACTTATTCACTTTTAACTATGACTTTTCCCCTCAATAAATTCCTAATTTGGTGCTTATTAATAGTTAGTAAGGTAGTTGTTAAGTTTAGGTATTGGTAGGGATGTAGAATAAGGTCATGTAGGATAAAGCATTAATGTGTGCTTCATTTGTACTAATAAGTGGCAAATATTATGTTAATATGCATGCTAATAAGCAACTGGTTAAGAGACCCTAAAATAAAGTGTTACCATATATGTGTGTGTGTGATGAATGAATGAATGAATAATGCTGTTAAATGGAAAGATACCAATCCTCCAAATTGAGCCCTGCTCAGGGTCTGCCTGGAGACTATTTGAAACATCTGACTATTAACTAACTTTCATGAATTAAACAATTTCCACCAAGAAGACTTCAATTTGAGAGCTGATATGAATTTGAATGCAGGATAAGTGGTGGCAAGGTGGATGGATAATTAAAATTTGCAGTCAAGATCATGCTAGAAGTCCATTGAGAAATTAACCTGGCATAACATCAGTAATAACTCTAATCTGCTCAATTTGGCAAACTTACACAAAGCTCCTACTAAATAACTGAAGAATATCCTCTTTAATAATATTCACAGTAAGCAATAATGACTGCAGAATGAGTGTAAAAAATACTGCAAAGATGTGTCAAAATCAGAAGAGAACATGTCAAAGGGGATGTTTGTTTGCTTTTTTTTTACTGGACATCAACTTGCTCATGTAATATTTTGAGTAGAGGACTGAATAGTACGCTGAATAGAGATCATAAACTAAAATGGTGTAAATTATAGTGTGCTAAACACTTAAAAAAAACCTCACTTTTTCATGGGTGCTTTCCATTGGAGTCCTTTATAATAATGTAATCCGTCATAGCATACCTGCTAATTATTTCTGTAAAAGGTTTAGATTCCTTGTAAAATGTTTATCTTCTCGTCTAAACTCACTTTAAAGAGGTGCGTTCACAGAACACCGCCGGTGCTCTGTGTTTGTGAGTTAAATGTTAGTGAGTCCTAAACAGATTGAACGCCAGAAAAACACACTCCGTGGTAGTTAAAGTTGTTGGTGGGCATATTAAATGTTCAGGGTATGCAGCTTTAGCTCTTCGTGAAGCATCACAGTGAGTTACGCCTCTGTCTGATGCTAGTGGGCGACACATGGCAAGCATTGTGACAGAATTCATAATCATATAACTCAAACACCACCTCAACCAACAATTATCACATTATTTCAAGTCATACAGCAAGAGTTTGGTTAAATAACAGGGTTGTATACATACATACATTCATAAATGGACTGTTTCTTTAGAAAATAAACTTGTTACTCTCACTGGAATATTCCAGTTCTTTACTTAAAATGCCCTACAGTGTAAATAGTTTTTACCATAGTGACATTTCACCACTTGAAAATTTACTCACCCTCAGGCCATACGCGATGTAGAGGAGTTTGTTTCTTCAACAGATTTAAAGAAATGTAGCATTGCACCACTTGCTCAGCAATGGATGCTCTGCAGTGAATGGGTGCCGTCAGAATGAGAGTCCAAACAGCTGATAAAAACATTACAGTAACCCACACCACTCCAGTCCATCAGTTAATGTTGTATGAAGCCAAAAGCTGCGTGTTTGTAAGAAACAGATCCATCATTAAGATGTTTTCGCATCAAACCACTGCAAATGGCTAAAATACAAGTACATTATCCAAAATACTGCTTTCTCCAGAATCTGTTTATGCCTTAATGATGGTTTTGTTTCTTACAAACACGTTTTTTTTTCTTTCTCAAAACATTAACTGATGGACTGGAGTGGTGTGGATTACCGTTAGATTATTGTGATGTTTTTATCAGCTGTTTGGCACCCATTCATTGTCAACTCTTCTGCATTTGGGATAACTCACATTTTTAGGCACAATCTCATGCAAAATAACGGGACATTGCAAAATAAATCAATAAATCTGCTCATAAGATCTTCTGATCAGCACTGTATATGAGTTGTTTGCATTATTAAATTCAGAATTAATTGTTAGATTTCTAAAATCTCAAATACAAGTTTTTTATTTGTATATTTGCATGCTTTTTTTAATGCACTACTATAAATTAAGATGCTAATATCGTAATATGCTATCTGTTAGTATTTGCATTTAGTCTAAATAGAATCATTTGCACTTAGCCTAGTGTAAATAGCCTTTAACATTATGATTCACACATCAGATGTCCCATATTTCATCACATATTTTAACATTAATTCATATTTTTTTAAAGGATTTTAAAATCAGTATCTGTGAAAGGTTAAAAAATAAATGATGAAAACTTGTTAAAAGTTTCCATGACACTTTCTATGTACCAAAATGAAAATGCTGAAATGTTCTAAAACATCAGCCAGAAGTTAAACTGTGTGATTATAGTGTTTCTGACTGTAGATGAGCAGTTTTTGGTCTGTTTTAGTGAATGTCAACAGTGCCCTCTACTGTTATACAGCCAAAGGACCCTGAAGTGATTTATTAAGACAGCAGCGGATTCAGTTCTGGACCCAGAGCATTGCACATTTCTATCTCTTCCCAACAAGGATCAGATAATCAGATCATTAGCAGAGATTAACATATAAATGTGCAGTGCCTTGAGATGCCAGGATTGAAAACCACTTCATGACAGTCTCTGTTGAATACTGATCTCAGACCCTGCAAATTCATTTTGAAAAAGAAAATGAAGCACATGAATTGGTTTCAAATCAAAAATCAAAATACTTTTTGTGTATCATTAACAGTGCTCATGAAAACAAAATTAAAACTAATAATATATATGTTGACAACTTATAAATGCTAACCTGTTATTACTCATGCACAACACTGAGCTATTAACAACAGTTGAACATAAAATTTAGATTTCTAAAACTTCATAAGGGTGTGCTGGATGATTTTTGTATTTTATGACGATTCCCAAAATGTTTCTGGAATGTTCCAGAAAGCGCTGGAATAATACAGAATGTTACAGAAACTTCTAGAATGTTCCCATCGTTCCAAAAGCAACATTTATTAAAATAGTATACATCGATGCTGCATGAAAATAAATGGTACAATAATATTTAGCACCACAGAATTACAGAAGACCAGTACAAATTTAAATGAAACAAATGTTTGTTACATTGTGTAATTGAATTTGTAGTAATGCAATACTGTCTGCTGGCTTCCAGTGTTTTAAATGATGGAAGTTTAGCATTTTATGTGATTCTTTTACAACAAAACAATGCATTCATCTCCAACATAATCTTTTTGTATTTTTATTTTTGTCTTGCATCACATTATAAAATTGGATGAGCTCAGTACTGATTCATTTTTCGTTAATTTTGTAAATTGCAATGTGTGCAAAGGATTATGGGTGATTGGACAACGTGAGTGATGCATCCTTCAAAATAAAATGAATGAAGAATGCAAAACGAAGGCTGCTTCCATACAGCCTTACTTCGCAGCTCTACAGTTGGAGAAAGTGTAAGTCATCAAGGATCATATGTGCCATTATAGCCTTGATGTCTATAAAAAAAACTTGCTTGGTCTTATTTCTTCAGTATTACTCTGTTTTTTGAGTATCTGATTGTCTTTTTAATGTCTGTCACTTTTTTAACCTCTGCTTTTTAATATTTATCTGGCACCACTTGGACAGTTGTTGCGATCGCTTGGCCTCCATTATCACTTTTATGCTGATGATACGCAGATTTATATACACTCAAAGTCTGGTGAACATCATGATGTTGATTTTCTGTCCGGCTGTGTTTCTGAGATAAAGGAATGGATGAGTACAATTTTATAAGAGTAAAGAAATTAAAAATGAACAATATAGAGATTTCTAGCATCTCTACTGTATTATTTGTCCCAACCGAAAAAAGCATAAAACGGGTTTTAAGAAAATGAGCGTATTGATTTTCTCAGAAGAATCTGTGATCTCTGATTACTGACTGTGGAGAAGACTCTTTCAGAAAATGCTGAGGAGGCAGAGTAAGCAGCCGGACAGCCGATAGAGACGAGGAAGAGTGTGTTTCTTACCCTAGCAGCAGAAAACAGGCTTTTCTGAGGGAAGGACACGAGGCTTGATGCAGTGTTTTAATAACATTTAGCATATTACTGTAGTCAAGTTCATTGTTTTTATTATAACACATGGCAAGTTTATGAGAAAATTGTTAAATGTGTTCTTCCTCCTCCTCTTCTTCATCCAGCACTGTCAACATCCTTCTCTGGCAGCTGAAAGGGAGGATCATCTTGTTAATGTTGCTCATGCATGTTCACAACCAGTCAAAAATCTGGAGTCTTTTCTTTATGGTTTTCAACAGAAGTCTGTTCTGCTCACCAAGGCTAAATTAATTTGATAAAAAAAAAGTAATATTGTAAAAATAAAATAAAAATATAACGAATATACTTTAAAATGTATTTATTGAAATAATTATGAGGCAAAGCTGAATTTTTCAGTAACTTTACTCCAGTCTTCAGTGTCACATGATCTTTTTCATATACTGATTTGCTACTCGGGAAGCATTGCTGATTATCATCAATCAGTGCATTTACATGCACCTAATCGCATTACTGCCCCGCATTACTGCCGCTATGATCAAAGTGTGCATCTGCTCATGACGTACATGAATGATGTGAATCACACCTGCAGATAGCTTACTACGGTCGTTAGTTCCACTGAACTCTATTGGTAACGATGGAACTTGTGACCATAGTTGGTTTATAATAGAAATGATGGGGAAGAAAACTTTGCATTTCTGGAGAGGTTCATGATAATTTTATAAATACAAAGTTGCAAAAAAATATTGCAAAAAAATATTTTTATTAAAAATCTTAAAATTACAAAAGTCTTTTCTACCATTGGCATTCAATTTTATGCATCCTTGCTATTATCCCCCCCCTCCCCCAAAAAAAATGTAACTGTAGTGTAGACAAAAATATTGGGCAGCACAACTGTTTTCAACACTGATAATAATCAGAAAAAAATATTGAGCAGTAAATCATCATATTAGAATGATTTTTGAAGATTATGTGACACTGAAGACTGGAGTTACAAATTGCAATAGTTATATAATCACTATACTCAATTATATATATAATTATAAATATATATTGAATTGGCACACAAGTATTGAGTATTGAATTGGCAGATTAGCGTTTCATCCCAACGTAGTTACTACAGTCAAAACAATGAAACTCTCTTCAAGAGCACACAATAACTGAGATTTAAAACTGTTAAAAGAAAAGGCTCAAAATATTGCACACATATAATGGCCAAATTTCGGTTCCAAAAGCCAAGTGGCCGTTTTTTTCTTTTTTTTCCTGCCAAGCGGCTGTGTCTGTGTGAGCTTGTAGCATACGTGCATGTAAGGACCTAAATTCGCCGTGATTGGCTGTACACCACCACGTGACGTGACGGGGAGGTTTTCTGAAGATAGATACTCGCAGTCACACAACAAAAGTGTAGTTGTTTTTTATTGAACATCTCGAATGAATAAGGACTTCAAGTTCATCTGTAAAGCACATAAAGCAATCGTTTGAGTTTATAAACTTCTATTTCATGCATGATTCGTATGGATCTGCTAACTGAATGCAAAGTGTGAGTTCTAGAAGAATGTTTGTGTCTTGATGAGCATGTATCGCTCACTAGGAGTCGCTAAATGAACAGCTGCGGTTCTTTTTTATTCTTCAACGGAGGATCAGTTGCCCTATTGGTTAAAATCCCCAAACTGTTCACTTAAATATTAAATTAATAAATGACATCAAAACAGGGGCGTTTGCGTTATGATGTGGTGGGCTGTTGTGGGCCAGAAAGTCCAGGGCCACTTTTTGGTCACAGTCCGCCCCTGAATGGCGCACCCCTATCAAAAAAGCACAACCAGTTGTATTAATAATGTTATCCTGAGTGTGAAGTGTTACCAGAATTTGTTTTAATTAAGGTGAAAAATAAAAGTTTTGTGTTTAATGTATTTGTGTTGATGTTGAAATGGATATTAAAACATATGGTATCGAAAAAAGTATCGTTAGGAACCAGTATCGAAACTGACGTATCGAAATTGGCACCGGATCGAAAGATTTTGAACAATACCCAGCCCTAGCTGTGACTGTGTTGCGCATTAATCTGCACACTGGTTGTGTTTATGCGTTGCACGCTGTACAGGAGCCATACCCTTTCGTATTATAATACATTAGCACAATGAAAGATTATTAAGTCTTTCTTGTTCTGTCCCATCTACCACATGTTTCAGCCTTCATTACTGAGCTATACATATAAAAGAAATGTATTTTACACACACACACACACACATATATATATATATATATATACACTTTTGCACATCCTGTCATACCGGTGACTGGATGTTGCTGCAAAGTATTTTGCAGCATTAAGGTTAACGATTAATTGATCGTTAATTTAAACGATGATCGATCATGGAAATGATCAAAAATTGACATCCCTACACAGAAGTAGAAAGAAATTCTACATTGATTTAAAAATGCAAAAAACGACACTGATATCGGATCGAAATTGGCAGATACTGTCTCTTCTCATAGTGACAGCCAATCACATTAGTTTTCTGGTATTGCATGCACGCGATTGGCTTGCGTCTGCACTAGGGTATTTGCATAAGACGTTCTGACTGGAGGACGGCTGCATTGGCGCTTGAAAAGTTTTCAACTTTCAACTGCCACGAGCAACGGACCCACAAATAATTTTTCCATGCTTTTGACGTCACTCCATTCAAAGTAAACGAGAGGCGTTGACTCTCCGTGTGAATGGGGCGTTATATGTCTGGATACCGCTGCACAACTCTTTCAACCATGAGAAATGCAGTTCCAGCATGGCCTTACATCCAGGACAGCAGAATGGTCAGGATGACCTGAAACACATAACCAACTGAAATGAATTTAAATGTATTTAGTCTTGCCTGAGTGATGGTGAAACCACTAGGTTTAGTTTTCCACCCAGGAGAAACTGCTTCCTGTGGAACAGTCTTCATGAAGAATGATCTCTTGATGCCCATCCACTTGGAGATGATTTGGATGATATATGGTTGTGTCTAAAGGGTAATGAATCAATGTTACAAGAATACTGATAGCAGCACTATTGATCATGTAAATGTTTTCAATACCGAGCAAGTCAGGAACCAAATTCGTACCAGTTCTTGAAACCCATCTCTGCTTGTAATAGTTGTCTTGTTGCTGCCGCCCAGACTGTCTCTTCCCCTGATGATAAATATATGTGTTCATTTTAAAGCAATAAATAATAAATTTAAACTACTAGGTGGTAACAAATTAATATATTTTCTTATAAGGAACTCACTGAATCATTGACTCAACTGGTGGCACTGCAGTCAAGACCTAAAAAAAAGTGAACCATTTGTTTGCTTTTTGTGAAACGAAAGTATCAGATCAATTTGAGAATTAAACTAGCATTAAAAAGCATGCATGTGAAAAACACCATTAACACCAATAATGAGCAGATGACAATTTACAGGCCTGCCACTTGAGGGAGAAAATGGGGAATTATAGAGTGCCGAAGTTATGACGTCACTTTGTAGGCCAACCCGGAAGTTAGCGGCGCATGGGTTCCCTCGATCGAAAAGCCATGCATTTTCCCCATAGACTTTTGGAAAATTGCTAAAAATAAGATCTGTGTTCAGCAAAGAGTTATGACCCTTACACGTTTTGTCTATCAAGATAATCTTTACAAATTACTCCAAAATTTATACATTTTGAAGCCTAAATAAAGTCGTCAGATATAAAATGCTAACGGTAGGCTATAAACGGACTACAGCAACACCATGGTCGCGGATCAACGTCATCTTCAAGCTTCCTCAAACTTTATTTAAAAAAACACGCTCGCTCATTATGATCTGCGCTGTGTATGAACACTTATCCACTTTTCCATGAGAATACGGTCTATTCGTTTTTTAAAAAAAATGTTAGAAACTAATTTTGTTTATGTGTGTCTCTCTGAGATTTTTTTCTTTTGTTAATGTTTTATGTAATATTTTGTTATTTTATATAAACCCTAATATTATTTTCTTTGTGATTACGATTATTATGCCTTATCGTTTTGCCCCAAATAAACTTTAAAGATTATCTTTCACAGTATTATGTTTGATTGTATGTTTGCATACCATTTGCTAATTCGCCAGAAAAAAAAACGTGCTTTTACCATCTCAGAAGAACTAAGGTTAGCTATGGCTGTATCAATTTCCATTATTATGTCCTTTTTTCTTAGACGATAGAAAAACCATAGATCGAGGAGAGAACCACTATAAATCTGGACATGTAGAACAGTGCAGCTTAGATGCCGGTTTATACCCGTATTGTAAGGGCCAGCATGAGGGACAAGGTGTATCGAGTCTCAGTAAGTAAAACTAGGGAGGGATAACGTTAGAGGAGTTATAATAGTGTTCTATGTATTTAAGATAACTATACAAACAATCTCTGAACAAGCATAACACAGTTAAACTCCAAACATTTAATATAATACTTGTATATAATTATGTTGAATTTAAAGAGAACTGTCCAATATTATCAACAAATGCTTATTATAATATAATATAAATAAACCATATATGTTCCCTGAATAAACCATATATACTCATTTTGTTCACATTTTCTATATATTTTAACCTGGTAATCCACAAGCCCCAATGTGAGAGCCAGTGTAGTAAATTTTATCTCGCATTCACATTACTGTGAGCTGACTGGAGTGTAGTTACAATAGTATACAAGTAGTATACAATAGTTTAACATTTAATTTTTGGTATTTGTCAGACAGGCGGCTTACAATGGATTCAGGCTATACATATCAGCATATTCTCTGGGAATTGAACTCGCAACCTTTTGCACAGTTAATAAAATGCTCTAATAACTGAGCCACAGAAACCTTACAGCAAGAGCTGTAGTAAACATCTTTGTTTTCATAAAATAAGTAAACTGAAAACAAACTATATACTAATTGCAAAAACTGATAACTCACACAACAGGTCTCTACAGGGAAAGATGGCATTGTTGCTACAATGGGTGGTTGAACATTTCAGGGAGTATGAATGATCTTCCAAAATTTGTCCAGTGGGAACATCGTTTGTGGATAAAAACAAAACAGGGACATTTTTTTTTCCCCTGCAGGAAAATGACAGCTGCAGATGCGAGAATGGACACTGGGCTTTCGGTCAGCTCATCTGAGGATAAATTCAAAATAAGCAATGTTAGTTTCATGGAAGTTAACGTACACCTTTACAGATTAAAATTACAAAGTGGGATGGGGGAAAAAATCACACAATAAAATATTTGTATTATATTAGAATGGAGTTTTTCAGCATTTACATTAATCTTCTTCATTGATCTGTCAACGTTTATATAGCACATTAAATATAGTTACTACTAAATACATTTACTACTAAAATAACAAAGATTATTCATTATCATTGTTACCTAATGCCTTAACTAATGCTGTTTACAAATACAATCATATTATTTTAAGTGGGTAAAAGCCAAGTTCACAAATATCAGGGTGCAGGACCCACCCTCTCTATAATTATATCCAAACTAGTTACAATAAGCCAATAAACCAGGTATTATTTTGAATATTTTAAACGAACACATTTCTCGACGTAACGTTAGCCTTTAATAAAACTGCAGCGGATCTAATCTATTAAACAGTGGCAAAGTAAACAAGCATTTCAATATTTTAAGAGAAAGACAAAGGTATTTTAGCTGTTGATTTGGTTATGAAAAACATTTATTCTTGCTAGCCTTTTTGACTCCATCTGACCGTCAAAGTAACAATAGCGTGTTAAGCAATATGCACCATTAAAGTTTCGTCGTGGCCACATTAAGGCAGTAAATACGGTGTTTACATGGAAATCATCGTTGTGTGAGCTTACCTTACGGCACGAACCCAGTCTCCGCTGGGTAACATCGGACGGAAAACGGTAAACCGAGCATCTTTCATTCGACGACTTGTGCTTGCATCTCGGGACAAAACAAAACACCATTGTCGAACTACAGTCTCTCCACAGAAATAAAGAACTGGTAATCGGTTACCTTAATATCACAGAATTCTGTGTACAATAATATTTGTAAAAACTACAACTTGAAAAGACTAAATATATAACGTTATGTATATTAACTGAAAGGTAAACTGAACGTGAGGCTGAAATGCGGGCTAGTGAGAGATTTCATGTTTGTCTTGATGACGTCTAAAGTCCCCGCCAAAGGATGTAGTCCCTTTTAGCAACTTGTTAGCAACCACCGTTTTTAAGACACAATAAAGTTTAAAAAAATCACAAGCAGGTTATAACTGGTGTGTTTTATGTCATAGATCAAAACGTGAAAATATTTAGAGGCTTTGTTAACCACAGACCTTATTTCAGGCGATTTAGCAAAAAACCATTCAAAAAACCCATAGACTTTAGGGCGAGGGAACCCGTAGTGCTAAAATGCTAACTCACTTCCGCGTTTTGGCCTACAAAGTGACGTCATAACTTCGGCACTCTATTCTCCAGTGAAGCGAGTTAAGGCCAGGCGGCAAGGAAGTCGACCGGAAGTTGAAGTCGGCCACGTGCCGCCATCTTGTAGCAGAACTTCACTTGCGTTAGCATTCCCATTGACTCCCATTCATTTTGCCGTCACTTTGACAGCGAATAACTTTACATCTGAGGCGTTTAAAGACACATTATTTATTTCTAAAGATACACGACAATGTATAAAGGGCTCCATTACCTTCTATGTTACATTATGGCCCCGTAGTTTTTGTAAAAATAGGCTAACGATTGCGTCATAACCACTCGACTCTCTGTCGCATTACCGTACAGACAGGAGGAGAAGCTCACAGGCAGTTAACTTAATATGGCGTACTGGCGTTACATTTTAAAATACTATACAAAATAATTAATCAGAATACTTACTCCTGCTCACTCACGCCAAAGAACTCCCCGCTCAAGCTCGCCGTCTCTGCAAGATTAACCATGGCAGTTTGCACGCACAGCTACTAGAAGATTTACATCTGTCAGACAGGTTGCTGACGTCATCAAGCTTAGTTTGAGTCTGCGTGTCAGAAACAGAAGTGCTAAAAATCGCTACAAATGGGCTTCACTTGTCTCAATTTAGTTCCAATGGGGTCGCTGTGTCCATTTCTTTTACTGTCTATGGTTAAGGCTTGGACCCGGAAACAGCGCTTCTTACGTCATCACTTAACAACCGAATTAGCCCCGCCCGCACTGGCCCGACAGTGGAAATGCGGCTAATCTGGCCGATGCCGCGCTTATCTGTGTGCGCGTGCCCAGTTATTCGTCTCTTTTAGCCACCCAGAGAGAGAGACTCATCCCAGAGACATCTGTAACTTTCAGGTAACGTCACGATTTCACTTCAGCTCAATTAGACAAAAAATACTACTTTGTTAATTCTGTGACACTGAAAAGGTACGCGGTGTGTTTTATACAGTCTATGGGCAACTGAAGAGACTGAGGCTCATTTTCAAATAATGTTACCGTTAACTTGTTTAGACAACGGTCATGCAGCGATTTTTTTAAATGAATGTTAACTAGGGTTGCCACCTATGTCTGATAAAAAACCTGCACATATAGAAATAAGACCCACAACACAAAATTGGCCTTTGTGCAGTAAGATTGTGCTTAGTCATGACTCATGATTATTTTAAACATTTCAAGTATTCTCACTTATCTTACTTAACTTATAGCTTACCTGATTGCTTAGATACTGGTGCTTTCTTTTGCTTTCTCTTTGCTAAAGAAATAAGTAGAGGGATGACATTATTAGATTTGCATTTACCATACCTTAGCCACATATATAGCCACTTTTATTTAGTATGTCTCAATCTGACATTGGAATAACAAAATCATACATACATAGGCCTTAGCTTACCTAGTCTTCCATCTATACTTGGCGTTTCCCTTTGCTGCAGCTATCAGTGGTTTCTGTTCTTCAATGAATGTCTTGAATTCAGTGCATGACAATTTGAAATTCAATCTGACCTGAAGCTCAGACTTCACCATTGCAACTGACAGTCTGTTTCTTTTATCAGACCAAACATCCTCCATATGACTGAACACTCTTTCTGCATAGGCATTACTGACTGGTATGGAAAAACAAAAGCAACTACTTTCAACAGCCCGGTGGATTCAGTTGCCTTGCTAAAAAATAGGCCCACTTTCTGTCTGGGGTAAGGTCTGTTGGAATGTTGTGTAAGACCTCATTCAGAATGACTACATCACCATACAGCTTGTCTTCTTCAACATCCAGGGCCAGTTTTTTCCACTAAAAACAGGTTCATCACAGAGTAAACGTCAATCACAGTAGCACTGTCACTCTCGAGCACTCTAATAGATTAATCAAATTCTTGCATCACATTGTGCATGAATGCAAGGATACATTCAGCTACAGTACAGTCTACATTTTCTGCATCACTTGCACCACACACAAATGTCCAGATGATCCTTGGGCAGTCCTCCTTTCCCAGGGATACAAAATAAGACTTTAAAGCTGGCCAACACTCTAAAATCCTCTGTATAGCAGGCAGTAGAGACAGCCAGCGTGTGGGGACATGCCTCAGAATCTCCCTGTATTTCGTATTAGTAAATTCACACAAGTCCTTAAGCAATTCCACTTTTTTAGCAGAACAACTGAATTCACTATACACCTTCAGCACAAAGGCCTCCACGTCACATCCTCCAGCAATAAAGACACGATTAGCTGCTTTGACAGTGTTGTTTATGATGTGACACTTGCAATTTCCCTTCACAATTTGTGGGTTAGCTTCTCTGAGTTTCTGAAAAACTGAGTTGTGCCGACCATAATTAACTGATGCGTTATCTGCACCATATGCACTGATCTGGCTGACTGAAAGTCCATTGTTCTCAGTAACAGACACTATTTGTATGAATATGGCTTCACTAGATTCGTTGGGGTCGTCGTAAAAGTCTAACAATCCAAACTTCACACCCTCGGATTCACAAATATACTGGACTGTGTAGGGAAACAATTTTGTGTGCCCAGAATTGGATGCATCAGAACATACTGCAAAATAGTGCGCTTTCTGCAACTCTGCTTCTAATCTTTGCCGGCTAAATGGTGCCAACACATTTTCCGCTAAGGCCTCACTTTTAGTTCTGCCAGAAGACATTTTAGTAGCAATATCAGAGTCACTGAATATTTTTGCACTGACCTTGTTCCCACAGTCAGTTGACAGATAGCTATCGCCATGTCGCACACCGTGATAGGTAGCTGTTAATTCAGCGACAGTAATTTTGTCCTCTTGAGTTTTTTGTAATCATGATGAAATTGCCTTTGTTTGTCTGGTTACTTGAACGCGACTCTGATGTTTCTTCGTTTTAGCATGGTCATCCAATGCAGTTTTGCCTTCATGTTTAACAAGAATTTTAACTGAGCATACGGAGCAAGTAGCATATAGTGCATCGCCTGGTGTTTGCTTTAGCCACGTGGAGTAATTGTCATTTTTCATCCAGTCATTATTATTAAAGTAGGTCGAACGTTTCATTTTTTTTTTTACTGGCCTGTCAGTCTTTGTTGACACACTGTCATCTTCATCCTCCGTCTCCCCACCCATGTTAAAACTAACAACAAACGATGTTGAATAAGTACAATCTTCTCAATGCTTTGATTTGCCGCCTGTAGCTAGTAACTGACTAGCTGCCAAGACAGACGCTAGATGACGTAGCCTACGTCACGTCACACGACACACCCTTCCCAGAGCCAATACATGAGTGGATACATTTCCCGGGACAGGTTATTAAAAAAGAAGGACAATCCCGATAAAACCGGGACAAGTGGCAACCCTAATGTTAACGCCTTAACGTTTCCAGCAGTTTCTCGGAGGGAAAATGTAAAAGCGGATTATTAAAGAGAAGTCCTGACTGCTTTTTCATCGTGTTTTTCACTCTTTTACAGGCTGCCAGAAAGAATCCGTCTCTATACGATGAGCTATTGTTGCTGTTGCTTTCTGAACTACAAAATGAGTTTTCCATTAATTATTGAGTGATTATTGAATGAGACTGTAAATTATAAATGTAATGTTTCAACTCTAACTCTAGATGTTTGTTTGTGTAAATGCTGTGTCTGCGCAAAATATTAGGCTACTGCATGTTTATTCAAAGCATTAGAATACATGACTGTGAAAAAAACATAATATTTAAAATAATGTTTATGAACCAATTATTATTAATTAAGTTGCTTAAAGAACTATAAACAAAACAGCATCATTTATGCATGCATTGTTAAATAAATAAAAAGGGCGGAAAACCAGTCACACAGGATACATTTTTTCTTTTAAAAACATGCGTTCTGTGTCGAGTGAACGGCTTGGTTTCAGTTTTGATGTAAACAAGATCTTCTCCACATTGATTTTTTTTTTTTTTTTAAGTGGCTTCAACTGGATAGGCTAACATAACCTTATAATGCAATGACACATATATTGTCATCGCATCTCGTGCGCGTACATGAGGTGAAAGATGAGAAAGCAGATACTGCGTGTCGAGCTCGTCCGCCTTTGAAAGTTGTGTAGACACAGCTGTGCGCTATGGAAGACCAAAAGGGCCAAAACGTGTGAAACTGTCATGTTAACACGTAAATTGCGTGTTAACACGTACCTTCATTTTTGGGACATTAGCACCGCCTACTGGTTTGGTGCTGCTCTTGCTCAAACAGAGAGAACCTACATTAGCTTGTAAATAGCATTTTTAAATGGGCCTTTTTAGACAGTTAAATAACACAATCTATTTTCACAATCACAATAGAAATTGTGTAATATATTTACACATTTCTCCAAACATTATTTACATGTACACTTATACTGTAGCATATTTCTAAAGAATATGTTTATAATTCAACCATTATGCATTATTTGTTAGAGAGAATCTGAGAACCTGAGAAGAATCTGAGATTTGAGATGCATTGTTTTGAAGTGTTTTTCGAAGATATACAAAGTTATATAACAAAACACACATACACACATGCTTAATAATAATAATAATAATAATATAAAACAAAAGTGACACAAGTAAAATTTGAAATCATGAATATGTGACCAAAAGTAATAATATATTAATTAATATTAATATATTATTATTAGGCTTCTACACAGAACAAGATAATTTTAGTTGTAGTTTTTCAGAATATAGGCTACAACTAGGCCTACATATAATAATTACAGCATATTTTAAATGGGCCTATTTAGACAGTTAGACAGTTCAAGGCATGAAAGTCATGACCATTTTCACGATCACCCCAAAGAATTACATAGCCAATACATACATGAAGCAAATATTTACTTTTGTATCTACCAATTTCTGAACTTAATTGAACACTTATATACATCTGCTGCCTAGAATTATTTCTACATCACAAGATATATATACTTAATTAATAATTATGCATTTAGCAGACGCTTTTATCCGAAATGACTTACAGTACATTTTTTACCTAACATGTGCTCCCTGGGAATATATAAATATATATAAAATATGTATGAAAAGATGTTTGGAAATGTATAGAACTTGCCACTCTAACACTAGAACTACAGGAATTGTATGAGTGGGCATCTGATCATTCATGTAGACTGTACCAAATGTCATTTTTGTTATGTCATATATTAAGCTATTGAGGTTTTGTCTTTAGACCCATACAATGATATTCTTGTAATAGGCTGTGATATATTGTGGCCGGTGGTTATAGTCCTTGTCTTATGTTTCTTTCTGTTTCTCGTTTACTCTGGAGTCGCTCGCGCAGCTCTCTTTCTCATAGCTTGACTGCGGCAATGAGGAGAAGAAACGAGAGACAGACAGACTGTGTTCTACACAGAGAAGCAGCATCTTTAAGTTATGATTTTTGTGCTTGTGTTACAGACTGTGTTATGTTTGTTTTGTTATGCTTTACGAATTATTTTCCTCATAGCCTAGTTGTTGTTGGCTATCCCAACCAAGCTTATTCAATGTCATTAGATTTTGTTTAGGGAGAGCCGGGCACAACCGAATACATTTTGGTTTTGGCTCGATTAATTTTCCTTTTTTTTTTACACAAGCAACATACAAACCTCTGCAACAAAGGAATACTTAACGTTTTTTCTAGGACCTAACCATTAGCGTAGCCTACAGTTGCACGGAAAGTGACAGAAGTGCAAATGTTACAACTTACCACATATGCGGGTTACTTGTAACACTTGTGTGTAACACACATAATTCAGTAATATTTTGTCTGTATAGTTTGATATTGTTTGTGCATAGATAGATATCTATACATCCATCCCTCATCCAATCATCCGTATGGATCAATATATTGTAAGTGCTGCACAATTTTGCAATAAATAAAATAATCAAATATCGCAATTGTAATTGAATTATTTTGTGTAAAACTATTATTAATATTACATATTACCTTCCCCTTTTAAAATAATTTGGAAGAGCCATAGACTGCCACTGAATATTTTAATATTACATGAATATTTTTTTCAATACAGTTTGACTTTTGGACTTAATAACGAGAGTTAGAATCTGAAACAATTCAGCCACCACATGAATCAAAATCCATTCAATGAATCCATCACTCACTTTCTAAAAACCTGAAACACAAAATCACATTTTCTAACCACATTCACTGAACCTTTTGTAAAAATCAAACAATTGCCTCAAAACTATTTTTAATCAAGCAATTCTTTCAGATCATACACACACTCTGAACTGACTTGTATTAGGGCCTATTTATTAGGCTATATTTGAAATAAGTGTGAACACTTTTGAGTCGTTGTGTGTAAACCATTATAACGGTGTTGTAGTTGTGTTTAACTTTCACCCACCTGTGTTTAGCATTTTGAAAGCGCATCACAGTGTGAAATAGAGTTTTGAAAAAGAGTGCATGAGATTGGCAAACAGTTTTATAACTAAACCTGTTTAATGTTTAACGTTTTTGTTAAGCACAATTCACACCCATCGATAATTAGAGAGAGGCACGTGCGCACTCTCACCGTCTTTAAACATCTATATGCTTCAAACTAAGCACATAATCTTAATCAAATGACAGTGCACAATGGCAAAATGTCGGAAGATCAAAGTTTCTCGTGAAGCACTCATTAACAGATCTTTGTTAATGGTCATTTTAAACTTTAGCTTATAGCCTAAAACAAAACATTATTAAAATCAAAAGCTGTATTTGGCACTTAAATGCACTGTGAACTAATGAACAATGAACAGCTGTATTTTTATTAAGATTAACAAAGATTTATAAATAGCCTACAGTAATAAATGTATTGTTCATTGTAGGTCATGTTAGTTAGCAAATATATTGGTGTTAAAATTAAATTTGTTTAAAAAAATTCAATAATTTGCTTAGAAAACCTCTTAAAATTAGTGTGCTTACCCGATTTTTTTTAATGGTTTGCAAGATTTAGCCTTAATAAACTTCTGTATTGTTATTTTAAATCAATTGTATATGATAGAAAATTAGACTATTAGTCAAAATAAACTTACGTTAAAATGGTTATTGCGCCGCAGTTCAATTATATCCATGATGATATACGTGAACATTCCAGACTCTAGCTTTAAAAGATTTGACAAAATTAATCAAGGACTTTTATGGGAAGGAGTTGGACCGGATCAAGAAAGAACAGAAACTGGCCTCACCATTTCATCCCATTAGCATTCTTTCACAATGCTCTGGAGCTAAATGGGACTCAAATCCAGTGACAATTCATTAAAGACATGTTTGGAACAAAATTCATAAAGTGTGTAGGACTTCGCATTATAAGCAGTCATATGCATCATTCTGGAATAACCCTGAAATTTGTATAATTCAGGAGAAGACAGTCTCGACAGCCTTGAGTCAAAAGGTTCTCTGCAAACTGGGTTTTCTTCTTAATCTTTATCCACTAGCTTTCTCAACCAGGAGCCAATCAGTGACAACCAGGAGATGATGGTAATTAGTGTCAGCTGGTCTTCATTTGCACCCAGGAGAGAGAAAGAGAGAGAGAGAGAGAGCAAAAAAAAATTTTTGCACACAATAATAATTATGCCCTGGGACGTAATAATAGGTAAAGCAGTGGTGTTTTGGAAACAATTACAGCATATAATACAGGGATAACTGTAATTGGTGATCTGTATGAGAAACTGAATTTTTATGTCATACTCTGAATAAGTAAATAATAATAATAATAATAATAATAATAATAATAATAATAATAATGGGGCCCAAGGAAACTTTTGGAAGTATCTGCAGATTAGACATTGTGCCAACAACCAAAATTAATGCAAGTCATAACCCGGTTTATGCCTATCTTAAGTTACCACATGAAGCTCAGACTGTTTATGTATTAAAAATAAATGCTTAGTTTAACTGCAGATACATGTAATTACCTGAAAACAATTTGGCAGAAGGTTTTGGGGATTCATTTACATGATAATGACTGGCGGTGCATCGTATCGGAAAAAACAGCAATGAAGTTTGAGAGGAGCGCCCCCGACAAATCTCGCGAGAATCACGACTTGCTTGCGCGCATTTCAGACGTGAAACTCGACGATGGAAAAAGCTAAGAAAACGCTGTCGGAAGAGTCTAGGAAAAGGAAAAGAGAATCTACCCGCGCGAGGAACCGGACAAGAGTCTCACTCGGTCAGGCGTTCAATTCAATTCAATTCAAGTTTATTTGTATAGCGCTTTTTACCATACAAATCGTTACAAAGCAACTTTACAGAAAATTATGTTTCTACAATATTTAGTAGTAGCTAGTAGTTTGTGCACGTTTGACAGGATTTTAGAAAAATAAAAATAATAATAATAATACAAGACGTAGTGAGCTAGATGATGAACTATCAATAGTATTAATTAATAGTAATTATATGATGCAGTCCCACATGTAGCAATAATTGTTAGTTCTGTTGTTGATTCAAGGTTAGGATCATCTGGGGTCCTCTGAGGGTCAGCATCATCTCTTCTCAGGTGTTCTGGATCCAGACTGGAGCTTGTGTAAATCCTAGTTACCACGGGATGTAAATGCGTATGCGTTTTTAATCTAGATTTAAACAGAGAGAGTGTGTCTGAACCCCGAACATTATCAGGAAGGCTATTCCAGAGTTTGGGAGCCAAATGTGAAAAAGCTCTACCTCCTTTAGTGGACTTTGCTATCCTAGGAACTACCAAAAGTCCAGCGTTTTGTGACCTTAGGGTGCGTGATGGGTTGTAGCGTGGTAGAAGGCTAGTTAGGTACGCAGGAGCTAAACCATTTAGGGCCTTATAGGTAAGTAATGATAATTTGTAACTGATACGGAACTTAATAGGTAGCCAGTGCAGAGACTGTAAAATTGGGGTAATATGATCATATTTTCTTGACCTGGTAAGGACTCTAGCTGCTGCATTTTGGACGACCTGTAGCTTGTTTATTGACGAAGCAGGACAACCACCTAGAAGTGCATTACAATAGTCCAGTCTAGAGGTCATGAATGCATGAACTAGCTTTTCTGCATCAGAAACAGATAACATGTTTCGTAGCTTGGCAATGCTTCTAAGATGGAAGAATGCAGTTTTTGTAACATTGGAAATATGATTTTCAAAAGACAAATTGCTGTCCAATATAACACCCAGATTTCTGACTGTAGAGGAAGTAACAGTACATCCGTCTAGTTGCAGATTGTAATCTACAAGATTCTGTGTGGTGTTTTTTGGTCCAATAATTAATATCTCTGTCTTATCCGAATTTAATTGGAGAAAATTATTTGTCATCCAATCTTTTACATTTTTAACACACTCTGTTAGCTTAGATAATTGGGAAGTTTCA